>NW_003805465.1:1636099-2084934 GCF_000255335.2 Galendromus occidentalis
TCCATCTCAGCGCTGAGGAGCGGGAGACCCATGAGGGATGCGACCCGTAGTGTTGTCTAGACTAGTGGAATGCTCTCGATAAGCAATTTCCAACGAATATAATGTAGCTCGTTTAATTCGAAGAGTGTCTCATTACTGACCCCGTTGGGCCTCGAACTTCGTTTCTAGGGCCAGAATGACGACCAGAAACTCTTTCGGACTCATTTCCGAACTCAAATGATCCGGGTCAGTCGAAAAAAGCGTTCAAATAATTTTGTCCATCTAGAAATCGATTCTTGACCACTGTGCGGCGTTTTGTCGCTCCGAATCTGCATCCCTAATTATCCTGAATATTTGAGCCCCGGACGGATCCGCTCCAAGATTCGACTGTTCCTAAACCATTGATCAGCGTGGTTCCCACGTATCCGATCGTCGCCGATCTGGTATTCGGGGCTGAGTTTAGGAAATATCCACGCCTCTCCTCCTGCTGACGAGTTCGTGGAAAGCGCAAAATTGTTCTCTGGAACTCGATGCGTCAACTGATGCTCGTGAATGAAACGATTGGTAAGCATACGATCGGAACATGTCGTTCCCGAAATCATTCCGATCGTGAGTCGTGAGACCTTAATCTTGTGTCCGGTTTGACCGATTGGCTAATCCCCTGTGCGGAGACCGAATAGTGGAGACGAGCATGGGCACTCGCAACGAGAGCCGTCTCGAAGATCGAACGTTTGAAGGTCGAGACCCGCCAGTGGTGGATCCGGGGAGTCTTGACTGGCTCAACTCCCTCATGGGGAGCACTCAGACACCACTTCGTAACCCGGCAGCTTCCCTGGATTCTTTAATGATCGATAGCTCCCGAGCGGTAGCAGATTCGTGGAGATACTTGAGTTCGGGATCTTATTCTCTTCACCGATCAATAGGATTCGGTATCGGGTCCGGCGGAGCAAATATCAGAAGGGAGAGGAATCCTTCGCGTTCCTGAGAGCGACCCGGCTGGCAAACTCGCCTAGGGATTGACGGACGAGACGAACACTAAGCTTACCCTAAGAGAAGACAAGCCGATCCATCCTGCGAGGGTCGCGGCGAATTTTGAAAAGAAGAAACACTGAAGAAGGCTCACACAGATCGTTCCCACGGTCGGAAGTCCGAGCCAAGAATCCGCTCGTCGGCTTGGAAAGAGGAACTCCGAATTCCGTCAAAACGAAACGATCGATGCAATCGATAGGGAAATCTCGCCTTTCGATCAGGTCGAAACTGGTGAAATTGATGAAAAATTTAGGTGATACGTCGGATCTCGCCGAGCGAGAGTGTCCACAAAACTTTGAAAGATACAAGACGATTGGCTGCTCATGGGATTGAGGTTAATTCTGCGGGTGTCGATACGATCACGGTTTCGATGTATGACAGGTCGATGACGGTGATCCATCGGCGGCTCGGAGAACTATAGGAGGGATAGATAGATCGCCTCCGTGCAGACTCACCGGAAGTTTCGTCGAACTTCAAGGGCTTAGTACGCCTTTCTGGACCTTGCTCCTCTAAATAACGGGCTGTTCATGATTGTTGAGCCTCTTCCTAGACGTCGAATTCAAAGAAGAGTCTCGAGATTCTGAAAGTCGGATCCGCTGACACGAGCGGTTCTGCCGACATGCTGAACCTGATCGCTCCAACCGAGCTGCTCGTCCACAGATGCAAAGCCCGCTTGCAGCTATGCAAGAGTGTGCTCCGGATGTGACATATACCCCCTCCAATCGCACCATCGCTGCAACAATCGGAGGAGTCGCATCAGGTGAAACCTGGTCCAACTGATGTTCAGGCTCGAGCTCTTCTGCTGAACTAACACTTTCGGCCGCAAAATTTGCACTTATCCGGGGTTGACTCCCGGCTTGAGTTGAGGAGAGCTTGATTACGAGAGGGAATGCGGGTCCGATGACATGGGAATCTTCGAGCGATTCCCGGGATGATGTCACCAGCGACCGATTACATTCGGGCGACCGCTCTCCAACGAGTCAATAGAGAGGACTTTCAGGAGAATCAATGATTTTCTCGAGCGACTAACTGGACAGATATGGATCGAGTGAACATATTTCTCCGTCTACCGCATCGAATTCAGTATACCAGAAGGTCGTTTTCCGACGCTATCCGTTCTCTCTTTAAGAGGAATCTTTGATTGAGTGGTACTTTCCATCACACCTTCTCATCCTCGAGAGATTGTACGAATGTAGGAGTCCAACCGTTGATCCAACCGCAGGTGCCTCCAGAATCATTGCGATATCCAGAAATTTTTATTCAAGGAAAGTTTTCCTTGTCGTCAAGGTGCGCGATTACACAGATTTCCCGAATAGCTCTCCCAGTGCGACTCACTCCCATAGCGGGCAGTCCAGCTCCCCTACTCCGCCCCAGGCTCTTGGAGCCGACCTCGAGGCGCTCAAAGTATCTCCAATCGCCCGAGGTGCTCTAGCAAAAGAATTTCCGTCAGATTCCCCATGAGCTCCCCAAGGCATTCGGCCTCGACGATTTTCATTAGAGAAGCAAGGTCATTATTCCCGCTATGTACATACCTAGATTGAGCTGCTCGGAGCATCTCATCCGCCGGGTCTCTTCTCAGCTCGGCGTCGTCCCCCGCCTCCAGAATCGTGGATGATTCCGTGATTCTGGTACCACAGCGCACGGTGGAACGAGAAAGATCGGGCGAATTCGAGCCCAACTGGATTCGGCAACTCAATGCCGATTTGCAGCAACTGTCGAGCTTGCAGCGATGGCAGACGGGGAGGAGCAATCTAGAGGCTTCCTGCATCGTTTCCGGCTCCCTCGAGCCCAAGATAGGCACGAGAATCACAGCGGAAGGCAAAACAGGAAACCCTACGAGCTACTGCTCGCTCGTTCGTCTGCCAGCCGTCTAGTCTTGAGTACCCAAAGGTTCCTTGATAATGATTCGTGCCGAGACTGAATCGGAGCATCTCGCTTAAACATTGAGTCTCGAATCCATGATCGTTGTGGCCAGCTTCGAACGCGGAGCGCTGATCTAGGGCCATTCACGGCTGCATGGAGCCACAAAGCTAGAGGGAAGTCTTTAATATAATTTCAATTACCTATTATAACTATCCCCTTGACAAATTGGGGAAATCTAACTCTCGGGAGAAGGGGGAATGGGAGAGGGGGGAATGGGAGAAGGGGGAACGGGAGAACTGGGAAACGATAGGGCGGGAAACGGGAGAACGGGGAAACGGGAGACCTGGGGAACGGGAGAACGGGTGAGGGAAACGGACTGAGCCGGAAGCCGAAAACCTGATTCTCTCAGTCTGATTCTCGAAATACCGGGAGGAAAACTCAGTCTCTGTCGTTTGTTGTACCCTCGGGATTTGATTGTCGCAGCGAAGCGCGACGGGTATCGCTAGTATTGCATAAGAATTCATATCCTGGGCTTTTTCGCCCGAAAATGCATTTTCCGGGCTTCGAAGCATAAATCCGCATATCCCATATTTTCCCCGCCGATTCTCGCGGAATCCGACTCTGAGAGCGACGTACAGCCTCCCCAGCCAATTTTGACAAGATGGGGTCCTCGGTTAAACGCAGCGGTTTATTACGCCGACCACTCCGATTCATTTCCGAAGGTTTCGGACGCTCTGGACGTCAGTGAAGCTGCGAGCATCGGAGCGGCTGCTCAATAAATGAGAAAGCCCTCTATGTAAGAGGAAATCTCGCTTTTATAAAAGCAAACTTCGGAGAACTTCCGCATGCCAGAAACTGGAAACGAAGGGACTGTCAGAGGTAGAAAGCGTGGGTATCTTTGAGGCGCTTGTGAGAGGTCTCAAGAAATCACCCGGTGATGTTGGGGATTCAGTCCGTAGGAAATGCGATGCGGTTGTGATTCGTAATGGCGGCTTCAGCATTCAGAAGGATATCAGGACGTACTACAGGAGGGGCAGCTCCGCGGATCGTCTCATTGGCCGCGACCTGTCGGAGACTGCCTGCTTCAAGTACGCATCGATCACGTCGCTTGATGAGGGGAGCTTCTCTAGTTTGAAGCACCTTCTCAACGACCGATCTCATTGTCTACTGTAAGCCGTAATTTAAATTGTGCTTGCATGAAGCAGGAGTCATCAAGCATTGAGCCAATCTAAAAGAGTATCATAAAAGCTGCACGAAGCTGCACCAACGACTATCACTATGCGTACAGAGACGTAATGCGGCTTCCGTCACGGGAACCATGGCCGCTTACAAGGGACCCGCTATGGAACTGCCTTTTTCTATGCATATGTCGGCATTTTTTCAGGGCATATTTTGCATGCGTATTTCCGGATTTTATTGGGCATCAAGTAACGGGCTCCATTTATATTTATTAACAATCATGTATTTCGAGACAACCCTAATTAATTTCCCTCAACACCGGGACGTGCTAACTCCAGGTACGAACTCTCGGGTTTCGGGGACCGTCTTCATGTCTCGACACACCGTATACTCGGCATCTGTGCTCGTACACTGCTATCGAGTTCTATCAGAGCTCTCGATGCCCAAACGTGGTGTACAGATTGTACTCCGATCGCTCACGAAAGCTGCCCGACCTTGATCCATTAGCCTCCACGCTTCTTCTCGATCAGGTGGGAGTCGTGTCGTTGAACTTCCACGTACGGTTGAGGTTGTTCATCCCGTTCGTAGAACGGTTTCCCAAGATCGCCGTCACTCATTATGTTCCAATTACTCGCTGGCGTTCGCTCTTATCCAGCGAAGGGCGACGCTGGACGACGCATGGACTTCCCATTCCAGGAAGCATGTTCAGTATTCGGGAGCCCACGGGAAACTGCTCGTCCTCTCCCCTGAGAAGGGTGGTCCTATTGAGTCCCGTATAACTAACGGATCGCTCAAGGAACGCTCGCAATGATGAATGTCTTCGAACGGACACCCTGGTCCGCCGCAGGATCCGATTATTGTCACCGAGACGGGAGTCTCGAACTTTGACATTCTTGCCATATGGATTATTCAGAGAGGGAAATCGTTCAGACTGACTAGGCGATCATCGGCGGGTGCGACCGGAGATTCCTCCAGCGAGGATCGAATGACTGCCGGAAGGACATTGAAGCTGGAAGGAGACAGCAAACAGGACCTCCATGTTCCGCTGCAGAAGAGATTCTCCAGAAGACTGCAACGGATTCACATAATCTCTTTCCACATCGAGACGAAGGCGAAATGATTCACCAGCCTCGGGTTCTACGGCGTCATGACTCTCCAGATTCGAGGCCCCCGATATACGGCGTTGAGCACGGAAGATAAATTATGCGCTCAGAGAACGAACGCTCTTTTCGAACAGATTCGGGAGAAGGGCGACTTAGAAAACATCTGTTTTTTTTTCCTAGCGTGGTATAAGCACGGGGAGCATTCTCCGAGAGAGGGCCAGCAGCCTCCCGGTTATACAGACGGAAGCTGAGGGCGCACCGAGCGCGATTCGAACTTTGAACCATACATCGGACCAGTCTCCGTTTTATTCTCAAGCGTTTAGTCGAGTCCGAGAGATCGACGAACACGTTCAGGATAACCGCGAACGCTCTTGTTTCGGACGGTTTCTGATGACGCCGCGGTCAATCGTCTGGGATCAACACATTTATCACAGTGAGTAGGGAGCAAGTTTCTCCTAGAGTCTTGTTTTCTTTTTTTTCGTATCCGCTCCTCGCATTCATGGTGAAATGAGGGGGGGGGGGTCAGCTACAGCTGATAGCTTCTGGGAGCTCCGTGTTTGACGAATCGTACGAATAGAGAATGACTGATTCACGGTGTCGGTCCCACTCATGTTTCTTCTTCTAAGCTTCTTTCGTGTGAGCAGATAATTGCTCGGTCTTTCTTAGTCACTGCCATGATCTGGGATTAGTCCCACCTTAAGACTTCCCACCCGATCGTGTTCGTCTCCCGAAGCCAGAGTTCTTGCCGGGATGAGTCCGCTCTGGAATCGTTCGCGATGCGTGTCTCGGGTTTTGTTCTTTCTTAAGACGAAGGATTTCACGGACTAAAACGACACAGAGTCAATGTGTCACGATCTCATCGGATTGTCTTTGTCTTTTATCAGATGGTGTATTCATTCGGTGCGCAGTTAAACATGTTCGGATCTCGAGCAAACGAACCACGTTTCAAACTGCTCGATCGGACTGACCTGAGCGCCGTGGACCCTGGACCAATGATGAAAAGTTCGAGTTTTGCGGGAAGCCCAAACTTCGACCAAGTGGAGGTAGGTGGAGCTTGACCCCGTCTTCCCGCGGGGAGCGATGCGGCAGTATTTTCGCTGGGGGCTCCGCGCGAGCACCGCCTGCGATCGCCAGGAATGGCAGGTGCCTGCGGCTTCCGAAATCCTTTGAGCTCTTCCCGAACGCTGGTCATTCATTTCGTCTTTCACAAAATCGAAAGGCCACACGATTCATTAGTTTCAATTGTATTTTGCCCTCCGAACGGCCGCGAGCTTGAACCTTGTTACGAAAGTCGGCATGATACATTTTGAATATCGTTAGCAGTCGGACTGATTATGCATTCTCGCCCGGGCCCGATTGCCTTCCGGAGCCGCAGAATTCTGGTCCAGTCTGTCGAGATTGATAGCGCGTACTGGTCCGAATATCGGATCGTTCATTGAATTATTTTTATGCTCTCTTTTGGAGACGTTGACGAATGATTAATAACGCATTCTTTTCCTCGATTTAATGATGAGAGTTCTGTGATACAGTCGCCGACCCACCGGGGTGCTCGCTCGACCGTGTTCGGAAGCATCAACGTTTTTCATAGAACTCAACCTTCGGAATATTGGGAGCGTTAAGCAATGTTCACTTCCTATTATCCAATTCTCTCCGCGTAACGTGAATTCACTGGATTCCATGACTATCTGTTGGATCATCGTTGCGCAAGAATCTTAGCTCCAATTCGTACGAGGAGCAGCATGGGAGGGCTAAGGGAAAATGTCTTGTGAGGATTGAGGAAGACTGCACGATTTCAGACCGACGTTCCGGAGTCAATCGTGCCCCGAGACGCTCCCCTAAGACGAGCCTCTGAATCAGTGGGAAAACTCGGTGATGACTCATAGAGTCTTCTCCTTTTTTTTTAGAATTTTGCCATATTTATTGGAAGGGATGAGTGATGAGTCAAGAGCGGCCTAGCCGACCCCCACATGGTCAGGCCCAGATGGTAGCGGACCACTGACGGCTGCCCCGTTCCCCCGTTGGATTTTTTTCTCCTTGTTTCTTGTTTTTCGAATTTCCCGCGTTACTCGTTGATCCCGAGTACTTCTTCTTGGGTCCAAATTGTGGGCATACCCCGTTGTGCCATACCGTACGTATGAATCTCACGGAGAGAGCTCCATATTCTTTGTTTCGGCTTTGTTAGGTGTTCTCTGTGGTGGACCACAAAGATTCGTGCTCGAGACCAGATATAGACAGACGTATAAGATCCGGACTCATTAGGAGTCAGACGGACAAGTAGATTGATGTCGATGTAGATGTCGGCACTACGGAAATAAATACCTATGCGGCCGAACCTACTTCGGTGGAAGCAACCTTCATACCGAAGTGAGTTCCTGAATACTCTGTTCGTTTGCGACCGCCGTATTTGCGAAATCTCCCTCCCTTGGACGTAAAACTAGTCAGCATCTCTGTTCCTGATTGATATGTGCGCGAATTCTTTGTAAACATTGTATCACTGATAAGCGGTCTCTATAAAATCCTGCATAAGTCACTATGACTTGGGATTGTCACGTCAGAAACTCTGTCATTCAACGGTCGATTGTATTTCTGCGAATTCGACGGTGATACGTGGCCAGAAAATCAATACGTTCAAAGGTTTCTCAATCATTCTTCGCTTGTCGACGAAAACTTTCCAGGAGGAGAGGTCTAGAAGGCTTCTTCGCGAGAGCGGGGTTGAGAGCCTGGGACTTCAAGCTTAGGTCATCGCTCCCACTATTCTCTGATGGATTGTAAGGCCGATACCCGCTTACCCGTGCATGCCGTTGTGTCAGATGCGGGTCGTGGCTACGGTTAATCCACAACGGTCGATGACGTAGGGCTCGATGCACATCTGGAACTCTCCGTTATTTAGCGGGAGTTGCATTTCCAAGATATGTATATCGATTCTGGGTAATGTTTCGATACCAGAATACTTAAAGTCTACGGGATACGTCTGGGGGTCCAGGATGCGGCTCCCTATCAGCCATGGGGCTCCAGACAGATCAACTTACATCAATAGCCCGATGATCCGTAAGCCACATTGGAGCGACACGGCCCGCATGCCGGCGACTCCAAAATCTATCACGACGGGTATCTAAATCCTGTTGATATGCATGACTGTCCTCTTGCTGCGTTCGTTTCCTCTCTTTTTTTTCTCGAAAAGTAAAAGTCAAGAGGGACAACTTCCGATCCATTTAGCGAGGTTTCGAAGCATGATATCAATTGACTTGACACTTGCTCCTTGAGATTGCGAGACACTTTCATTGTTGTCCACGGTTGGAGCAACACGTCCCGTCGGCGACCGCAGCGTTATCTTCGACAGAATACGTCACTTTACGTACCCTGTGATTTTTACGATGATCCAGCGGATAAAGTCCACGAAGCCTTCACACTTCCTTCAGATTTCGGGAGTTGTGCGACTTGAAGGGTCTTTGGAAGAAATTTCGCATCTGGGTTGACTTTCTGTAAACTCCAACTAGGAGGGGAACGAAAATATCAATTTAGACGTTGGATGTACGGAAAAAAAACTTAATAGTTCCAATTACATGCGATTACTCCAACACCGGACTTTCAATCCGAAGCACCGAAGCGATCAGACAAGCCAAGGCATATATCGCGAATGAGCTCCTGGCGAAAATTTGTCCGTCACAACACCGTCGTGTCGCCATAAATCCTAAAATTTACGAACCTGCCGATGAACATAGCAGAAACTGTGTTAGGGCCGCTGATTGTTGATTTTTTGGAGGATTCGTTCAAGGAATCTTGTCAAACGTTCTAATGGATCACTCTAATCAAATACCACTCTGAACAAACATACCGAGCAGCGGTCCTGGGTCGCTCCCGGAAGCGAGGGAAGATCAGCGCTTCTGCATATAAGGGAGCAAAACTTCGCAGATCTTACATCATCCCAAGCAAGCATGGATTCGATTTTTTTGGGATCAGAATACTTTCCACATCCGTTCTCGACGGATGTCGTATAAGATCGCGCGGCGTATATTCACACCGCTCCGACACTCAGATAGAGCACTTGACCACAATACGTTCAGAACTGATCCCATGGTTACTAGGGGCCATTGGTTTCAATGGTGATAGAGCGCCGGGTGTCAGATATACACGCATTGTTCCGATTAAGGAACTGTTTCCATTGTATTATGTCTTCCATCCCGTACGAATGATTGAATACGCGCAACGAATGAAGTTTCTGTGAACGGTATATCTATGCTACTAAAAAATCGATAGGGCCGCTGTGATCGCCGCCGTACACAATTAATTATCTTCTAGCAGATGGAGGGCTGGCCGCGGAAAGGGCCGAGTGATAAATCAATTCAATACGTCGTTAAAGAGGTCCTACGCATAATCGCGACATTTGTCATCCGGGATGGGTCACGGGGAAGGGTACGAAGGATCACTCGCGCCGAGATCGTCCCCCAAAGTATCCCGCGTGCCAAAAACCAGGAAAATCCTCGGTCTCGAGTCTCGATTGACTCGAACCTCTCCATGAGCGGAAGAGTTCTCGATCATTCCCATTGACTCAATGAGAAAGATTATATGCGGCGATTTTACAATTCAGGTGCATTTGTTCTGGTTGAACGTATATTGAAGTTTCCAGAGCGAAAACGTCGCCCTCAAGGCCCACGACGGCGTACAGCCTTTGATATCACCGTGAAGCGGTCCTTCTGTCGAACGAGTGTCTTTCGAAGGATCTATCGATGGATCGATCGATCAATTCGCGCGGACATCATCGTTCAGCGCGGCTAATATCGATATATTCTTCATCCGATTCCGTCCGAATTCCCGAAACTTTTAATCTATTGTACTTACAGCAAGGACTTGTTGTACAAGCTCCGTAGCGCTCTTCAAAATCCCATTCTTGCGGAATCTGATTGGTTTGATTCCAAACAGCTTTTGGGACCCTCCCCTTGGAAGTTTTCGCGTGCCGATTGCGTCGGCGCGGCGTTCGACCATCCGCTCCGAACAGTTCACTCCGGACTCAGGTTTGAGAGGGAACTCTCTTCCCTCATTCATTGACTGGCTGAGTCGAGTGATCCGATTAATGCCGTACGACCTCAGAGAAGAAAGTATATCCGAGAGGTATTCCGAATCGTTCCGCCATAATTTGTCCACACGGATATCGTCACAAAAAATTAACGGCCATTGCTCGGTGACTGATTGAATAATTTGTCCCCGAAGCCTTTGACGCACCAGAGAACTCTGAAATGCGCCGCTTCTAAAATCAATGGCTGAAAAACGCTCATAAACTTCACAGTGTACCGGCTGAATCGCCTGAGGACATCGCAACGGAAGGGGTGTCGCCCCAAAGCACTTGTCTTGCATCCCCTTTCCTCGTGCGGAGACTGACTGGCTGACTGACAAGCGTCGAGAAAGAAACCGTCTGTAACGATCGTTGTGTCTGTCCACTCTGCTCGGGTTGATAACCGGACCCGACAAATCAATTCGATCCAAGTGCAACCTGAGCCTCGGTGCATTCTGTCCGTGAATCTTGCCCGTGAGTGTTGTAACAAGGGAATCGCATGGCTAGCTCGAAACAGCTAAGAATAGGTTGATCGAGCGCACGGCCCATGCTAAAGAGCCAATCTGAGTTGTTTTCATCACCTCCTAACAAATTGGCGCGTATCATTGATTCAGACAGATTCGCCTCTGGACACTGGCTTGGCCGCCCGTTCTGGATGTTCTCTGACACTGAAATACTGCCTCTGCTTGAGTCGTTTTTCGAATCATCCAAAGAGGAGTGACGATGACTTTCGAGTTCCATACGACAAGCTTACCTGTGCCCCACAATCGCACTCGGAGATCCAGCGTACTGGTGGGTTCCCAATATTTTCAATAGTGACCTCCGGAAACGTACATACTGCGAAGCGGGAGGGCTCAACCGTTTCTCGCTCAGAGCCGATATGTATCGGGAGCTTCACGATGTGAAATACAGGACGCTCAGGGGATTTCATGCTACAGTTTCAAGATGCGCGAGAAGTGAATTGCATGAGTCGTCAGTCCTCGGATTGCAAGGCTCCAACTGAGCGGATTGTCTCTCACGCACAACTCTGAGCCTTCTGATTCCCGCGATTGTCGGTGGTTCACGATACCAGGCTCGAGCGGCAAAGAGGCGGTACAGATTCGTTTCCTTTAGACTAGGATACATTCTGAGTATTGCTCGACTTTTTGTCTTCCCGAAAGCGATCATTCCATTCAGGCAGACTTTCAATTCAAGAGTATCACGGGAATCTCTTCGAGTGAGTACTCGTGATACGCTCGTCGTTCAGATGCAAAGCGCAAGGTTTCAACTTCCGCGTGTAAGCCGACGTTGCTAATTAAATTATTTCCCACCCCCGTGCATAAGTTCGCTGGTACGCTCGATGCCGAGCGGAGCTCTGCGCAACGATTCTAGAGGCTGAGGCTATACAAGTCCCGACTCACGCGAAGAGATATTCTCTTATATGATATTCGGCACGATGCTCGATTCTCCGGAATACATATACGTCAATTCTCTCCACTATCTCACGCGTGTCGGTGGTGGTCGGAGACGTGTCGAGGATTGGGTGATAAAGGATCCACAGTGCCGTGTATCACAATACGAGCATAAATGAGCGAAGCAATCGAATTTACTCTCTTCTGTACAAGAAATCTAGGGGCGTCGCTCGACACCAATCAGAACACATACACACTCTCATTCAAGTGGGTAACACCATTGTTGAGGCACCAAAAGAGTGAAAATGGAGAAGCCTGTGTCATGCCGCCGGTCCTTTGAGACGGATTCTGATTCATACAGGGCATTATCATACAAATCAAAGTATTCGTAAGACGGAGAAGGAGGAGGAGAGAGTACTTTTCTGTGAAAGTCACTATCATGACTTCTTGCTCGCCGTGTTCGGCTTCCACGCACTGTACGAACGCCAAAATTCTGAGCTCAGGCTCGGGGCTGGAATTTTCGAGAATCGTTCGATGACACGCTCCTACTGAGCCGCTTTTTCGAATGGACGATATTCCTCTGCTCCGTCTGAGAAAGCCCTTGCGGTCTCGTGGGACCAGGGAGCACACGGGCGCTAACCGAAACGAGACGGCTGATGCGGACGGTGGAAGATACGCGTGAAGTTCTATCGCGACTTCTGACTCTCCTTCTTGCTCGCCTCGGTCGGTCGGCAAGGGTCAATCTTCAGCGGAGGCGGATTCGATAACTGCCAAGGTCCCGGGTGAGCTTTTCAATCCTTCATCTGAGCATAAGTCCGCATGAAGTCATCAAGATCATTTACGTTCCGATTTGATAATCGCGACGAAGTTCTGTTGAGCACGCCTCGTTCTCAAGATCGTCAGCCTCCGTCGAAATTCGAAATTTTAAAGAGAACACGCATCGATGCCCCGGCCCCAAACCATATCTCTGAACCGGTGGAATGCCTTCCTTGTAGATGATGGACAGAGCTACAAACAAACACAACAAGTCCGTGGAGATCGAAGTGCGGTCCCGCAATCAACCTGGAAGGTGATCTTCGAATTCGACCTCCCGTGCTCGTGTGCGGCATCCGCATCGACGGCGGTGTCGCGGCAACGGAAGAGAGGGTTTTTGTGTCTAGCGAGGGTCACAAAGAAATCTGAAGAAATATCTGAATCTGGAACAGAGACTCGGACGTGACAAGCGGGTTGGTGGCAGTTCCGTCGACGTTCGCTCCCAGCTCATTCCGTATGTGAGCACCGAAATAGAGACTGTGTCTCTCAGGAACAAGACTCGTATTTCCGTCGAAAAAAAGTGGTCCCCGTCCTAGTCCGGACAAAGAGACTTGCGTCGACCGTGTCCCCCGACCTTGCACTCACATCCGAACTGAGGATCTGGGCATGAAGGGAGTCGCTCGTAGTCTCTTTCCTACCTGAACCCGTGCTGCGTGGAATCCATCCCTTTGAGTGCGAGCATTCTGGACGTCTGAACGCATCAGCCATCCCACTTTAAGTGAGCCTCGTGAACTTTCGTGACATCCTGGGTGTGTGCAGGGGAGCGCGTGGATGAAGGTGCCAGGCTCGAGCGCCAGTGCCGGTGAAGAGAACGAAGCCTTCGAGGCTGGGGACGAGGAAGATAAAATCATGCCTCACATGCATGTCAATCCCGCCAGAGTCGCTGGGCGTTGCCTCCGGAGACACCGATCGGTGGATATTGATCTCAGCGATTGCGTCTTATTCGAAGTTCGCTCGATCCAACCAGAGAAGGCACGTGCAACATCTCATTTCGAAAAATATCAGGTGCCGAATAAGAGAACTGATAATTCGTCCCGATCGATTGTGCAACCAATTCGTTGAAGCTCGGGACAGTCTCCGAGGATTCGCCTTCGTTTATTTACGCAATGAATAGAAACGGGGACCAGATTCCTAAGAAGCCCGATGAGGCTTCAGCTCCGCTCGGATTATTTCTAAAGTTTACCAGAGTTTATCGAAAGTGTTATGAGCCGCCGGATCCGATTCACTAGCTTAGCGTCTCGATATCGGATTCGGATATCCCGAAAACACGTATAATCCAGAACTTCTGAACCACCAGCGTCGGAATTTTATTTGTTCCGAGTAAAAAAATCGGGAACTATGTACCACTCGGCTCCTCCGCCTGGTTGATGCGGGAAGCGTTCACCAGCTCGCACAGCAAGCTTTGTCAACTTTTTCCAGCATCCCTTGTAGGAATAATCAGGTCCGAGGTGTGTCTACTCACGCTTCGAAAGCGCTCAGACAAGAGAGTTTCCGAGCGAACATTTAGGCGCAAAGTAGCCGCCAATGATGGCCGAGGGCTATGCAGCTCCTGAGATACTCCTCAATCCGAAACGCTTCTCCGATCCAATACAAATCGAGGCTTCGGGATCTACGGACCTCGATGGATACGGAGTCGAGTTGAGTGAGGACTCGGGTTTTCAAGAGCAACGCGGAAAAGAGGTTGTGGAAGCGACTCATGCGAAAGCAAGGTGTGGAACGATTCAAGACCCGCCAAGTTATCACTGTGCTCGTTTTCATCAGGTATGTTATACGGATCCAGATGGCCAGGAGCTGGCAGCGGACGACCAGACCAAAACATCCGAAATGGACTCGAAGGAGGTGATCAAGGACAAAAACAACCTGGGGAACAATCTGTCTGCTCATAGAGGCCAGTCGGAACTAATTGGTAAGAAGATCGCTTTTCCAGACGTTTACTACTCTGCTTGGTACTAAAAACATCCTTTAGGTCGCCCACGACTGCGGAGAAAAGCGCGTAAAGTTCGTTCGATCCCTCGCTTTTATGCAATATCAGAAGAATGAGTGGTGAGAGCGTAGCTCGCGTAAGCTTATCGAGGCTCGCTGATTCGCACTTTATCTCGAGAAAAACTCGTGACGGCTCTCACCTCTGAATAAATTCAAGGTTGGGAGGTCAGTCGGCTTTCGAGTTGGAAGAGTTTTCGGAAGCATACGAAAACCGAAGATCAATCGATGAAATCAGTCTGCGTGGAGAATCTCCTGTGAAATTTGACGTGTTCTCGGTCCTAGACCGGTGCTTGAATGTCTTCCGAAGAGAAGTTGACCCCGCCAAAATTAACACCTGCCATCGTTGGCAGCAAAAACCGAGACCCTGACAAAGGTATGCGATCCAACGCCTCAGCTCGTTCGACGTCTTTCCGCAGTGGCCGATCTCCTTCGATGTGGAACTTTTTCAACTGATCTTTTCGTTATTTGGGGATTGGGGCCCGATGAGCTCTTTACCGGGCACGGCACGGGGAAACTGGCCTGGGGCGAATGTTTCGGCGGTGGAGTAGCGAGCAGGAGCATGAATATCCTGACTCATGAAGCCGTTCACCTGAATCAATCAGGAATGCGCCGTCACGACCCAAACCTCTCGCGGACGCTTCACGGTCATTGATACTCTCCCACATCCTGATGCTTAGGCAGTTCGCTATGGTGGGACAGGGAAAGGCGAATTTTAGGAATAGGACTCGAGTCCGAAGTCGTGAGCAGATATGAAACGAGAGAATTCTCCAGGGAATTCTGCGGCAGATTCTCTCCGTTCTCATGCACACCCCACGTCCCGTCACGGAGGAAGATATTTGCGTCGAATTTTGTCTTTGAGCAGCGTCGGTTCGATCGTCTCGTGTAACTCGCTCGAAACCCTCATGACGGAGACAGTCTATCCCAGAGACGCATAACGCTCAGTGAGGGTAGTTTCACGGTCGAGCCCCGTGACCGAAAGAGAGAGAGACGGGTTTGTTTATATCAATTAAGGATGTGTTCTCGAAATACTTTCGCGTCCGGGCTGGGTATCTGATCATCATATCAGATCCAGAATGCCGGAATGAAAATCTCCGAGGCGCCGTCGTTCGGAATTCCCCATCAGCAACGACTTCGTTTCGTCGCTGCCAAGTTTTTCGACACCGACACGCGACTGTCTTTTCAGCCATCTTAGATAAGAGTCTGTTCAATCGACGAAGTCTTTTCAATTCATCTTCCCGAGAACGCTCGGAGTTCACATCGCTCGTCAGAGAAAAACCGCGGGTGATTTCTCATTTCACCAGATCGATTTCGGATCCTCTTTTTCGATTCGGAGGATTAATTTCCTCTCAGGTCGGGGTCCCGATTTTTGGCCCGGAGGGCCATCCTGACCTGTTTCCGAATATGTGCCTCACATTTCTAGACCGGGGAGTATGTCTGCGCGTATCATCATATTTAGAAATCGCGGAGCTCGCTCCCGTCAAATGTTCTACAGCTCGAATCCTCTTCCGTGGACCGGAGACCTTCAGTAGGTCGATTCCACCACGAAATTGGGAACGGGCTTCATCCTACCTAATCAAGGAATCCGTGATCGGTAAAAGGAACCCCCATTCTGATCGAGAGACCTTGTTGCTTCCCGAGACACGCAGCGTCGTCGGCGCGGTGAATCTTGAATCTTGGGCTGTGGTGACACCGTCCGTGGAGCACGTTTCGGGCCGAAAGACATTCCTGTTCAGGGACTGTCCGGGAGAAGGTTCCAGCCCATCAATCGCCCAGTTTCTTTCTCGAATAGAGCATCGATCTAGAGTGTGCAGCTTCGAGATCAGATGTCTGGAGTCGTCGAGCCAAATTAATTTCCCGTCCTGCGACCTGGCGCATTAAGAGCAGCTGAGCTGCAGCTGGAACATTCCGATTAGCCGACATCGGTTCAATAATAGCTGTCACGTAGGCGAGATTATCATGATAAGGATCCTGCCCAGAAAACACACGGACATCCCTAGTATTCAATGACGATGTCTCCCGCGCTGCACTTCTTTGCCTCGAAAGTTTTTCGGTTCGACGAAAATCTACTTGCTTTGTCATTCTTTCGAAGTGTTTCGAAACAGACATCGAAATTTCCAGCTTCTGATCCTTGAGTTTTCCGTTGATTGAGCGCCCGTTACAATTCTTGCCCCTCATTCGATCAGACGGAGTTTCGGTCCCTATCATTATTCTACTGCTGGTCTCGTCGGCGTCAGAAAACGATTGGATGAGACAACCACTGTCGATATCAATTGTCACCGTCACCCCTGGACCCTAGACAGCTGCGATCCCTGTGTGGGATCAGGTCTCGGAGATCAAGTCGATCGTCGCAATAACTGCTTACGCAATTACCCATAGGTCACCATCCCGTGAAAAGGGCCTGGAGTGTGAACTGGAGCGTCGACGTGAAGGACAACGAGAGCCGAGCTCCGTCTCCAGACACACCCGTACAGAGCCAGCCAGGGCACGGGATCCCCGGACCTTTGAGCTCTCTCGGCAGTCACGAAGAGAACCCGGGGGACGATGAACACCATCATAAGACGGCTAAGTAAGCTTCCGTTGAACGTTTCGAAATCTCTCTCGGAAATACAGAACAAGAATGAGCGCTCAATCAGAGCTGCGCCGATCCAAGCCTGTGTACTGTCAGCCGGAATAATTTCGTATCACAGTCACGTATGTCTGTAGACGCTTCTTCGGCAACAGCACCCCCGTCCGTAGAGCTTCGCAGATGTTCGACGGATAGATCTTCGAGTAACTTACTCAAGTATCGTGTCGTGTTTACCCTTTAGAAAATATCTCAGTTCGATGCTGAGCACGATCTATTGTGTGTTCCTGGTGTGCATGGGCTCTACGTTCTGCGCGACGGAAAGCATCCTTGAAAAGTTCCACGAACACGAGGTGAGCCGGTGGCTCTTAGAGTCGGCTGCGTGCGATCTTCTGCACCGGAAGCTCTTGTACATATTTTCCAGATGCTCTCGAATCTTCCGTGTTCGATCTTCAGAGGTCACGGCTGGAGTCATTTTCCAGGACCATCAGAACCACTCAGTGAAAATCTTCAGTATTCTCGTCTGCCTCATCGGCATCGGATGGCTACTGGCGCTCCACGTGGACATACTATGGTACAAGCATTCCGCGAGTCGTCAGGTGGGCATATCGGAGCGTGTTATCACAGAACATAAAATTGAGAAAATTCCGACGAGCTTTCCGCGAGATTGTTGAGGGGAACGCCATTCGTCTGCGGAAAGATCCGACTCGCTTTGAGCACGAATCTCAATCACATTGCACGGCTAATTCGTCATGCTCGGATATGTTCTGAATCCGTGCTCGCATCCTCAGGTTCGGAGTCGTACCAGACCCAGTCAAGGAAACCTGTACATGCATTCAACAGCCAGTGTCTTCAAGCAGACGGCGAAACGTAACCTTCAACCACAGCTCTGGTTCCTTGAAGGTCGCCACAGTGGCAGCTTCTATCTCAAAGGTGGAATGGTCGGTGAGTCTCTTTGTAAATCTAGAATCCTCTACGACCGAATGTTTATCTCTGAAAGGAGACGCGACGAGATTCTAGAAGTAGACGCGGAGGGAAGTCAGCGCTCTGATAGGGGAGCGACTGTCGGATCGAGAGCAACATACGACTATGCATCCCGAGGAGTAGTGGCGTGATAGGAGAGTTTAAAATTCAGGACAGGAAGAGTCCGAGGCGGAGATAGACTCGAACGGAATCATTTCTTTTCGCCCGAGCGCGGATTACTCTCCTCCGACCCTCAATGAAAGCCTGTCGCTCGTCGTACATGACGAGACGAAGCAGATTCTCTTATCGACGACCATCGAACAGCGTCGAATTTTCCGAATGCGACCGAACGACGCATTTCGTGAAATTTTCACTTCCACGAGGCTTCATTTTGAAATTCTGACAGCGCAAGCGAGTAGACTAATGGGAAGGATCCGTCATTCATTTCAGTATTCTGTTTTTGCCACTTGATAAACGAAGGACTTCAATTGGAGCAGTTCATTCAGAAGGTATGCACGGATGGAGCGCATACCGATGCTGTTCTTGGAGTGATATTCCACGTACTCCGTCCGATCTACGCATTCTACCAACTCTTCATGGCATTCAAATACTCCAACGTGAGTTGAAGTCCCGTCGAGGACTCGTTATAGGTATCAATAGCAACGAATGTGCGAGCGGGGCGTAGACGAAAAGAATAGACCTCGCGCATGTCCGGTATCCTCCCAGATCGCCAACAATCTAGTTATTCCAGGCTGTACCGTTTCCAGGAACTATGTCAGTGGTGGGGGAAATTCATGTTTTACGAGTCGGCCTTTTTCAGATTGTAATCAACCATTCAAGACATATCGCACGCTTTGGAGCAATGCACCTGATAGCTACCTCACTCTATTTCTGGTTCTTCTCGATAGTTGAAGAGTACAAACACGCAGAGCACGCCTACGATCTCGAGCATGGCCATCTCACTGAGCAAGAGAACTCCTCAGCGGCTTTCCGCGTTGTTTCGACGGTTGCTGACGCTTTGCTGCACGGGTACGTGATAGATTTATTATTGACAAACCTTTTCAGGACCCCGTTGTCTTGCATGATTCAGGATGCTTTCGGGTATTCCAATAAAGATCGTCGGATCGCTTCCCATGAGCTCCGACCATTATAATATCGAAAGGGCGGATCCTTGTCAACCGTATGGAATGACAGTTCCAATTTAGGAAGTAGATAGCGACGCTCCCGCGTTGAAATGAAACATAATTCATCACAAATATTCTGGATTGTGACCTGACGGACAGTTCCCCGCCTCCAAATCACCGTTCGATTTGACGGATTTTTTTGGCGGAGCGAAATGATTCCAAACAAACGTGGGCAGAGTGTTTCTGGCAATCGGACCTATGCAAAGAAATTGTCTGAAGCCTTCCATCTCTTCGCTACTAACGAAGTGCTAATGACAAGCGACCGTAAGAGCGATTTTTGCACGGAATTCGATCCCTGGCAGCGCATTTCAATGGATTATGAGGTAACCTTCGAAGAGCTTCGTCGGATT
This sequence comes from Galendromus occidentalis, assembly GCF_000255335.2. Lineage (NCBI taxonomy): Eukaryota > Metazoa > Arthropoda > Arachnida > Mesostigmata > Phytoseiidae > Galendromus > Galendromus occidentalis. Next base: position 1,655,550 of record NW_003805465.1, read on the forward strand.
TTGCTTCCCGGATTCGTTTTTCAATTCATCATCTTTCCTTTTCGAATCGACTCCGAAGAAGTGGATGCGGGAGACGCCTGCCGTATCCATGCGAATCAATTTCGGCTTGTTTATCAGTCAATCAGTCGCCGGCCCACGTGACTCACTCGATCGTCCGTTCTTGATGCCCGGCTTGTACGGGAGGGCTAGTGTCTGTGCGGAGTCCGTGCCTTCGAGAGGTCCAGACTCTAGACTCTGGAGCTCAAGACTCTAGTGTATGAAAGCGAAAAATTATCGAGCGCCGACCGATCTCGGGCTGATTGGTACTTGGTACCCTACTGTGCTTGTCAGCCTTCGGGTATCTCGACAGCTTCTCGGACACTACCCCCGGGATGGGAGTTTAAACCGAGAGCATTGCAAGGCTGAGAAATAATTGGCACAATGAATCGGATTGCAGGAACGATACGCTTAACCATTCAGGACCAAGCTATCCTCTCCCTCACGAGACACACAGCGTCGCGGCTGCTTCGTCAGGCCAGGATTCTCATCACGAGATCGTGAACGAAGCTCATCATGTGGAGAGTCATCACAGCCCGTCGTCGAGTATCACTGGTTTCCTGCAACCTTTCACCGTCGAGTACAACATTATCTTGGCTGGCGTTTGGTTCATCGTATGGCAGAATATCGGCAGAGGTATGACGATCCCTCGAGTGGTTCTCGAAATTGACATCCCCCATCCCGAATTCCCGCGGGAGGACAGAGCGAGCATTCGAGAGGATGCCGATGACACTCTTAGGAAGACTTCCGTGCTTGTGGCACGGCCGAACCTATGGGGGTTATCCTTTCATCAGTAGGGCCTATCCCTAAGAGGATCTTCTTTTCAAGGACCCGAAGTTCAAGTTCGACGAGAATCCATTTGCGCCATGGGGCAGGATGCGCGGTATCAGAGCAATCTCGTGGTCAGCGCTGATTGCCACGCTTCTAATAAAGGATTATTCGCCGGTCTGTTCTTGCTGCTCGTCTCGGTGGTCGCCTTGGTCATCGCCCAGGTAAGGCAGTCGAAAGCAGACAGCGAACATTTGGTCCTGCTTCTTTTTTTTTCTCCTTTTCTCCTCCTTCTCGTCTCCCTCCCTGACTGATTCGCTCTCACGCGGAACTCTTGATCAGAAGCCTGGGTCTTGGTCCCCCCTTCCCGTCCCCATCTCTACTTAAGTAGGCATAGATTCACACCGTAGACCCGAAATCCAACGCACAGGCTTAGCTGACCCCTGCTTAACCCGTCCTAGACCCCTCACGGAAACTTGCAGGAGGCGCAACGGTCCAATGAGGGTTCCCCACAGGTCGTAATGGTGCAGGAACGCTTCCGGAGAGCGGAGCTGATGATTTTCCTCGTCCAAGACAACATACTGATAATCGTGGCGCTATTAGCCGTCTGCTGGGCGTATTGGCAGATCCGAACACTCGATTTCAGCGTGCATCCGATCACGTTACTAGACGACGTTCTACTATACGTACCACTCCCATTCTTCTTCATTTACTTCTTCATGTCGTAAGTATCATTCGGACCGCTCCCTGGAAGACGAATCCACTTACGAGCATAAAATACTATATTTGATAAACGTCTCCGATTCGAAAGGATGATAGCGGACATCTACTCAACGAAACTGTCGCGAGTGAGCAGCAACGTCATCACAGTAGTTCAAGTTGTGGTAAGCTCTCTCCGACTTCTCTCCATTAGGGTAGCACGCCGATGCTGATGACTGGTGGGGGATGGGGTGTTTGGGACGTCGGAATGCTGATGCGTCAAGTAAATGGAATGATTGTTCCTTCTTCCATCAGCTACAAACTCTGTTCTTATCGGATGGTCTGAGACGATGCAGTAATCAGAGGAGACACCAATTCTTGAAACCCGGTCGGGAACTAGTAACCTTCCTCATCATCTGCAACATCACGATGTGGGTCACAACCACATTCAAGACGGATACCCAACACGAGAGCGAGAGTGCAGAAATAATTTTCGGCAAGAATGTGAGTAGAGTGTTCCAGGCCCATTGGAATCCACGGGACTCATCCCTGCCGTCCAATGACGGATAAGTCTCTCTCCCTCCACTGATTGAGGGCAAAATAGATTCGAGCAATAACAGGCTCCTGGTAACATTTTCCCGCGAATTTTACAGTGCTGGATCCTCGTCAAGCACGCGACGCTGCCCCTAATGCTGTTCTACAGATTCCACTCGTCGGTGTGTCTTTCCGACATCTGGAAATCAGCTTACGAAACCGGCGAATAATTTCGACAGACGGGGTCTGACTCAGTCTTGCACGAGGTCAGCTTCCATCGAGAAACCGCTCGTTGGAACTTCCAGATGGACCTGCTGGAAACGATTGCATGAGTCGTTAAGGGGTGTCACTTAGATACGACCGAGGTCCGCTGGCGCGTGACTCTATCGAGAATAGTTGTTCAGGCTGTGAATCTGTAATTAAAACTCCAGCGGTATTTATTCACGTTTCGTAGAAGAATACTCGGATCTTACGTTAAGGTTTTCGAGAACTCCTGCGCCAAGGGTTGTCATGATTCTTCGCTTCTAATGGATACGCAAGGGATTCGAGAGCCCTTTTTCTCATTCGCCGCAGCTTGCGGCAGAGCGATAGACTCCGGATGAATGGTGCATAGGTCGAAAGTTTTCAACCCCTTGTACATCGTTCCACCAGCGGCGGAATTGACGTCTTGGACACTCGATTGAGAGCTCGAGCCGATAAGAATTCCTGATTGCCGTCCGCGATCCACACGAAATCAGATTGGAAAACGCTCTCGAATAAATAAGTCCTATTCCTGGATTTCCGTCGTGATACCTTGTTTCCTTCGCTCCGGTTAGAGCAGTGGTTTAGTCTGCGTGAGGAAAGGGGGGGAGCGACGCGGCGGCTTGGCTCAGGAGCTCCGATTCGATTCCAAGCGGTCCGGCGATCGGGATGTCCCACAATGGAACGTCCGTGTCGTAAGTCGGAACGTCGTACAGATTTCTATCCAGCAGATCCCGGCTGTCTCCGGGGGCGGCTCCCTGATGGTTTCAGCCGAAACTTCCGGGAGGAAAGCTCTGAGGGGTAAGTTTCCGTAAGGGACGTTAGCTGACGGATGTCCTCGCACAATTATTAGGGGCTGCGAGGACGAATCTCGGCCACTGAGTCCGGAGACGAAAGGCGCACCGAATTCCTGCTTGACTCCGTTCGAGAGCCTACGATGCTTCCGTGACATGATCTCTGATAACGTCAGAGATCGGTCTCAACCGACGGAATCATAAGCCGTTCTAGAGCAGCCTCCGTGGCGCAATCGGCTAGCGCGTTCGGCTGTTAACCGAAAGGTTGGTGGTTCGAATCCACCCGGGGGCGATTCGAAGGATCGAAATTTTCCGTCATGCTCAAACACCCATCAACGACGGATTACATTCGCAGCCTCTCGGGACGGAATCGGAAATGAGTCAGATGGTGGGAAGAACTCCATCTCGCGAGGATGACAATTGGGTTAAGGTATCCTTCCGAATGAACGGCCCTGTCGAAGATTCCTGGTGGAGGCCACGCATTCTTCGACCTCATATAGCTATTCCCCACTTCCCGCACTCAGCGTCCGTGATGAAGTACGGCTCGGAATCCCCTATGAATATCTTAATACCCATCAGTCCGTCGGTTCGAGAGAATCACGGATGGGGACGAGTTCCAGGATCTCTTGACGTTATCGGCCTCAAGCAATTTCATAGGCGGCATCGTCCCAAAAATGTTCGCTTCCCGTAGCCTCACACCATTTCCCTCGACCTATCTGTGCAATCATCAATAATCGCCTTTGAGCAGTGTTGATTACATGAAGATCTGAGTTTCCGAAATCACCCGGAGCCGCACCGTGATCGAGCTCGCTCGGGACGGGAGCATCATTCAGCGTACCTAACTCACTCGACCCGTTGCTCTGTTATTTCTGGAGAAGGGCGAGCGTCACCGAGAAGTTTGGATCAGGCGCGGGCAGTTTCGAGGAAACAAGACTCTGTCGAGGTCACCCCGACGGACGCGCAGAGAATCGGTTATCGATTCATATACATCGCCCCCGATCATCCTCCATGACTGGTCCTCCGTAACTTTTTCCGGATACTTCGATATAAACTATATTTCAAGCAGATCAAGTCCGACCGGGACCTCATCGGACATTCAAGCGCGACGAGAGCGACTTGAGCTGGTGTCGGTGCCATGTGACTCCATGTCTGAGAACGAGCTCCGAAGTAGGGCATTGCTGATTCAGGAGCAAGCTTCGAGCCTCTCCGAGTCAGAGTAAATCGGACGTTTTCCAGCGATCTCTTTATTTACTTGACAGTCCATCATAATTAATCCACTAGCCTCGCGCTGCCGAGAGTCGGTCACCCAAGAACGATTCCTATCGGGATCAAAGATATCGGTGTCGGGAGAATCTGCTGCGGCAACTATTTTTTCAGAGATGCACGTTTTCCTTGTCCTTTCTTCGGAGGACCCTTCCCTCGCAGTTTCCTCAACCGCTTCATCTCCTCTTGGAAATCCAGATGCTCGTCCCGAAATAAACCGTGTGCTCTCAACTTCAGCATAAGTCTGTTATACTGGAAGAGCGGCGGGTAATACTCGATCCATTCCTGGAAGGGGGACACGTCTGATATCAGGTCCACTGACGTTGTGCGAAACGAAATTCGTAACACAAAGAACTCCTCCTCTTGGAACCACCGAATAACCGGACTTCCCGCTTCATCGGACAGGAATCCGATTCGCCGAATCAGGCTTCCAGATCAAAATCACTCAAGTTGGTTAGACCAACCGCTTGTTGGGACCGAGAAGGCTCAGTCCCGATGTGGACCAATTAAGCGGAGTCCATTGTGATTCCTCACGGATTCCGAATCGCCACATTCGCTCCATACTGCTCTTCTCTCCCATGATTCTACGCTCACTCACCTTCTTCAGATCCATCGGTTTCTCGGCAAATCGCCTAACGACCTGAGAATTTCCGCCAGCAACTGAAGCCGCGTAAGGCTCGCCGAATATCCGGGCCGACAACAAGGCCATACGTCTAGCGTAAGCCGACATTTGGGAAAGCCTCCTCTGAACAACAGGAGTGACCGTCGCTCAGCTCAACCACATGTACCCGATCGATCAACTTGGAGAAACCTTCCAGAAGTCAACTGGGTGCGCGTGTTTTGGGGGACCTTCTCTATCGTTTTAGAGAAGGAGGCCGCCATTTTATATTTTGGCGGCAATTTTCGAATGAGGCTGCCGGCTGCAGAGCTTTCCTGTCCGCGACGCCGTCCCTTGAGCACGCGGACGGACGTCGGTCGGAGCTCCGACTGATGAACGGCGCGAACCATGACCGGTGGCACGCATGAGAGCGATAATCACTGTGCAGGTCACGGACTTTTACCGTAAGTTTATTTGAATGGGTGTGATTGAGCCAGGGAGAAGATCTGGCGTGCCAGAATCTCGATGCGGTTCGAGCTCTCTAATCATTCCAGATGCTGATGAGTGACTCCGATCCTCTCGACATGCATTGTTTTGCGATGGTGAGCGTCGGCATAACCGACCAGCGTTCGAGCGAAATAATGAAAGATATAGGAAACCCCGATGCTGGCGGCTAAGAAGATGGGTCTGGTTTGATTGTTCAACTTTCTGAGCATCCGGTAAACCCACACGTTGTGATGCGAGCCCAACCAAAGGACCCTGCGGATGATAGAAGCTGTGAGCGGGTGCTACTGGTTTTAGTTCTCTCCTGGTCTCAGACCTAACTCAACACGCCGATGCCGACGCAACCTTCCTTTCAATAAATCCTGTCCCTCACGATACTCGATGTCGATTCAGATTGAGAAGTATGACAATGGACCCTGTTCCAGGTTCAAGTCAGACTAAAGACTGGTATAAAAAAAATCGTCCGGTGACGCGAGACGCGAATCATGATCTTCATCGACCAAGGCGCTTCATATATGTCGTACTGCCTCCTGTATCACTGAGGAGACTTTTCGAAGAGTAGATCCGCTTAATGATAAGTTGCGAATGAGAAAGGCTGATCAATTGTGTTTGGAATTCGGTCAATGAAATCGTTGACGATAAATTTTTGCTCATATGCATCAATCTCATTCTTCAGCATGGGAAGCGAGAGTCATCTCCACTCACATGGATACGTAGGATAAGACCACGACATTATAGAGGAAGAGGCCCGTTCTTTGAGGCGGGACCTTGAGATGAAGCGCGAAGAGTGTCACGATTGCGAGAATCGTCGGACAGGTATGCTGGAATCGTCCGAGGTATCAGATGGAATCTTAGAGAGCAGCTCGGATATATCGTCAGGTTGTGTAACGGCTTCCGAGATCGGGCTCACCACAGAATGATTCAGCCACCATGGGCTATTAATCTCCAGCGAGCGCGGATAGATCAAATCCTTATTATAGGCATAGACGCTCCAGAATAAGGCTGACACAGTCATGGTTAGCGGCAAGCACACATTACAGAAAATCATACTGAACACGAAGTCCGATGCTTTCGAACTTCTGAACGTCGTCCAGAATCCATAAGCATAGGTCAGAGTGTTCATCAACTGGAAGATATACATCGGACGGACTTAGTTCAGTTCCTGCCCGCCGGCGTCTCGGCTCCACCACAAAATTGACATCAACAACCGAGACTGCTGAATAGTGGAGTCTATCGAAGGAAACGCACCACATTCCACGACGTCAGATACATCAACGATATAGGCTGTCCGGGAAATTTTCTGGTGAAGACCGACACCTTCTGAGTGACAATACTATCGACTACCGCGACCGTCAACATCCATCCCGAGACAAGTCCGAGGTAGCTGCGTTGGAAAAATCTTGAGCTCGGGCGTTCATCGCATTCGCATGCGCTCACGGAAATCCCACGGACGAAGGAACTTCGTTGTTCCATGGTTCCCGGGAGATAACGGATAGACGGGACTCACGATCGGACCGGAGATCGCAAGAGTTCATCTTATTCTATCTAGGTAGAAGATACTCCCATCATAGCGTATAGTTCCATCGTTCCAGAGACACCTCCGACTCATCGAAACTACCTCTCGAAACCCTGTTCGGTACCCCTGGCAGGGCAAGAGACCGATCTCTCTCGCTCACTGGAACACGAAGCTCCACGCTGCTTCCCCTGATGCAATTGTACTCCATATGCTGCTCACCAGGTCACACACTTGAGATCGCTTTCTAAAGTCCTTGAAGGGAAGATGGGTGTCTCGAAATCGCGAGACATGGGGGATGGGAGCTCCGAATGTGGAACATCTAGACTTGGATGTGGCTTTATCTCACTCCGTAGTGTATTTGGGAGAATAAGTGACAACAATCGACGTCAACTGCATATAACAAGTATATTTATTATCAGCTTATCTACCATGTTAAAAATACGTCGCCCGCTTGGTACGCCTATCGGGAAGCTGCTCTGGTTTTCTCAAACGTAGCGGACTTCAATCATGGGTATAATACAGAGATCGCCCAATACTTCGAGTTCAGGAGGCGCTGAAGGACGGCTCTCTCTACTCTCCGGCCCTTATCCTCGGGAGATCAGCGGAGAAATCCATCTCAACCTCTGACCCTCAGTATTCGACGATCCATCCACGAAATCCCCTTCGTCGAATCATAATGCCAAGAATCACAAATTAGCATTCGTCCAAAACCCCGGTATAGATGATTGTAGTTTTTTTATATTATTTGATATGGAGAGTCTCAGAATAGTTATCCATTACTGTTTATCGCTGCTCTTTGGCTATGATACAATAAAGCGCACACAGAACTCGAGCTCCCCACATCCGAGAACACCCGGAATTCCGGTGCTAACTGTTTCAACAAGCTGCCTTCAGGGCTTTTTCTGCAAATGCCTCTGGTGGGATCAAACGTCCTTTGTGTGTTTTCTTCACGTTGACAAGGTCATGTACAAGTCAATCTCTCGCTAAGACCACAACGCACGCGAGCTCTATACCTAGAAGTAGAAGTATTTACAACCCGATGCTCCGAACTTGTTTCCGCGGAGTGTGACACTCGCACAGACAGTCGTGAACATTGAAATATTTACACTAATCAGTCATTGGGTTCCGAGTTGGAAAGAGCGGCGTAGCTGTCGAACATTCATCTGTTCGGTGGATAATTCGGTCGTTCGTACGGACAATCGGCCGGTCGTTCGTTTGTTGGTTCGTTTGTGTGGGTGGGTAGATAGTTATCACAGAGGAATAAGTTAATAAACGATGCCGTGTTGCATGACAGCTCGGTTCCATAGCGGATCGTTGGAACTCATTGAAAGACGATCAGAAGACGATAGAGGAATCTTCGGGAAACAGAGATCTTCTTACTAGAAACGGAGTCCGATAATTTGAGATCGGATTGACACAATAAGAAGAACCACGAATCGGTGTCGGCGCTGATGACGATGCAGAGGAAAATTCCGAGACGGCATCCTCATTCGAGCCTCAAGCAGAATCTAGCCACCTAGATAATCCTAATGCCCACGAAGAGCGAATTCTACGGACTCCCTCATCATCGTTATCAGCACCGCGGGTTCCGTTCTCATTGCAATTATAAAATCACGTCAAGTCAGCTGTCAGCGAAACGAGATGAAATGCCTATCCGGAATGTTGACGAACTTGTTGTTTTCCTTCTTGTCGAGTAGGTTGTATAGGAGAATGTGTCGACGACCACTCCGATGCACGATTTTGTGGGTGCATCCTATCCCCGTGAGGAACAACAAACATCTCTCTCTGCGTGAGAAGCGACGCGCGACTGCTACATCTCAATAGGCAACCGCCTCGTTCGGTTGCTTCTGCAACAGAGTGACGGGGAAAGATCCGTCCTGGAACTTGAAGTGGCGCTTGTCGTAGAACTTCAGCAGCGCAGGGCTGTAGGGATGGTTGTCCTTTAGATGGAGGTAGTGAACTTCGGGCTCGTTGGTGGTGTGACCGCATTCCTCGCACACGTAGACCTTCTGCCTCCGCTCCTTGTACGCGTACTGGTGCTTCGCACCGTGAACCTTCAACGAATGCGATTCGAGCGAGCACCGTTGAGTGAAGGACTTATCGCACATGTTGCACTTGTACGGACGGACACCAGTGTGAGTGCGCGTGTGCCTCTTGAGGTCGAACGTATCGTTGAATCCCTTGCCGCAGAATGTGCACAGATAGCGCTTGACGTCGCTGTGGCACTTCATGTGACGGTTCAGGAGACGTTGGAGTCCGAACGACTTGCCGCACACCTTGCAGGACAGCCTGAAACAGAAAACAGAACGGTCAGTAACGGTCGCCGGAAGTCCAAATTAGAAACAGCCGCTTAGGCAACAAATCTCGTCGCGGCGGCATTGTGTCGTCGTCGGAAACAGCTGCCCCTGCTATGAGCGCGACCTGAATCTACCGGCCGGCCGAACGAACGGCCCCTGCAGGTGATTTCTGTCACTTTAACATGGGAGCGGATGGTCTTGCTCGTGGGGAAAAGAAGGCCAGGACGTCGTACAACACAGCAGAACAGGCGGACTGCTTCTCGGATCGACGTCCAAGCATCGTAGACGCTCACGGGCGAACTTCTGCTCGGTCGCAAACGCGCTCCGTAGCGGCGCTTCACGTAATTGAGACTTGCTACGAAAGAAAAACGGTCCGCAACCAGAGAACGATGCGATAGAAATAAAGAACCGTAGTGGTACGGTGGCTCATTGCACGTTGGAGGCCGTTGAAGCCGTTAAATACAACGGTTTTAAGCGACAGCGGACACCGAAACAGAGAACCGTTCACACGGTCACAGAGCGTATCTAGACGGATGGATGAGTGAGCTACAGAGAATCATCTGCCCCATTCACTTGCCCCACCTGTAACGGGAGGTTCACGGCGAACAGACTGAGATTGACGCTGAGAATGCGACAACATCGGTGCAGAGCCAACTTTCCCACCGTCGTGCGTCATTTCGTTTGAGTTTCACTCGAAAGCCAAAGTACCGTTCGGGTGACGCAATCATTATCACGCCGATGGATTTGAGAACTTCTCAAATCCATTCAAGAGAGCCCTCCACCAGCCTGTCCATGGAAAGGGACTGACGGAGGGATAGAGCCAGTAGTAGATTCAGAGCCAAATTCGGCTACTTCAGAAAGACGGCACAATCTAGCGGTTTTCAGAATGATCACATAAATTCGAAAGGAACGATGTGAGTATCTCTTCGGCTTGTACCGCTCGACTCTATTGGGTGTCGATGAATTTTCTGTTAACGGTTCTCCGATCGCAATAGTTGAGAAGGAAGATACTGCATAACGGAGACCTTGTCCAAGTCGGATACGACGACCTTGGATTTTGACGAAGCAATTATACTGAAGATGGCTAAGCGATCTTCTGTCTGGCGGACTGCCGCTCGGCTCTGCCGAAAACGGGTAGCATCGAATGAGTCTCTTCCGCCGGGGAAATGCGGCGTATTCTACGACGGATTCCGGCAAACCTTATATACGAATATAGTTGCTATTCCTCGTCGGATCTATCACCTCCAGAGCAAGCCGCAGACGTGTACGAGAACAAACACAGCCACCGGGAACATCACGACGTCGACAGTGAGAACACCGAAAACGTTGTCGACGCCAACAGTGCTACAATAGCGACTGAATCAGCAACGATGACTGCGGAATGCCAACAAACGGATGCGAATGTCCTTGGAGCAGAAATTTCGGTACTGAATTTGCATTGCGCGCGCTATGGAACAGATGATGGAAGACGACTCCCCGGAATCGTTAATCGTGTTCCGACTCAGGTCTCAGAAAAAAATGAGAGGAATAAGATTGATAGACACGAGAACCGCTTCCGTCTTTTCGTCCGTCCTCAAATTAGCGTCCATATTTCGCCGTTGCCCCGACCGACGGTCCCGCCGCCGCTCCGTCTTGGGAGCTATAGCTAATTGGAATCTGATGATATGTTCTTCGAGAAGAATGGAACACTCACTTATCGTTTCCGGCGGGGACAACGGTGGAGGAGGCCGTCGTTACATGGCATTCACTGCTCAGGTTCTGGGGCTGCTCGTCCATTGACGAAGACGTCGTCGAATCGATCGAGGCGCTCGATTGCGGGGGTGATGATCCCTGGGGTAGCGCTTTCTGGTTGAGGAGTGGGTTCTTGATGCCGTGTCCTCCGTTTACGAATTCGATGGAGGCGGCGTGGGGAATGCCCATCTGCAATGGGGAAACAAGCAGTGCGTTAGCGAGTTCCCTTCTTCGTCACAGAACGGATATCCCCTCTCGACGCGCGATGCAGTTACCGCGTTTCTTTTGATGTGCCTTCCCCGAGAAAGAATCCGAGCAGCTGAGAGAATGCTTACCCGTTGTTTCAAAACTTCAACCCGAACTTGCAGCCCCGGGCTCACTGAATCGACTCCGTTGCTGTGCTCGTCGTCTGATGTCATACTACTCACTTGTTCTTGACGGGACCAATCTCCGTTGGGAGAAGATGGGCTCTGGAGTTCGGGACTCAAGCAAGGATGGGGCTGCATGAGGGGGGTCTTGTAATCGGACGGTGCGAACTCTTGCATGTGGGCGTAGTCGGCGCGCAGGTCCTCGTACCCGACGGGGTAGTAGGGCTGCGGTCGCAGGGGGGTTTGCATCTCCTGGATGACGGGGACCCTTTGCGACGAGAAAGGTGAATGATGGTAGGCGGGATGGCCCAATATGGGCACGGTCGACGTGACCGTTTCATCTTCGCTCTCCGACTGAGGTGGGGTAGTCGAAGAACGGTTGACAACCGGGAACCATTGCACGACACGTTGATTCTCCGGCCGCTCATCTGCGGGAAGAAAGAGAAAATCACAATTGAAACATCTCAATGGAACGAATTGTGTGAGCCGACGGGCATTGACTGACTGCCCGAGCGAACGACCGACCGCCAGTCGGTGCGTCCGCCGAAGATGGGTGGACGCACAGACGAACGTAGGGCTTCGGAGAAGAAAAAAGACGACGACGACGACGAGAACCACGGCGAGAGAAGATCGAGCACAGGAAGAAGAATCACCCAGCGGGAGAGCACCCCTCTATAAAAGCGTTTTAGCGCCCGCGGCAGCTTGCTCGTTCGCTTGCTTGGCCCATATGCGCACCCATATGGCGCTCGACAGGCCGGCCGGCCGGCCGGCTTGACGGACGGACGGGCGGACGAACGAGCAGCCAGGCAGCCGTTCGTCTAAGACCGTTAGTTCACGATCTTTGCCCCTTTAGAGAGGAACATTCCTCCGCCAATCATAAGCTTCTCAGAATCCGATCCCCCTCTTCATCTTGTTTCTAAGCGAGAATGGCTCGTAGCCAACTGTGAATGCGGTTCAGCAGAGTTTTCTTCGAGGCGGCATCCATGCGTGCCGCCGACCTGCATGCATACTACCGGAGTGCCGAGCACGTCGAGCTTCGCGCTCGCTCGCTCGCAAACCATAGACGCGGACCGCGAGCAAGCTTCCGGAGAATCGACGCGAGCAACGGAACCTCGAGACTCGAGTGCAAGACCCAGAGGCGAGGAGAGATCGAATCCCGGCGAAAACGAGGAGCTTTGGCGACATGAACTGGAATATCGTGATGATAAAAGAGGCTGGCTGCTCTAACTGCTCAACTGGCGTTCGACAACAGCCGGCCGAAAAAAAGAAGACGCTTGTGTGAAGATAGAAGTCGTTAACGGTCTCAAATTCAGCTGCTCGGATCTGCGGACAGCCACTTCAGCTTCTCTTGTAGGCACTAGGTAGGTAGGTAGGTACGTTCGTACGAACGTCTGCCTGTCCGTCTTTCCGTTGGTGCCGGCCTGCATGCACGAGCACCATTGCCGACAGCCAGCGGCGAGAGAAAAAATCTAGTTCATCTCACGTACGGGCTAACGGCGGGGCCGTCGAGCAGCCTGAACCGAGAGTTTCCTTCCCAGTGCCCGTTACGACGATGGACCTTCAAGGACGTTCCTCCGACGTCGTCGTTGTTGTTGTCGCGCTGCCGTCACCGCGACCGCCACCAGCGACAGATATTTCCGTCGATGCTTCGCAGATCTCTTCTAACTCATGCTATTTGAATTTATCATTGAGAGAGAGGTCCAAATTGAAACGACGACGGATGTCACATCTCCTGGGGCCTTGAAGGCGATTTGGTTCCCACCGAAAGTAGCGTGCGAATAAAGCCAACCGAATAACGGTCGGTCGCCCCCGGAGGCTTCTGAGGGTTGTCGAGCGGAAACTTCGAAACACTCGTAAGTCGCACTGTAGCGGCGTTGTTGTCTCCGAGCGCTTCTGTAGATCTTTGTGAATGTCTCAGGGGAGAAAAAGCCGATCAAGCGAGCGACAGAAGGAATGAGTGAACAAGCGAGCCACCGGATTAATGTCGGTGATCAACAAACATTCTCCACTCCGCTGATTGAGTCGCTCACTCGAAACTCTCGGTCCTCACGCGCGTTCTCAAGCTGACTGAGGAAGCAAAACAATCATTGACAAGGAGAGTAATAGAATGAGCAGGCGTAGGAAGTCACTGGCTTGTAACCGAACCTGCTTTAATGAGAGTAGCAGCAGGTTGCTTGCTTGAGCGCTGTTCTCTATGAAGGTGGCTGGAGGCAAGTAAATGTGGGAAAGTTCCCAGCTTGTGCATTGAAGTCTTTTGGGGCTCTTTTTCGGTGACCAGTGGCCGCGCTTTGCTGGACGCACAGCGGAAACTGGAGGCACCTGCCTGAGAAACTTAGTGGGACAGCGGTGACGGTAGAGGTAACAGCGGCAGCAGAAGGAGGAAGGGGCCTCTATCCTCTCGTTCGCTTGGAACAATCATGGCCTTGAACAAGTGCAATCCACGAGACCATCCATATGGGCTTCACTTACAAGCCTTCGCGGTATCGCTCGGCGAGTTCAGCGGAGGCATTCTTTCCGATATACCTTCGGCTAGAGCGAGCACCCTCTTCGCTTTCGATAAAAAAAAACGAGAGCAACTCCGAATACCTCAGCTGTTGAGCTGTCCGCTCTCTCTGCGAATAAATCAGCTGAGTGATGACATCACCCCGGATCGTCCGTATAGCAATGGATAATGAGATTGAAGTGCCGGGAACAGTTGCTAACGAGCAAGAGCGGAACAATCGGAACGGTCTGGATTAGTATTCAAACGTATTATTGCCTAGATGACGGTGCGGTGGCGACGGCCGCGGCGGGTTGATCTCGAGAATCCGCCGAAACAGTTTTCCCGTGATTGGAGGACCATCAGCGAGCGTTCACCGCCTTCCTGCTCGGGGAGTTTCGGTTACATAAGCGACGATCTTCCGCCTAGCAACCTTCGGCTGCGAGCGTCACAGTCGAGCGCTTGCACCGAGAACGCCAATGTCATTGCGAATAACTCGGATGCGTGCTCGGAGCGTCGCATCCATGTTCGATAGCCGCTCGGCACCGCCGTTTGATTTTCTCGCGCGAGTATCACGGGACTGAATCACGACGACTGTCCACGTCTTCATTATCGTGCACGCGGAGGGATTTCAAGAAGCTCGACGTTAACGACTTCCCCCGAAAAAATCATAAACATGATGACTTCGAGGATAATTACGCTCTTCGCTTCATCAAATCAATAATCATGGTCGAATTAATGGCCTCGTCAATTGCCACAATGGGAGTCTAATAGTCGTCAGAAGGAAAGCCCCAGAAATCGATGCTTGCGGTTCATGTCGCCACTTTCTTTGGTGACGATAGTGGAGACAACTCACCGACCGCTCAGCGATCGAACCGGTTTCCGTTCGACGGACGGTCAACGCTCGAACGAAAGTAATGGTCAAAAGGGTTCTCACTTTTGATTTCGGCTAATCGGCGATCGGAGGCGACGCTCTTCCAGCGCCCCAGAACGTCCAGTTCATGGAACGTTCTTGAAAATCCGCGTCACAGCCAGGATATCGCCTCAGCTATACATTGGCGTGATTCTCTACCGTAGAGGTTGCCCGATGGGCGTCACGGACTTCATCGCAAGAACCGTTGCCACGCAACCGTTTCGGCGTAGACGTAAAGTACTTTCGGCAGTAACGTCATCGTGTTGTTGACGTCACATGTTTTTGACGGTACGGCTGCGAAGATCCATCGGAAGATCGCAGAAGAAGCGCTCCGAGCTCGCCAGCGGACCGTTTTTCCTCCATCGTCAGATATTTCAAAAACGGCTGAATGGAAGCAATCGAGCATGACCGCTTCACCTGTTCTCCTGGTCAGGTAGCTACCGATCCTGCTGTCGCCGCCGGGGATTGTGGTTTTAATCACCAGCCGAGTGAGTAAGGCTCCACGAATTCCCTGGCGGTGATGCAACAGCGGAAGCGTAATACGGGACCGAAAGAGCCCGAACGAAAGTCATTGCTTGCTGTCTGTGAGCTTTCTTCCGGCGGCGGGCGCTTTCTCTGAGCAGCGGCAACATATGCTCACATAGTTTCTGCCAGGCAAACAGCCAGCCAGGAACTCACGAGAAGGTCGATAGGCAGATGATCGTTCACTAACGGTTGTCTTAAGGAGGAGACCGTTACGAGGTTCTCAGAAAGGCTTATTTCTGCCGGATGCCTGCCGCACAACACCCAGCATCGGCGACGACGACGTCGGGCCGGCACGCAGGCAGACAGGCATCCACAGAACAACAATCAACGAGCGAGTGGAGAAGATAAAAAAATCGAAGCTCTCAAGAGACATTCCTGCCACAAGGAAGAATGTGCGCCGTTGTGCCGATACCGCGGAGATTTATAGCACTATTGATAGAGAATGGATTCCGAGCTTCATGGAAGCTCATGAAGTTCCCCTTTGGGCACGTACAAACGGAGGTGTCGAAGCTACGCTTCTGAGACTTTGATCGTGGGCATCGATTTCGAGATTGCTGACGGTCAATATCTCAGCCGAGTCACACAGGTCGACAAACTCGACACGATCGATGGAAACCCGCGGTTCCTCACCGGGGCAGTCGGGGACGGTCTCTTGACGCGGACCTAAAGCTACGAGCTGAGCTTCACAAAACCTCTCGAATTCTTCGCATCTTCGCCCTCGGGGTTCACGGGTGTTCGAAATGCTACATACTATGCAACTCGAGTACTCTAAGCCGGGCTCCCAGGAAGGGTCGGAGGGACGTAGTTTGCGGAAAGGACGTCGGTCGTAAAAAGTAGGAGGTGACTTACCGATCACTAGTTCGTCTTCGGACTCCTCATGACTGCGTTTCTTGGTCGTAAGACTAAGGGGCTCTTCCTGCGCGGGAAGTTTCAGGGGAGCGAGTAGCGTTGGAGCCGACGGAGTCTGATCCGGACTAGCGGGAGGTGTCACTGGAGGACAGACCAGAGCAAGTGGCTCGTCGGGGCTCGAACTCTCAATTTGCAAGGCTCTCTTGGCCGCCAATTCCGCCTGCTCTTTGGCATGAGCGGCGAGAATTCGCTGCTTGCGGACGAGGAATGCTTTCGGCATCTTAAAGTTTATCCATGCGACTGTGGCGAACTTCTCCGGTGGACGGTGTTGCTTGAAAGTGGTGATGACGTCCCGTCGGTCGGTCGGATTTCAGAATCTGTCGCTATGAGATTCTCTTCCGCTGAAGTCCCACGAAACGGTAGGTGGACTTTGTTTTTGGTCGGGGGAAATCTGTTCTTCTGTTAGAGGAAGCGAAAATGTTCGACGGCACTTAGGCCCACCCGTGGCCGTATCCGGGAGATCACTAAGAAATTCTGGAGCCACACCAGAATAGATGGGATATTTTGGTGTTGCCGAGTGGCGAGGGAACACATAGCACCGGTCTACTCTCTCAACGGCCCTCTCCACTCTCGTGCAGAAGTACCGTCACTGAACCGAATGCGAGATGAAGTAACATCGGATCGCCGACATAATGTTATATAACTGACACAACAAAGCGGGAAAGGCCACCGAGCCGGGGGCAAATCGGTCCCAGAAAACTCATCCGAAAATTTTCTGAAAACTTCTGTCCGGGCTTGGAGTGCTCGGAGGATCGCGATCTGCCAGCGTCGGAGCCACTCCAGATCCCAAATCTTCAGGGAACTATGGCAATTCTCGATTTTCCCTTGCCGACCAGTCCACAGAAGTCCACTTCTGCAGGATCTGAGGGGATCAAGGCGTCGGATGTTTCGCCGCGCCCAGGAATTCGGGAGTTTCCCGGGTCGGCTTGTGACCCTTGCGCCTGCTGACGGCCGTAGGCATCTCTCAAAGAAAATATTATGAAGACGATAGTGTCTCCCAGCTGACCGCGTCAGAACGTTTCGCTTTGAGGAAATAAACTTTGTCCAGATGTCGTATGTCGTAAACGCATGCTGCCCCGTTATCTCAGGCAGATGCCCAGCAACCAATCGAAGGCGACAGAGAGTGAAGTTTTCTACTACGAAGTCTCAATGGGTAGGGCAGCATCTGTGTGACTAACTGAATGACTGGCCGGTCGATCGGCCGCTCGAGCGGGCGGGCGGTTCGGCTGACGAACGCGCTTGTGGCAGAAGGTCCTTCCGCAAACTCTTGCATAAGATAACAACAACAACGGTCGCTCCGAACACCAGAAGGTCCGATCGAGCTCCGCCGGCCAAGACGACGACCTAGTTCCGAGTCGGTCGCCCGAGAGCTCAAGCTGGCTTTCTCGCTCCGAAAGTTCCCCTGCAGCCTATAACCAGGCAAACGAACGATAGAGAGCTATAGGGGGAGAGAGCAATCAGGAATCCATACGACCAAATGACACCCCCTCTGCGCCTGGCCATTCTGCCGGAGGGTGGTGGTGACGACGACGACGCTTGTACCGAAAGATCGATTTGATTTTGAACGCAGAATGTACAGTTGCTCGACTGCTCTCTTCTTGTCCTTCGTCTTGGTCGTCCCCCATCGGAATGGAAGCTTCCTAAGAGGAGCATCGAAGATTAACGAAAACCGATCTGGGCGAGGAGTCGGAAATTTTCTCGACGGAGGACGGAGAGACGTCGGAGCAACCTTGAGCCTCCGGCACTGCTGATTGCTGTTTCTGTCTCGGAATTCGCATCATTGTTCTCTGATTGCCAGGCGCACAGCTCGCGTTGAGACGAGAACTTATCATTTCTACTTCTGCAATGTTCTACAATAGTACCCGACAACGGAGTACTACTACGACGCGGCGTAGGGGATCGCGTGCGTCAGATCGCTTGGCGTGGCTCGTCTGGAAAATGCCCCGAGAATAAATTGTAGATTGGCTTCTGAATAGCTACATGGATTCGTAAACGGACGGACTCATTCTTTTCACGATGTATCTCCTCAAGTTCTTCTGACGGATGGAGCGATGCTCGCAAACGCCGGCTCTCTTCGGAAGATCCCCCCTACTCTCGCCGAAACCTCCAAAATGATTTCCACGGCTGCGGCGATGGACTTGACGCCGATTCGCCAGCACGCGAAACGAGCGGACCGTCAAGAAGATCGACCCACGCGTGACGCCGATGAACTCTCCGGGCCCACGGAATTAGATACTTAATGGTGCGTCGTCTCTGGAAACGTGCGTACTTGTTTGCTCGCTCTATAGTCCGCTCGCAAGAACTACGTCACTTGCAAGGCAATCCGAGCTTTGCACGAACCGCTTTTCGCCGCTTGGCCGCGTTGACTTCCGATGAAATTCTCAAGTCGAAAGTCTCGGTCGGAACTTATGTCACGAACGACACGGTGATTCCGGCAGACACTTAAGTCATGCGCACAGGACGAACGGCATCGAATTCTGAATTCGGTTGTCGAGTGAATTGCCGGAGCCGTATCGATTACAGTTTGGGAATTCGCACACTTGTCGAATGACGACTCAGGGACCTTCACTGACAGAAATACGGTCGGACACTTAGACATTGAGTCAAGGCACAGCTTCAGGATCCGAAAGCGACAGTTCTTTTTGGCGTTTTCGCACCTCGGCACCTTCCTACACAGGTGTCTAAATACGTTGGGTTGGCTCCGACGGAAACTCTGCCTGTTTGTCCTCGTCCTCCTTCGCCTGTACTTTCGTTAGTTTGTTGTTGTGCTTCCATCCGCAGAGATATGGACGTGATTCGTTGAGGTATAAGCGTGCTGCTCAACCCTGTGTTGGCTGTTTAACAAAGTGTTGGTGTTGGCAAAACAAGGCCTGCGCCCCAGCACCAAGCGTCGACCTACTCGGTAAAGCTTTGCGACATTGCGATTCTCAAGGCAGACATTCAAGTATCGAGTGCGGTCCTCGTGGGATGTTTCTGGAGGAGTCGCTCATTGTTATCACGGTCAAGGCTCCCGACCACGTTCGCGATCAGCCGGCGGAAAGGGTGGAAGAAGGAAAACACGAGCCCGGCTCCGCTCGAGGGAGAGGATCGCTAGTTGTTCCGACCGCGGGCCAAGTTCAGGGCCACGCGACGCAACTGCTTCCGCCGGAGCCGCGGCGTCGACGATAACAACGGAGCCAGGCAAGCGAGAGGGAAACCAGAAAAACGCTTCCCGCGGAAAAAGCAAGAGTGCTCGCCGCTCGGACATTTTTTTCGTCCGATCGTTGTTTTCCGAAGAGCTATCCGTTGAAGCAGATATCTTCTCGCGCTGGAATACTCAGACGACGCTCGAACTCAACGGAATGATAGCTGTCGGCTCCCATAAGAGATCGATCTCCCCGACTACCCGAGCAAGAAGGAGGGAATGAAGACGAACGTCGAGCTGACCCGTCGAGAGGAGCCACAGACCTGAAGCTCGGATCATTCTGGCTTCATGATAATTTCCGATTCCGACTCGTCGTTCGATTCCGCTCGAAGCGAACGGGAGACGATCGGTGATACACTCTGGGGAACCGAATCACCGGTTCCCGTAAGGATGGCCAAGTCCGTCATTCGGAGAAATGTATACAGGTGCCAACAGTCGGACGGACTTCCAGCTATTCCAATACCATGACTCATGATCCGGGCGGAGACGAGGGATGCCCGCTTGCCGAGACAACGTTCGAGTCACTGGCGAGGTCGGTCCGATTGGCAAGGAAGCACGGACGGAATGATGTGTGTGGATCTCGGACGTTTCTGAAAGCTTTCGGAATCGTCTCACCCTCCGTGTTATCGAGGAATGAAAATGAGATTCTGTGCAGCTCCTTTTACTTTCGATTCCATGACCGTTCCCCCTCTCGATTCCTCCGCTCGGATCTTAACGATGCGACGGCGTAATTCGCTCCAATCGACGTCGAAGTAGCTGTTCCGATCGCTCTTGGAATGCTTCCTCGCCGCTCATCATCCCACCGTTCCTCTCGTCCGGTCCAAGGGTACATGTTTCCAGGTGCATACTTCTACTTTCAACTCTGCGAGAGAAACATTTACCAGAAAATGAAGAGAGCGACGAGACTATGCGAGAACGAACCCAATACACTCGCATGTTCCAGAGGAAGATACGAGCGTTGAGCGAAAATGAGATTTGATGAAAACGTGACCGACGCCTTCGGAAATGCAGGCCCGACCCGGCGCAGCGGAGACAATCGGTTTCTCGTACAATCGACTGGGCTCTGCCGCTGCTTCGCTTGCATGCGGTGCCGGCCGCTCGTGATCTTCGAAGAGAGGAACCTTCAAAAATTCTTGAATATGCATGGGGCACATGGAAATGTGATCACTAGCGTTGACCTTTATCCCGCGCACAGCTAACTGGTGGGGCAGTTTTCTGCGTTACTGCTAAGTGCTGAGCGAAGGGAAAACTTGAGGTGCGACGCTGCTCCTTCGAGTATCTTATCGATCCAGGGAAGGAAACCCTCGACATGCATGGCTCTGATTCGAATCGGGCATGATGGTACCCCCCCCCCTGCCGAAGAAGCGGGACATTGGGCGAGTGTTTCAAAATTCGAACTGGGACTCGTCGGTCAATACACCGGTTCCCCCTTGACGGCTTATCCTGCGAGAGAAGAAGATTCCTGCCACTTCCGGAAGAGTTTCTTCGGCACGTGCAGAAAACTCTTCGACGAGGTCGTACCGGAGCTCTGCTGTCAGATAGGACCTTGGTTACGACGCTCCTGGGGCTGCCCACGAGCCTGATCGACCGGTGAATCGAACGTGGATACATGTTTATAGGTGGAGTCGAGGTATGCAGTTCGCAGAATCAGACCTTCTCCCGATATCAGCGCGTAATTACCTAATCGTCTCCATCATTCCTGACCGGGAGCTGAGAAATCTCGAATCCGAAGGAACGACGAAGTGTCAGCGAGAGGACGAACATTTTTTTGTCAGAAACATAGGCTTCTGAGTTCCAGGCGGGTCGTCGTGCTCACATGCGGCTCGATGTCGACATCGCGATGGCGCGCGTGTTGGACCTTTTCGTCGAGTGCGCCCATCGGAGACGTGTGGACAGAACCCATTTGTACTTATGTATAGACGTCTTCCTGAAAGAATTCGAAGTAAACACTGAACCGACTTCTAGAGTCCCCCTGTATCATTCTTGCGGCCCGCATAGCATGGCCAACATGTGGCAATTTTCATCGGATAAGATCGATCTTTTTTCCGTTCTCACAGAAACAGAAATCGAGCGGGATCAAAGAAGTCGAGTTCAGTGCCGAATTCGTGGATAGTCTTAGAATACCGTTACTCGATAAGCTGTTCCGCAAGACAAGATTCGATAGGAGCGAACAAGACAAAATCAGGATGTCATTCCGAGACACAGTAGAGCGACTCAAAGACATAAAATATTGACGTGGGGGTCAAGGAGGTCCTGCGATCAGCGCTCCACATTCATTCGCAGCTTAGGTAGTACTTCGAGTGGAGACTCGTGGCTGAACCTGAATATAATGTGATGTCGCTGCGTTTCTGAGTGCTTCTGTGAGTTCTTTGTTTTCTCGATTTCTCTATCATTTCTCCGACTACGATCTCTTCTCGGCGCCCTGTGTCTTAGAAGGACGAATCTTCGTCCATCGGGACTAGGAGCGAGTGGCTCCTGCGAATATTCGTCTGGCCGTGGTGGAAGGAACTGACTCTAAATTTCGGAAAAGCACGCATTCGCCTCATGTACCGGTTTACCGGATCGCTACGGAGGCACGCACCCGTATCTCTGGCGCGAAATGCCTGTACTTCGGTACGTGTTCGGCGCCGTTTTTCTCCGGAGCGAAATGATGGTCCACTCTTCCCCGTACCGTTCTTTCTGGAACTGAATCCTTGGAATGAGGAAAAGCCGCTGAAGATGAGCGAAGATTCGCCGTCGAACGCCGGTTATACAACTCTTTGATTTATCAGGCTCCTAAAGGACAGCAGCCGAGGCCTGAGAGGAAGTTACAGGATAAAGATAGATTTTCTGGCAAATGCTTGAAATTTCGCGTCCCGGGTACGTGACAAAGAGTTTCGATTCCAAGCGAAGCTTTGAGTGTCATCTCCGCGTTTGGCTTTATTCGTCTGCGTTCGCTTCACTCAAATCCCCGACACAAAAATCGGAAGGATCAACCGACCGACAGTCTGAAGAGCGGCGGCCCGATACACGGACGGACAGACAGACAGACCGACCGACCCACCGGCCGACTGGCTGCCCCATCTTGAAACGCGACGGAACACCATCTGTACTCCCGAGTGGCGTAATCTGCGCGTGGCTGAATTAGAAGAGAGAGAAGAGGCTGTTCTACTTTGTGTCGTTTCCTCTCGTGTGCCAGTACTCGCGGGAGGTTGACGCTATTCTCGGTTTCAGAAGAACTACCACGGGCGAATCCCCTGCCCCTACTTTCCCCTCCACCGTCTTCTTTCTCATCTGCGCTGAACGATTCGAGAATATTGTGGACACTGCTCCACCCCGAAGAATGCTCTTCCATTCATCCCAATCAATGATCATGATGCTCGGAATCCGCTCGTTTCGCGCACTCGGTCGGATGCAGTGAACAGTCCGATGTCAAGATTCTGATTGGTCAAGTCCGATGTAGATTTCTTGGTGGCGTGTCATGGAGACCACCATCGCCACGGCATGATTGCTCGTGGAGCAGTCGGGAAGGAAAATTCCCTCTTTTTGTGAGACAAAAGTTTGGCAGACGATGCTCAAGTATTTCTACTGCTCGTCGCTCTCGTTGAATGGATGTCGAATTCTGTCCGACGCCTTTCTCACTCGATTCCCTACCGAATCCAGTTTTTTCTTTCACGCCTTCCGTTGAGTCGTGAGGTGTTTGAGTCCTTGTCGCTGTCCGAAACGTCATTTGGCATCGCGATTCGGACTAAATCATCATCGGGCGACGTTCCCTCCGTCTTCGAGAGAATGTTTCAACGGAGTAGAAAAATTGGAAAATCACGCCAATGTTTTTTTCTGACTTTTCAAATATAGTCAATTCTTCCAAACAGGCCAACACAAACATATAAACTGAAATTCAGATTGATTAGTGTCTTCATACGTGTGTACAGGAGCCAAAACGGCGCGGCGTTCTGTCGCAGACGTTCGCGGTAATGGTTGTTAACCGAAAAGACTAATCAAACAAGTTAATTGGCGTCTGACAAACGTCATCGGGGCTCCGCGCGCATTATAACTTAATTCTAACGAAAGCCAGATTGGTATCTCCCTCAGCTCCTCGTACAAATATTAATGCATACCCCGTCGCAGACTGTATGTAGGTGCGCGGAGTACAAGGGAATGTCTCGATGCGGGACACCTTGGGGCAGCGAGGCCGGAGAAGTTCAACATACCTCGTCCATCATAGGCATGAATGCAGTGATGATGACTCGCGGCAACGAGAACGGCGGCAGCCACCGAAACCACGTCAACGAGAGTGGTGGGACGTCCTGCAGGTGTGACACGCGACTCGAGTCTAGACATCGGTAACGTTGGATTGTGCCCCGCTCCTTCGCAGAGTCCTCTCATATCTTCCTATTCAGCTCAGATGATTGGATGAATGACCCAGTTGGCGTCTGTGAGGCAGCTGCTGGCAACGAAAGTGATCTGTTGAAGATCTGCTTTAGTTCAGGTAGTCACGGCGGCTTTTCTTATAATCTGCGAATCACAGGATCATCATCATCACCACCACCGAGTTTATCGTCATCACACGAGGCGTGTGTCGTCTCGAGCCTGATTGAAGTTCAGCTGATCGCGACGTTTACGGCAGGAGGTCTACGTTCGGCCGTAGGCTTTGCAGATGCGCTCGAGCCGTCGGGTGAACGCAACGGCCAGTGTAGGCATGAGCATTCACGTATACTCGATTGGAGAATCGACGTAGCGTATACATACGTATATACGTCGACGGAGGGGCTTTCTCATGCACGTCATACGACGCCGGGTGCTCAGACCGTAGGGTCTCCGAGGGAGATCAATCGTCGAGAAGCTTTTCATCGTCATCTCGAACTCTCCCGAACTCTTGTGCGAGATCAGTACGCGTCATGTTTGTACCTGGAAGAACAAACGGTTCCCTGGGAAAGCATATACGATTAATTCTGGAGAACGCTTCAGTGAGACAACCACTCGGAAGCGTGATCGCGCGGCCTGCGAGCAACATTGTTCTGGAACTCGCGGATTTTCACTGACTGAAAGAGTCAGTCATCCAGTTGCTCATGATGGCCACTGGATGGGAAGCTGTTGAAAAACGATGATGATGACAGATAATTTCATCTGGCGTTTTGTAAATATATAATAATAAAACGAGACAAGTGCCAAAAAATTTAATGCACACTCACAAATGAGCGGTCTTCGGCTCTCACAACCTTGTGCGACGGGACGCAGAGCAAAAAAAGATCGCTGCCGACGCGTACAGTGCAATTTCGCGTTCGTTGTCTCAACGCCTCTGCGGCAAATAAGAACGTTTTCACCCTCTCGAGACCCATTCATCATTTATCTCAACACGGGACACGGAATTGATCTTCATTTCGCGGCGATTTTTTCCAACGGCACCGTAATCTATTTTCGAGATAGAATTGGAAGAGTGTCGAGGAGAGACCAAGAGAGAAGGAGAGATCCGCAGCCCCTCATTCCGCGATCGCGCGGATCTGAGAACTCAGAATGTGTCGACACGATTCCGCCGGGGTAATGAAGGGACCTAAATAAAAACATTTCTTCGATTATATCGCCGCTGTATACTTGGCGAGGAAACGAGATGAATCTCTCAGTCAACAGTCATTCCTCGTGTTCGCCCTTCAATGAAAGATGAATGACTCGAGCGGAGCGATTTTTTTCCGGAAGAGCATCGCTGCCATACCTACGATGTAGGTGATCTCTGTTTTAAGATTCCGTCAATCTCAATCCGTATCAATCTCGGGGAGCGTGCTGAGCAGGTATCGAGTGAAATTTTCACTTCAACAAGTGGTTGGCAACGGAATATTTATTGCCCCTTTACAGGAATGATCGCTCATATAGAACGCGAGCCTGATAGTCCAATTTCCCTCTCGCGAACTTGTGCACACAGTGGGAAATTGATGGCGCGGCTACTCGTATTGTATACAATTAATGATATCGATGAATTAGGGTCGATGGGTTCCTCTCCTCGTCGATCTTAGGGTCTCCGATCGGTTCCGATGTTGGATTCATTCGATCATCGCCTGCGCGCAAGCCTATCTCACAATCGAGGACAACAAATTCTACCTTCAGAAACATCAACAAACCGTTCCTCTTTCTGAATGCTCATGCAAGTCATTTGGCACTGCGCCCTCTTCATCTCCTGCTCTGAAGACCAGAGTGAATCCGGGGCCGTTGTGTTCTCAGTATCGATTGATAAGTACTGGTGTCATGCTGCGGAAATCGATCTGTGATCATGTCTTCTCCTCCATTCGTCATTGATCACTGGTAATGAGTTTTATTGATCGTTCATTCTCTTGCGTCGAGGCCGTGTCCCGCCCTGATAAAAAATTACCAGATCATACCCGACACCTTGGTGGCTCGAATCGAATCCCTTCGGAAAACATCGAGTTCACCGAGAGTGAATTTATCTAGGAGTCTAAATTCGAACGTGTGATAGAACGGGTATCCCAAACGGCGGTTGTCTCTCAAATGCTGAACTCCGGCTCTGAAGTTGTGTTTTAGGCGAGCGAGCGGGCGGGTGGATGGCGCCCGAGGGGACGGGGTGAGGTCGGCCGACTGTCGGAATCCAGGCGGGTGGAAGTGGTTTGTTTTAGCGCCAAAATTTGAGATCCCCTCGTTCGTCCGCTCGCCCGCTCACAGTAGCAGTGAGTCGCTTTTTAATCACAACGGTCGTCGATTTAAACAACAACAGGTGCCCTTCTTTCTGGTCGAGCCAGCGACCGACCGGCCTGTCTGCTTGCTTGCCTGCCGGCCTGCCTGCCGTTGCCGCTAGAGCCTGCTCTGGCGCCGCTGCTGGCGGGGAGCACCACACATTTTTATGTGAAGTTTCGTTAAGCCCAGAGCAGCGGCAGGCCATCATCACTTCCAAGCAGCACAACTTGAGCGCCTGGCGGGCTGCCTGACCGTTGCTCGCTGACAATGATACCAACCGACCAAGCAAATGACCAACCGGAGTCCACGATTCCTCCTTCTGCACGTCCTTAGGGGTTTCCGACTGGCAGACGCACTGACTGACTGGGAGGGAAAACTCCGATGGCAGCCGTATCGAAGGCGCCGTCAACGTGAGTGAGCAACGATTTCAACAATTCTTCACGAGGGAGGAGGGTCTTCAGTACGCCGATTGATCGCTCCGCAGGACAACATCTTACACTGAAGCCGATCTTCTGTTTTCTGCTCTGCTGCATCGTTGAGAGCCAAATAAACTCATTGTTTTAGAGGCTTCATCGTAAACTTGGATTTGATTGACACTAGAAGCGCCGCCGGACAAACTTGGCTCCGAAACACAGGGCACTTTCATTTGGGACGAGTCCGACTCAGTCCGAGACAAGGAACGCTTTCTCTGAATTATTCGAAACCGTATCTACCTGTCATTCGACCCACTGCAGAATCGGACTTGGCGGCGGAACGTTTCGGGTTGCAAACTTGTCTTCGAGGAGCTAGCGCGAGTCACTTGCCTCGACGACGAAACGCCTCTCCGTCCGATTGTATTGTATCCCCGCAGAATGGTCTAGTGTCGAGCGCGTCTGGCGTTCTGTATGCAAATCGGGAATTCCACCCCGAGAAGTTGAGGTGTCTTCGTAAGATGACGCTGCGCGCGCGGCTCTGGACTCTACGGCCGGCCTGATTGCCCGATAGCGGGACATCTCCAACCGGACTCAAGGGCAGGGGCCGCTAATCGGCGCCTGATCCCATGTCAAGAGTTTTGTTTTGAGTTCGATGAGGAATTTCAGCGGAGGGTTCCCGAAAAAGAATTTTCGCCTCGGTTCTCGAATGCGCTCTCACAGGGGAGTCGCACGTTGATTGAGTTGAGGGAGTTTTCCGGAGCGGCCTGAGTGATGAAGATGAGGTTTTCCATCGATAAACTCCATGAGTCGCACGTCTAAGGAACCTTCTGCCTCAACCCCGAGATCTGAAACACGCTTCCGGTGTCGGTTTAGAGTGTTAGCTTGCTCGCTTACGGGCTGCGTTGTTGACGCAAACCCTTGGTCATTGATCAATACTTGTCAACTCGTTCCGACAGATTTGTTCGAGACTTCATTACGTTGCGAGTGATCGATCGTTCTAGGCATCCAAATTTCTGTGACTGCTGGACTTTCTAATTTGAAAAACAAGGTAATCCTCTTGTGTAGTGCGTGATCGACATTTCGTGAAAAATCTCCCGTGCGAGAATTCCCGCAGTTCGCTTTTCCCGAATCATCTGCTCCTACCATAGCGGAGGCAGTTCCGGTGCTTCTATGAACATCATGAGCATCTCGGAACTGTGCTCTCAACGGTCGGCTCACGGTGCTCAGGTTCGCATCGATATGAATGCAAGACCGAGATTCTTTTCAAGCAGC
This sequence comes from Galendromus occidentalis, assembly GCF_000255335.2. Lineage (NCBI taxonomy): Eukaryota > Metazoa > Arthropoda > Arachnida > Mesostigmata > Phytoseiidae > Galendromus > Galendromus occidentalis. Next base: position 1,683,253 of record NW_003805465.1, read on the forward strand.
CGGCAATAGATGAGCCGTTATCCTAATCGACCTCTGTTGGATGATGATCTCGACACGAGCCCGGAGCTCGCCATATGTGTTTGATATATGAATGGCTCAGACGAGATTTGAGGAGACGAGGATCGCGAGCTACGCACTTCCTCTGGCCGCTTTTCCTTCCGGCGAGCGGCCAACCGCTCCGGAATTCGAGCGAGTTGTCCGCTTGATGAAACCCTCACGGTAAGCGATACGCGGGGTTTCCGTAGCGCTGCTCCTGCCCAAACGGTTCGTTGATTATTATTTGGAGAAGAGGATCTTGGGTACAGGCGCTTCTAGGCGAGCCGTGAAAACGTCAAGAAACTCCGCTGAAGGTCATCCGCAAACCTCGTCAGCGATCAAGCACCTCATGGACGGAGCTGATGGATGAATAGAAGGATGATGCTTCCAAGGGCTTAACGAGTTTTCGTTTCCAACACCGACCGGCCGCATTGTCCCGCTCGACCGAGAGACAAGCGCCCTCATCGGAGTGCGGGCTGACGGGTTTAAACGATCCGAATGTCTGCAGGAGAGAAAAGACAATGACAGAAACGAAAACTCGGGAGAGCTTCGCGTCTGACGTCGCGTCGTTTTACTGGTACTGGACGCTGATGGTGAAAATCGTGATGATGGACGGACGAGCTTCGGCACCTCCAACGTGACAACAGCCGCGGCGACATCAACAACAAAGTACGTCGATGATGGGATGATGTCCATAACGTACGCTCGCCAAAAGATTCACCCTCGCTCGTCCGCAATGAACTACCTTGAACTGGCGTGAAGCAGCGATTCCGGCGTTTGTGGCGGCGTCGAATGGCCGCTGTTTCTGCCATGCTAGATATCGTGTAATAAGCGCTCGGGCCATCCCGTGTCAGCCGATTCGAACGTCGTGCTAAACAAACCCACACTAATCTCAGGTCCTTGGGCGATGATGTTCACTCATTACGTCCTCGGGTCTCGATCATCTGTGAGATCACCGACTCGATTCCCGACGCATCGATCCCGCTCTTTCCATCGATGTCAAGCACGATGCCCTACGTACGACAGACGGCATCGAACTTTCTCGACGTATCACGGGATAGAATTCCCAATCGAATTTCGTCAGGAATTCTCGCGAGATCGATGACGTGCTCGGAAAGCTCGCGAGTGGTGTCGGAACCGCTCGCCTTCAACCGCAGAATAGAAAAGCAAAGGGGACATTCGCAGTCGATCCGTATTCGTTTCTGGTACGTAATGTGGTCATTGGCGCGGTACGCTCCCGCAGAACTCGAGAAGATTGGCCCAATCATCCAGACTGTACTTGGCTGCATTCGGAAAGAAAAAACTTGGCTCGTATGATCACAGTCCGCGGCACACCTGGACACGCGCTCAGTACTATCCGTGACGCTTGACAGACGTCAGATTGTTGTTTGTGTACTGAACCGAAACCCCCCTCGCTTCAGATGCTGGGTGGCTTGGACCGCTTGCTCGGTCAGGTATGTAGTCAGTCGAACAGGTAGGCAGACGACGAGCACAATCGGACAGCGGACAGGTACCTACATTACGACAACTGTAAAGCCCTCCCTACGGTCCTCCTACGGCGAGCGTACACGTCGAACGCCATGAATCGGATCGCCGGTAGGGACCCCATCCGGCCGGAAAACGGCTCGCTGACTGAGAACTTATTGTGTCGTACGTGAAGCTGGGGTCGTTCGTCTGTAGTACCGTAGGTCTTCACGATCCCTCGGACGGGGGAATTCGTTCCTTTCGGGAAACATTCGATTGTCTCGGCTAATGCGTCTGTTAATTCCCGAACGTCTGACCGACGCGAATTGTTGTTGTTTCTGGAAGCTACTTGTTTAGCGGACTGGCTTCGGCAACTTAGCTAAGTGGCATGCGTGCTCGGCGGAGCAAGCGCTCGTTCGATTCGCCGGACGCGGGATGCTCCAGAGTGTCCTTGGACAAAGTCAGTGACGCGACCATCCATTGTTGGAGCTGCTCCCATCGGTTCGCATTCTTTCCAGAGGGGATTTTCTGCCTCTGCCACCGCTACCGAAATCGCCGCCGAGCTCCGCTTTCCTGAATACGGATTCCGGAGCCCCAGACGAAAGCTTCGCTGTCGATGTGCGGCGAAATTCGCCCGGCCCGTTTATCCGCTCGCTGTCCACCCTGCTGGTTGCCGACCGTTCGGAAAAACAGAGCACGCCGAACTCACAGAATCGTAGTCGACCGGCGAATCGACCGAGCGAACGACCGTTTGCCCGCCTTCGTTCTCAAAGTCGTCGTACATCTTGAACGCTAACGGTTGCTTGCCCTTCTGGCGCGTATCTCGAAAGTGCTTTGAACGAAAAAACTATGCACTGACAAGGCGGCGGCCGCCACCGCGTATAGCGCTGACGCCTTCTGAGAAGCCAATGAATCCGTGGTAACGGAAAGCCTCGTTGAATAGAAAAAAAATCGTACAAGAAACGACCCATCAATATAGACAACACGAGAGAACGGGAGAAACCAACGGCACTGATAAGAGCGGATTCTTCGCGCCGCGATAGCGGCAAACGACTCGCAGCTCACGTTTTAGAAAATTCTGGCTTCATTTATCTGAGTTTATTTTTCCATAGAGAGCGATTTCCCGTACCGCACTCGTCATTCCGGTTCCGATTTATTTTCCTAGCGCGCTAATCCTTCCTCGGTATTTTTCATGCTGCCTCGACGCCAGATATTCCTCCGAGACGCTAGGACGCCGCTCCGAATGAACACCCATTATACAATCCATCCGGATGCATGAGAGAGCTTCTGGATTCCTCTTATGGAACAATGCGGCGGCCCGACTTGGCTCCGGTGAGTTTTTTGCACCGCGGAGCGGCCCTGAACTTGAGCTCCAGTTTGTTGATAGCTGCCGATGTTGTTGTTGTTCGTTTTCTGTTGCTGTTTGACGCCCGCGCTGTCGTTGCGATGCCCGTTTTCCGCTGTTGCCGCCGTTGTTCTGCTCTACACGGCTGTGAACGACAGACACTCCGAAGGGCATTGCACACACACTCACTCTGCTGAACAATGCGAGCCGGGGTAACGCGCTCCGCCGGTGAATTCGTGATGTAATCCGTGGTTGGCTGACAGCGATTTTCCATCTTCATTCCGGCCGGGACAGGGGCGGTCGCCGCGGCAGAAGAATCAACACGTCCAGTAACTTTCTTCGCAATTCTTTCTCTCTCGTCGAGCGCATGGCAACAGCGACGAGCCCAAGCGCGAACCCGTGATCACAGGTTCCCGGAGGAATCCTGTCTCAGGTGGTCGGCACCGTCGATATCGACAGCGTCATCACCCGGGACAGGATCGTCCTTTGTTGGACTTCTCCTCTCGATTTTTATTCATTGTGCTCGCATCATCGGGAGCAGTACTTTCTCCAGTCTTGTTTACTCTTCTTCTTGTTCCCCTTCTTCTGGAATGGCAGGCGTACTGCACGCTCGAGACGCGAGCGCTCTCAGCCAGAAAAGCAATCGGGAGCCCATGTGAGATCCGACAGATTCGAATCGATCCAGCGGGCCGACCGACCGGCTGTCTGTCAAAATTCACTTATAATCATCTGAAGGTTTTTCGACAAGTCGCTGAAGATTCGAATGACGTCATACCGCTCATCGTCGTGGAGAGCGCTGGAATCATGGTTGCGGTTTCGACGGAAATTTCTCTTTTTCCATGATGACTACCTCCGGTCGTTTCCTTCATAACCCGGCGGCTAGTTTGCCAACAAGCCAGCCAGCCGATCGACCGACAGCCTATTTACGTCTAAATGTTCGCGAATTTCTGTCGACAACGGCCGAGTACGTTGACTGCATAGACATTCTGCGGAGATTCCACGCGGCTCAACGAGGCCTAGTGTTTTCTCTGGTCAATGGGGTATTAACATCGAAGTCGAGCGGCAGCCACAATGACAGCACGCCGAACCCGATCACTTGTTCGAGGAGAACAATTCGTGAGGACCTTGGCAATGATGCATCCATGCCTAGTGGATGTGCCAGCCGCGCCATAGCCCGGTCGACGTGGCCAATCAGCCGATGTGCCAGCATGAGCTTACATCACACTTCCTGTCTGACTGAGTGAGTAGCTGAAGTGAAGCGAGCCGAACTTCGTTCAACTTAGGCCACTGACTGACGCTTCGTCTCCGTGCTCACTCAGAGCTGTAATTCTCGAGATTCGAGGGGAGTCCCCATGCGACTCGCCGTCGCGTCGGTTCACTATTTTCCAAGACATGTCCATTTCAGTGAAAGTGAATTAGATATCGCTGTGTGGAGATATTCTCGACAGAGACCTTCCTTAAGATTCTTCCTTATCCCTTCTAGAGCTTCCTGACGGTTTTCCTAGCGTCGTCCGGATGAATCTCGCTTGCCGTTGCTCCCGTGGGCCGGTGAGACGGAGAGCTGAAACAACGATGCATGCCCCGGCTGCCGCTGTACCGCTAGCAGCAGAAAGAACCGTAGTCGACAATCAGTTCTGGCCTTGGACGGATCGTTGACTTCGCCCGCGGAGGCAGAACTGAGCGAGCCATCGGAGCGGAGCCTTCTGCTGCCTCTGCCCGAGGAGGCGCCGACGTCGTCTTTTGCACTTCGCTGAAGCTGAAGTCTTCTTGTGTTTCAGAAGTCGTCGGCAGCAGAATTCAAGCGATGCATTCAGCGAGACAGCTTGTTTCTAGCGACAAACAATTCACTGCTCGTAGCCGAGTCTGGCTCGCTCTTCCTCCGATTCTCATCTGCTCGGGACTTCTTTGCAGAAGCGCTGCGAGAATCCCGCAGCAATTACCGATCTTGGTCGGCGAAGACGAGCTCGGGAACGAAACGCATTCGAGCTCCTTTGTCTATCCTCTCGGGGACGATCTGGTTGATTGCTCTCCAGGACAATCGGCTGGACAATCGCTGACTTGGGATCGACGGTTGAATATCTGACGGAACAAGTGACGGAAGAGTTTCTTCGAGTTCTCTCGTGTCTACTCATGTGCACCGATTAAGGAGCGAAAATTACTAATACTCGATGATAACAGGAAAAAAACTGTGGAGAGCCGGGCTGCATCGATTGAATATCGCTGACGAAAAACTGAAAACCGAACTATTTGTTTCCGAATCGTGGGCCAACGATTCCTTCAATAGTGTGCCGTAGTTTTTGTATTTCCTTGAGAAGAGGAAAAACTCTAGCAGAGCGAGCGAGCGAACAAACGAAGAGCGAGCGAACAAACGAAGAACGAGCGCTCATCGGATACTCTTGAACGCACGCAGTGGCTTTCTCTGACAGAGAACCTCCGTCCGAGTGCTCACTATCTCTTGCGTAATGAGGTTCGATCATTTTTCCCCGTGATTTTCTGGAATCATCATGCCACCGAACTTTCAGAACACAGAACTCTCGCGGAATCCTGCACTAGTACTTGCTAATTCAATCCGGAGAAGCCTCGATTATCTGCTTTCCAGATGGTTTTCTGCACACACAATTCACGTTGCCGGATGAGGGACGTTGTACAAGACCGTTCCTCGTGGATCGCGACTCCTAGGCTTTGAATCCACGAAATTACACGATACGGTACCTTCAGCAAAGCGAGGTGATCATCTTGCGAAACCCGCACTCGGCACCCAACTATAAGCGACACCGGAGCCGAAAATTCGATGTTCATTACTCGATTGGGTCATCGCGTCGTCGGTTCCATGGGACTGGCTCACGCGAAAAGCAATTTCTGTATACTAAGATTCGATCGGAGTCGGCAGCAGCTACAGCTACGTGTAACTGTGAAAGGCCAACGGTCATACAGTCGATCTTTACATTTTTTTGGCTTGCTGTCCCACGTTTCTGTGGAATACTGTTATATGACAGAGATTTTCGACTAGCGGATACGGACAAGGTAAATTTCGTCGGCTGATGAACGAGTGTTTTCTTCCTTCCTTCCTCCCTTCCTTCCGAGTATTTCGCAACGCGGCCAGCGCGGTCTGTCAGCCAACGCTGAGCGCAACCGTTTTTGGCGATAGAGCCATTCTGCCCGTAGATTCACCCATACGTCGGCGAGCGAACTTTCTCGAGAAATAGATATGAGGATAAGCTGCGGGGAACTCCGATAGTTATTCTCCGCAGGGTTCGATCTGAGAGCCGAGTTCTCCCCCGATTTAAAGTTTGTAGGCATATCTGCGGGGAGAAAACCGATTTTTCCGCCAGAAGCAGAGGGATCCCACATCCGCCTTGGTCACCTCTTCGGTCGTCACCCGTTGCTCCGGGTACTCGGATTACGATGCTTGAATCTCATGGAACTCGCCGGACGGATCATTAATTATCAGATAATGATGCGACAACATGTCTCCCCGCTAGCGCACGGAGACCGTCTTGAGTACACTAGCCAAGGCAACTTGGCAGTCGCAAGCAATTATTACTCGTAGCCTTTCGATGAACACCGTCGATATCCGGCTTGACGAATCCCGCGTGGATTCAGGTCGCTTCCTTTTCACGGAACGAGTGTCGTCTATCGTTGAGATTCTCGCCTATCCCTCAATATTTATTTTCGAGTTCGCTCGACATACGCTCGGGAATTGGGGCATCTTTATTTTAATTGAGTCCAGAATTTGTGCCAAATGGGGCCGTCTGACACGAGACGTTCATTGCGCACGGCTAGTACTGTTATTCGGTTCTTGATCTTCTTTAATTTAATTCATTTCCTCTGGTCTCTATTTCGGCCTCAATCTTGCCAAATTTCGGTGCAACGGTGACGCTATGATTAACTCTCTCGTGTCTTGCGCCAGATCTCAACATCGTAAAATTCTCTTCGACGCTCCCAGCATTCACATAACGAAAACCGGCGGCTGATAGACACGCTGTCGGCATGATCCGATAATGACTTGTTCAAATGCTCAAACAAGCGAGACTTTTCAAAAAAGAGGGAGAAAATGATTCCGAGAATCAGATCAGAGTATCTAGAGACGGGCGCAGTCTTAAATTCTACTCTAAAAAATCGACTCGGTTTCCGGACAGAAGATCGGATATAAATCTGAAGATGAATCGTCATCAAATTGCACGTTCTGCTATTCGGCTATGAGAAGCGGAGGGTAATAAGCTGCGAAGGTCACCTGGAGATCTGATGGAGCAGCTGCGACAAAACTCCGAAAATCTTACGGAGCTGCCAAAGAAAGAAAGAAGACGAAAAAACATTCGGAATCACATTCACCACCAATGGAGATCGCATGCAGTCGCAGTGATCAAATATCGCTCATGAGTGATTGTTGTCCCGAGTGAATGGAAATTCACTGCAGATTACATAAGCGGTCGTCTCTTCCGGAGCGACTCCGTTCCAGTGCCCCGAAGCAGCGACGACGAGCAGACACGACGAGGGACAGACACTCCAACCGTGCTGTGGTAGAGTGGAGACAAACGGATTTGCAGATGAGACCTTCGCATGTTCTGGCGCAACATGCATACGATTCATGATGCATGCCGACTCCTAGTTTGCACAGATTCATCCTTGAGAGGCTAGACTGGTGTCCCGCGGCAGCAGACAGCGGCTCTTCGCGCGGCGCCATCCTGCATGCCTTTTGCATAACGATCTATCGAGAGGTTTCCGGGTGTCCAGGCAGAATTCTTATTCCGGCATCGAAGTCGTCGACGGCAGCTGGCTAGGTACTAGGTACAATATGCGATTCACTCAAGTCGACGTTCTGTCCGTCGACCAGCAAGTCCGGCAGTCGTTCCGCCCGGTGCTAAGTCGACATCAGTTTACAACTTGGTGAAAATCGCCGAATCCATCAAAACTTCTGAAGACGGCAATACCATTACCATACAGTACACAGAAACTCGAAAAAGAGAAAAAAACTGTCTCCTAGCATTGACAGCTTCCATTGTATTCCAAATGCGACTGCTTATTCTCTAGTTGACGTCCCATTCGACACCCTCTGCCCCGAAGCCGGCGGTCGTTCACGACAGACGGAGCAGCCTGAGGATTTTCCGGACATCGTGTACGTTCGGTCTCTCGTTCAGACGAGCCGATGAGACTTTAATAGGAGACCCGGATTGATGTCTGTCGAGCTTCGCTTCACCAACGAATCTTTCACAAGCACCCTCTTAGGTGTTGAAATCACTTGTGGGAGTCAGATGGTGTCTAGCGAGCTTGATGACCCTCGGAACTCGTCGCTATAGTCGTAGACGGAAATGCGGGCGGGCTTCGGTCAGCGAGAGCGGGCTGAGAGGCTCATCGGGGAGCGTGATTTGCGCTCTGCACGATGCGACAATTCAGAGTCATATTCATACGTCACGGAACGATAACGTATTCAATGGTCGTGCACGTGCCGAACGCTCCTCCAGGATCGTTTGAGCCGCGTTCCTCCAATGGCTCCTGGTACGCACTGTCCTTATTACTTTTACTACGAGCTATCGACCTCAATAGAACAACCCTTGCCATCTGTTGTTCCGCTCGGAGGTGTTGCAACCAATTGTCCTAAATTTGCCCGTTCTGCGGGTGCTCTAAATCAAACCAAGTCAGGACCACCTTTTAGCATCCTCGTTCTGACTCGCTCAACTTTCACCAGCAGTCGGTCGATAATTATTGTTGGCGGAATGGCCGTCAAGTCGACGTGAATTCCCGGTAGACGAGAGCCCGGCAGAGCCTATCGGCGGTATCCAGCGAATTGTTCCGAGACACAGTTGAGATCTTCGATTGGGAATCTCTCGGCCGTCGAGATCGGAAAACAGCGAGTCGGCGGCCACGATGCGTTCACGAGCACCGTTTGGAGCGTCTGGGCAACCAAGCCTGTGTGCATCAATTTGTGCTCGCATCTCTGCGAGCTCCGCGATCATTAATCGAACTGATTAATTGAACGGCGCCCGTATTCCCGCGCGTGCTCAACATAGTAATTGCTTGGGCAGTGATACCAAGTGTCAGGTACTTCACCTTGAGCCGGTTAATGGAGATTTTAACGAATTTTTCTGCTTGTAGCGTTCGTCAATTTGTTGGTTTTTCGCGGAGTCGCGCGAAGCTCACTCGTCACCTTGTGGCTCAGTGTCTTCGAAAGGGTGTTCTACAATGTACACATAGCGGTCCGAGAGGGCGACCTACGCATCGTTCCGTGTTTGTTTCGCACTTTCGACACCGTGAATTGTGTCGGTGCTTTGTGTATGTGCATATACAATCTGGAAAATATTATCCTTCAGGAATATGAGCCGTTAGCATACCGTCTCGAGAAAAAAAACCGTCGCGACAGTCAAAGATCCGACATGAGACTCGATCTATCGATCGATGCTCACCGGGAACCTTGAGCGAACCCGCTGAACGCAACGCGCGATCTACACTTCATCTGTGAGATGTCCAGACCAACAATTATAATCCTAGAGAATATGTCGTCCGTAATCGAGTCATTGAACATGATCGGCGGCTCCTGTGTGCGTGTCTGAAGCGAACCGCTTTCTGACGATCATTTTCTTGACGCAATTTATCCGTTTCATTCACACGATATACATTTTTCATCCCGTTTTTTGGCTTCGAACACGCATCCTCTCGCCAGTCCAAACGTATTGCGCTCCAGAACCGAGGATCATCGGGGACTTACTCCGCGATGCCGGCCGCGTTCCCCCTCTACTTTCGGATGGTTTTCGGAAAAGTGAGGAGATTGCGTTCGGGACGATTTCCAGTTCATGATCACCAGACGCAGCCGCCCCCGTCAGTCGTGCAAACGTCCCCGATCGACATAATTATGCTTCATTCCTATCGGGTACGACGGAACCACCTGTCGCGAGCTGTGCTTGGCAGCTCGGTTTCCACGCTCAGCGCACGGATATTGACGCGAGCGATTGTAGTAATGACGATCAACTCGTTCATCTTCGGCATTCTCTGGAATTCGTTCCCGCCTGACTCACCCCTTCGCTCACTCAGTCGGAGCCAGTGGCAAACTCTCCATTGTGCGCGAACTTCTTTTGTCCGCAGCAAAGATGCAATATTCCCACGAAGCCCACGACGGAGCGCCGTGCGGCCATCTCGGCCCGGGCGAGTATGCAGGCGGACGAGCGAGCGCGATGGCGGGCGAACGGGTCGGAACCGAAATTACCGGCGGAGGCAGCGGCAGAAAATAATAGAAGGCAAAAGTGTGGAATTCATCGTCGCACATACACGTGGAGCGAGAACAGGATCTCCTTCCGAATTTTCCGTCGCCTGGCTCCCATTTCCTGAAGGTCAGAGCGACGCTGATGCAGGCAGTTGCCCCAATCGAATGGTCCGTCACTCGAAATTCCGCGCTTAAGGGACCCCGACCCTCCGGCGCGAGCGTCTCGATTGCCCGTTCGAAAGAGTCTACGGATTCAGATTCTCGTGCGGAGTTCCTGACGGTAGTCGAATGCCCCGAGTGGTCTGTTTGTTTTTTGCAAGAAGTCCCCACGACTCAGGAGGCAAGTGTTGAGGCCCCTGAAGACGATCGTTCCGAGGAGGCTAAAAAACGCCAACGGGCAGAGAATGGAAAGCCGAAAATACCGGCGCGGAACCGCCGCCAGCAGCGTCATAGGGAAAAACTGCCGCAGGAGCCGTGCCAGAAGAAAATAATTCGATGATACGTCCACGGAGACACGGCTTGCCAAGCGAGCAGATAGACTGAGGGACGGATATTAAACTCTCGAAGCGAGCATCCATCCTTCGACAGGAATAGGATTGTCCTCCTATTCGACTGTCCGTCATGTTGTTTTCGACAGAAACGTCTTCAGCGTTCTGACTAATTCAAATTCTTCTAGAACTTCTGATTCGGCAAGCCTGCAGAAAGCCTCTTGGCTAGCTCGCTCGTCTGCTTTTTGGAAAAATGCAAAAGACGATGAAGAGGACGAAGAGTTGGCTCGGCATCAAAGCGTTTTTGCGTGGGAGGTCCTCATCAGCCCTCGTGCGAGGGGCAGCGTTTCCAGCTCGATTGCTCGAAAAAAAATGTTGATGGCAATGATGATTCCTTTCATCTTCTGCTGTTATATCACAGAAGATCAAAGCGCCGATGTATTTCTTTCTGTTACCGTGGAACTCTTCAGCCCGCTTACATAACCAGGGCCTTTTTCCAGCGAGGCCCCAAATTATGCGATCGATTCGAGGAGGTCATCCGACGTCGGAGTTGGCCGATATGCGCACGAGAGCGCCGAGAATCATCACGCTTCGCTCTCATTCCCAGCTATTTATGCGGTCCTCGCGAGTTTCGCAAGGAGGGAGCAGAAAATTGTCTGGAAACGAAGAGGACCTTCTCAAGCCCCGATGCAGAAGTTGAGAGAATAGTGAGGCTCAGCGAGATCCATCCGGGTCGGGACGGAAAAATGTCTCCTCTCCTGCTTCTGCGAGTCCCTGATTTAACGGGAAAATCAAAGAGTCGACTCATAAATTATCCGCTCCGATGTCTGCCCGTCGCCGGCGGGGGCAGAAGCAGCATCAGAAGCCGACTCGGCGAGCAGCAGAAGTTTGGAATCCCGCAATGGCTGTCGTGGAAGTATGATACGAGCTGGAAGCGGGCGGCCACCGAGTTTAGTTAGTGAAAGATTTACTACAGTTGGCAAAGCTACTTTTCTTAACGGTCCACCCGACTTTTACTGTTGGCATGTCCCGGTCATTATCGCGAACCACCGAGAGACTGTCCGTTTTATCTACATCACATGTTTTGTGAGGAGTTTGTTGAGTAGATAAATGATTTTCCCCGATGACGCAGCACCGAAGACAGCGCGACTCGGAGCACTGAAGACCCATGAATCGAATTGCGGAAAGTACTGGGGTGTTACGGGGGAGTCGGCGTATATCTAGAGTTACGTATGCAACGGCAACGCCGGAGGGCTGAAATAACGTGAAGAGTTGCTCGACTCGATTCGATGATGGTCTAAGCCCTCTCGATGACGTCAGTGGACGAAGAGCGGCCAGCACTGGAAAACAACATGTTTTTTTCTCGCACTTGTATCATCCCGAGCGTGCTTCGTGACTCCGGTTGTGGGACAAGCTTCTTCTGGAAGAAGCGGTCGCATCCGAAGCTCTCTTACTCTTCTTCGCCCCTAGACGATGCGATTTCTCGTGCGTGGCTCTTTTTTGTTGCTCGACTCGCTTTCGACGGTTCCGACGCTGTTTTCTCCCGTTGGTTTCGGCGGCTCCTGATTATACGAATGAAGGCGGTGAGGTCTCTTGCTTTTTTTCTTCACTACTACAACTACTACTATTCCCAGCGCAAAACTCCACCGGATGATATCATTACGGTAGCGAGCAAACGAGTTTCTTCGTTTCGCTTCACTTTTTTTTCCAAGTTTCCCTCCGCTCGACCAACTGCGCTTCGGTCTCCGGTTCGTTCATCGGACGCTGTTTTTGACTTCAACCTTGACTCGCGTGACCTTGGAATACGACGGAACAACTCCGGCGTGCCTTCTCCTCCTCTTCGTAAGCGCTCCATCATTCCATTTTTCCACCGCTTCCACTTCGGATACTAAGCGCCGCCGCGCCATCGACGCTCCAAGTACCTTTTAGTGGCGAGTGGTTCAATGATCGGCCCCATGACGAACATTGTGGCAGGATGCATGGGCGGCCAAGAATTATGAGCGATCGCGAGCTCGATGTTCGACTTTAAGCGTCGTCGACTTCGTAGTCCGCTTCGTAGCAGAGCTGGGGAGGTAGAAGCGGGCTCGCTCCGTTCAGACTGCGCGATTCTTGGGTAGCGGGAAGCACAAACGGTAGAGGATCGAGACGTACCATGTAGACGTATGGTATCCCTGACGGAACCGTCGACTGGATCAACGATCGGAAACAAGGCAGAGGCTTTTGGATACAGCTACTCTCTCGATGTGTCCTTGGTTCAGCGTTCGTTTCCAGGGAAACCATTGTCACCGAACGTGGCTGTTTCCGATGCTGCTACTCACCTCTGACGTATCGGGACTAACCGAAAACCGCCGGTACCCGCGGAGACCCGTACCGAGCATGCTACCTGTGCTTGATTGGATTTTCTGAAGGATCTTAATCAGCGCTAACGTCTGTAATCATAACAGATCGTCTGCGTACAGTGGCTCGCGGTCGCTGAGGAACGCATGAAGAGACGACGGCGCTGGAAACTTCGTGAATGTGCTCATGTTGACGACTAATCAGTTGGGGAAGGAGCGATCGGCAGGACTCCCTGGAAGGAACTCCTCACCCCTCTCTAAGCTTTGTGAGGATGGTTCAGGTCGAAAGGGATACTCTCGATCCCATGTGTATGCTCCAGTCCTTCTGGAAAATTCGAAATGATGAAATTCACAGCGAGCGAACTCGGAATGGCGATTCGAGCACCGCGTTCGGAACACAAAGCGCTCGACCGTTCTGTACAGAAATAACGAAAAGAGACGTGGCGAGGAACGCGGGGAGAACTTCCATCTTCTCCAGAGAGCCACTCAGGCAAAAGATTGCGCAATGCGCACGCGAGACGTGAATCGTGGTCCGCAGCGCGTAGAGGCCTTGAACAGACAGCGCTCTTCTGACGACGACAACTCCGAAGAGTAGTATCAACTCACTCCTCGCAAAGCCAGACCGTGCTCGTGGAAAGCTTTCTCTTTCTCCATCAGTCACTCACTGAAGACGGAGTTGAAACTACTTCAAAGAATCCCAGCTCGACGCCGTGCGCCAGAGCGAAATTGACTCGCTCCCTCGTTGCTTCGTGGATATGCCAGAAGAGGAGTATCACAAAAAAAGTTTCAAACGCTCGCTACCGAACGGTAGTGCAAAACATACAGAATAGAAGGAACGCGATCGCGAAACCACGAACACGATCACACGATATGCTGAGGGAGCCGCGAACGTGTGGCCATTGAAAATCAGAATCAGTCGCACGCAAAACTCACACAAGAAAAAACAGAGTATAGATATAGCTGATACGGATAAACAAGACAACACGAGGCGCACATCGGGCCGTGATCAACAGAAAAGAAAGAATACCCTCGATATGAATGTCGGACTTTCGTCTTCGGTCTCCTCTCTCGTTCCTCTCGAATCCTCGATCTCCTTGGAGGAAACTCATCGGGAAGAGACTGGACAGTCAGCGATGCCTACGTCCGGACCCACGACGAAACTCATTTAATCTACGGTTTCATTATCTCGTGGCCCGGGTTTACCGTTAGAAGCATCAGAAAACTGCTGCTACTTGGCTTTATCGAGTCCCGTTTTCGAATAATTTGTAAGAGCCAAGCGATCTCCGTTCGATATCAGCATTGTAAGAGATATTCAATGGACGCTTGTCGTTCGACGTTCCTCGAAGCCACTTTGAACAAATAGATAAGGGATTCTCTCTGTCACAACAATCAGCTTTCCGAGATCCCCTTATTTTCCAGACAAACAGCGTCGATCCGAGCAAGCAAGAGACGCAAAAAAAGGTGTTGTTGCGCGCGCAATGTTGAAAGCATCTTGATTTCCATGCGGATCTCGCTTTCGAAAGTTTAGAGAGGATGACGGAGAGGATGTCATTCAGGGAGAAACGATGCCGGAACTAGGAATCGAGGAGACTAAGGGTTCCTATGCGTATCCATGCCGATATCGCTGCCCGCCCCAGTCCCCGGGGAAGCAGAGGAGAGACAATCTTTGAAGCCTCATGGTTTTGCAGTTCAGCCGTTTTTGGTGTATGTAGCTATCACTCCTGGACAGTCCTACTCTCGGAAGTGAGGTGATAGATCTTCAAGTCAGAAAGGTCTTCACCAGAACCACGTGCCCCGATAACCTCTCCAGATGTCATATTCCGAGTCAGTATTCCTCCAAGATCGTGAGCAGGTCTCATTATATGCTCGAGACGAATCTCTGAATCTGCTGAATGCGACCTCCGCCCAACAAAAATGGAACGCGCGGGATTCGGGCTCGTTTCAAAAACACCTCGAGCTCCGAGTTCTACTCGAGCCTGGATTCGAAGATCACAGGGGTCGACTGTGGAGTCCAGGTCAGGCCCGGTAGACGCGTTCGAGATTCGAGCCGTAGCTGGAGGTGAGGTAGAGATGAGGAAATCCGAAACCGTCGCTCTGCTCGACTTGGTTACCGTTAGATGCGAACCGCAGCCTCCAAAGGGTTCAAGCTGTGTGAGTAGACAATAGTTTGCATACAGGAATGCAAACAGTATCTCGCTAAGGATAGCGGATGAAGACGCGCGAGCCACGAGGACTCAAACAAGGTCGACTCGCGCAACGTGGTGTTGCGCTGCGTTCTTCCGATGATCCATTAGCGCACTCGAGCACCATCGGAACGGTCGAAAAGGAGAGAGAGACTCCGGCTCGAGTCTCCCGAAGTCGGATATATTCGAGCGGGAACCTTGTACTCATGATACTTTATAATGGAGATACTATGATAATAATGATAGTGATATGATAATATGATGCCATGATACTATGATAATAACATTACTACATATCAGGTAATTGTGAATGGAACGGTATAAGGGATTTTTTTCCATTCTTGAGTATCGACATCAATCATTCGTAGACTGTGCTGCCTGCGAGAGGGCAATCGCCAGGGCAGCGCCGCGAGAATGCGACAACCGAGCTCGTCGCTGACGAGGAAGCGCGTAAGTGGCGGTCGTGGCGTGATGGCGACGTTGGCCCTCGGCTCTCGAGTCAGTGTGTTTGTTTCGGCCCTTTTTTTCTTACTGAAGCAGTCGCTCAGTACCGCAACTTCCTGAGTCACCGCGACCGCCGACACATTCACTACATCAATAGAGCCACGAACATCCTCCCTCTCTCTCGTCTACTCTCTCGCTCTCTGACTGAAGAACCATGTGTGATGATTTTGTTTCGTTGCGGGCGCGCGAACCAGTTGGTTGCCGGGCAGACCGGCGGGCAAGAGAGCGGCTGGATGATTGCTTGGCAGCCTAGAGCTCCACCGGTCCACCGGCGCAATGACTTCGACCAAACGAACCGAAAACAGCCTGACGGCAACTACCTATACTCCGGCTCTTGCCAATGAGTCGATCAGTCCGCCCGTCCGTCAGTAACTCAGTCAGAGACAAAGTCAGTCTGAGGAGCAACCCGGCAGCTCTCATAGCGTCCTCGCCGAAGTCATTCTGGAGACGAACACGCGAAGGCCGAACTGGTCGGCACTGACATCCGTCTCCAGTCGGTGACAACGCGGTGGTCATCGTCTACAGGGGAGCCGTCGCCGTCGAGCAGCAGACAAACGAGCGATTGAAAAAGCCTCCGTCCATTGCTATGCTTGGCAACGGACCTAGCAGTTCTCTCCCGACTGACTGGCACCCCGTTGCCGCCTCGTCCCGTTGAAATGTTCAATATTGCTTCCGCGCCGAACTTTCTGGCAGCTATTCGTCGCAGCCGAATCGTTTCCTTTTCGATCAAAACATTGAATAGCAGGAATAAACGACGAGAAAACGATGAAGTCCGGGGAGATATTGCAGAACCTACGCCCGATTTTCTGCTCCGCATGCATTGACCCCCGAGAGCAATCGGATGGTTAGTCGTGAAGTTGTTGGCGCTTCGAATTTCGTCCATTCCACCGAATGATTACCGAATATTCGATGCAATCGTGGTAGAGCGGGAAGGCGAATGCTTCTCACGATCCCGAACACGAGGCGATCTCCGAAAGTGCCCCATCGATTTGATTCCTGAGACGAAGGCGCAAGGGACTCGTTCCCTTGGAGGGGGGAGATAAGCTCTCCGAGCGTGGACTCACGGTTGCTGTCGCCGCCGGGGTCATGTATCCGTGAATTTACTGCAAACAAAAGGAAACGTTACAACGGTCGCGTTCGAAGCAATTTATCTACATCGGATAAATGACTAGATGGAGCGAAACAATATTATCAGGAATCGGAATTTAATGGGGTGATTCCTGCAGCATGGGTGGCAACTCAGGATCATGATGCCAGGCCTCTTCGGACGGGATTCACATAGCTCACGCTGGACCAGTCGTGCAGAGAATCTGCCATGACCGCGTGATAGCATGATACGTGTATCATTCACAGAACACTGCTGATTCAAAGTCTTGATCTCGCGCCTTCTCAGGAGTCCTGCTCCCAACTACGCGGAGAAAACCTCATTACACAGATTCCGGGTTGATTAGTAGGTTCTCCAAAATTCGGAAGCCCAACACTCGAAGCGAGTGAACATCCACGACGTGAAGTTCTTTCGTGTATCGCTGAGCCCACCGAGCGCTGTGACATGACCCCGATCCATATAGATTGGAACATAAGAATTCCCATATTCTCGTAGGGGGTAAATTGAGGACGCAGTCAGTCGAGTATGGCTTCGGAGAACATCGCGGGTCAGTGATGATGTCAATTGAACAGCTCGTCTCCTAATAGCAAATCCTACGATGAGCTAATAAGAAAAGCTTCCGAGAACAGCGAGCCACCATTGCTCGATCGACCTTGGCATATAGCCCAGAGGTAATTAATTTTCCCAGTATACTCATTACTGATATGCATTCAAAGCAGCTGATTAGGGTCAATGGCATCTATTCCATCGCAGAGAATTAGAACAAGACGTTGTTTTCCCTCCGCCACGGTCTGATGAGTTCCTCTTGTCTATGTATGGATTGAATTGTACTCCTGAATAGTAGACCATGTGTAAGAAAACGCCTTGTACGGCATGATATTGTGCAGACAAAATCGAGACCACATAGATTCTAGCGAAGACGCCATCTTACATATCTCCCGAATAATTATCCCGGCATCGTCTCGCTCTATGCACCCCTATCTGGGGAACATATTATTTCGGAGTTTGTGAGCCCGTCCGGTAAACCAAGTCTCGAACTAGCTGCTCTACATGAACACCGCTGCCTTAGATTCGCAGAATGTGAGAGAATACTCCTAATGGTTTGCCCCGCTCAGCTCTGTGACGAACGGGGAAAAACATAATGGTGCTTCACGAGCGTCGGTCGCTCCTACGGATTCGTCAAACGACCCATAGAACGGAAAACCGAGAAGGTATTTCACTGTTCGCTTGTGCGTTCGAAAAGATCGAAATCTCGCTCAATGGTCAAGTGCGCTCCGCGGTGCGAGGAAGGTATTCCGCACGGGCAGTCAGTCAGCCAGTCGATGCAGGCTGACTACGCTGATGACACCCCACCTCGGAGCATCAACTTCAACGGCACTAGCAGCATCATGCTTGGCGGACGACGGTAACTGAGAGAAGAAAAGGAAAGACTCTATTGTGCTCGAGCTACGGCACGGCAGACAAAGGTCAAAGATCTCCAGGCAATGCATGCCTTCATCCACCTCATCATCATCATCTTTGTCGTGTCGTCGACGTCGCCGCGGCCGTTGAACAACGCAGGGAGAGGCACTGTAGATTCCTATACGGTGCAGCTCCGATTCGTCGGACGACGGTCCTGCCCGCGGGAAAGAATCCTCGCGGGAAAGGCCCCTGACTGAGTACGGCGCTGATCGTTGACACATGGGCGACGTCGACGGATCCTGGTTACGATAATCCGTGCCGTCGAGCTCCTCTTCGGAAATACCGGTCCGTTTGAGCGTGGAATTCCTCGAGCAGGACTTTCCCCGACCGTCAACGGAAGTTCCGTCGAGCAGCCTCTCGGAAGCCGTTCGATGCCAAGTGCAGACTCTACATCGAAAATTCTACATCAGCTGCACAGATTCCGTTTCGCTTTAAACGTCGATGTTCCAAGTATTCCGCTTGGGGAAGACTAAATTTTGAGCGGGAATGATGATCCACGGAGGATCTATCTAGCAACAAGACGAGGCGGCCGGCGGACATTATACATTATCTGCTAAGAGCGTTGCATCGGGGCGAGCTGATTTGCATGCCGTAAACGACCTATGGCAACGCGCACGACTAGCTCAGCGAGCCGCAGGAACAACATCCGACGTTCAGAAGGGGCTTGTCTATGAAGCCGCGATGAGGGAATGTATTCGAACGTGACTTTTTCCGAAGACCCACACTGGAGCCCTAAACCGATGGAAGACTTACAACCCGCTCTGAAAACTTCTGCAATTTCTGGACTCGGAGAGCTCCCGTGCTTCTGTGCCTCTGCGATATGGAGGCGGAATCGCTTCTGGGTGAATTCGACTCAGATCGACTCCGATTCTCTCTCCTGCGGTTTCTCCGATCGCCAAAAATGTACTGCTCAGAAAACAATCATTGTTCCCACAGTTGCTTCAGTTTCTGTATGGCTTCGGGCAGATTTCTTCTTCGAGAAAGTGCTCGTTGGTTACGGTCCGCAATTTCATTGTCGAGTACAATTACGATCCCACAAACGATAATTTCTATTGTTGTATAAAAAACACATCTATTACGACACCATTCGATCCGATCCTCAGACGTTAGGGCGATCTGCCCGGCTGACAGGCGAGATGCATTGCCGTCCAGAAACGAATTCCGCTTTCAATCTGCAGAGGGGAAGGAGGAGAGAAATCATCATTCGGAACCATTAGGCAGAATTCGGGTATGGACTCCGGCCTGTCCTTGACTCCTATCGCGTCACACGAGAGCTGTATGCTAATCTTCGGCGTCGGATATAATAGTTTAGGCACGCCTTCAATTAACGGGC
This sequence comes from Galendromus occidentalis, assembly GCF_000255335.2. Classification (NCBI taxonomy): domain Eukaryota; kingdom Metazoa; phylum Arthropoda; class Arachnida; order Mesostigmata; family Phytoseiidae; genus Galendromus; species Galendromus occidentalis. The sequence goes on from NW_003805465.1 coordinate 1,702,703, forward strand.
GAAGTGTTCCCTCTGCTGTCTGAGATAAATTACTTTCCAGAAGGCCCCGGCAGGAAAGACGTTTCAGACGTTCCTCCGTCCGTCCAGGTTGAGAATCGAGCTCGCCCTTGAGGGTCCGAGATCTTCAGAGTCCAATGTTAGCAGACTCAAGCATCGGAGCGGTCCGCGCTGTGTAGCTCCATGTCAGATAGCTGAGCAACGGGCTGACGCGACGGTTTTCTGATGCAGTTCCGTAGTGCCGTTTTCTGACGCAGCGGCCCGTAGATTGTAGCGAGCGGGACCGAGGGGCTTCTGCTGCTATTTCATTGCTCCATTCAGCGATCCGCACATCCGTTTTTCCGTTAGCGGTTCGTGAGGCGACGCTACGGCCAGGGCCCGACTGATCTTCTTCAGCAAGGGTAGCGGCCTGCATTCAGTGAGGCAGGCAGATAGGTACCTCTGCTGCACCGAGTCACATGGCACTTTTTACGGAACGCAGAACGCACTGCAGTTATTTACCAGTGCTATTCGAATCTTTCAAACGCTTGCCTCCCCAGGAAAACTGCTGGATGAGTTTCCTTGATGTGATGTAGACAACGGCTCCCTTGGAGGTGATCGCTCCGGCAAACGATGCGGTCAAAGAGAAATATATAATGAAAAGGTTAACCGTGACAGAACATTCAAATGATCCCACGGAGTTCCACCAAGAATAGCGAGAATTTCAGAGGGGCCGTTGCCGTTGAACTTCGCGCAGGCGACCTTTCTGGGAGATTGCCGAGGGGCTCCGGTAGGAGCCAAGCTGACACCTCACGTAATCACCATGACCTGTCCCGTCACAGGAATAATATATAAACTGATTGGATAATAGAGATTTCTTTGGGCGGGATCGTAGGGTTGGCTCTGGCTCGATTGAAGGAACGAAATGATACGTCAAGATTACTCGCCAGATCGGCCACATATGGGTCTGAACTCTCTGTGAGGGAAGTATTGATCCCGCCCAGAAGCCGTGCTAATTATTATTAGTAAATATTATAATAATTATTACAGTCCGTTCATCGAGTCTTACATCGCGAGTGTTTTCAATAGCGTCGATGATTGTATTCGATTCCGCGCTCTCGGAGTTTTTTCCACGCAGGTGAAATCGGTATAGTCGGCAGTAGCATTCAACAAGGAGATGCGGATCTCAGCCCGCACAATTTGATGCGCCACGCTTTTCTACCGGATGCGGGCCTCCATTCAAAGCACGAGTTTCTGTTTCATCCTCTCTTTACTATTTATTCATGATGCTTTTCATTTTTATATCATGCCGCTGCTCTTCCATCGTTGTCCGCTGTGCTCGAGCCCTGTTGAACAAATCCCCACCTCTCAGAATTTCGCTCCTGAAACGCCATGGATGGCTTCTTAACGACAATCGTTCCCCGCAGCTCTTTCCACCTTCCAACAGCTCCATCGGGGGGCGAAGAGCTCGTTTTCCGTTTTTCCCCAGCCATTTTCCAGAGTGGTGCCAGGAAGGCCGAATGACTCATCGGCGAGTTCGAGAACAGAAGTGGAAGAACGGAGCCGTTGTCGGTTCCGTTTCGTCACTCGTAGCCAACGCGTAGATTGTCTCATTCCCCGGAAATCTACGGCTCGAGAAGAACGGACAGTATTCACTCCTTCTACATTCAGTGAAATGGCGAGGCGCTTTGTTTTCTGGAATGTCGAAATTTCTCCGACTCGACAACCACGGACCCAGCAATGATAATTCCCATAAATTTTCCGAGAGATTCCGCGACGAGACAACAACCTTCTCATCGCGTGAGGCTTTTGTTTCCGAATTTGCGGTGGTGGGCTTCCTCGAGCCGCTTCGATCGCCCGCCTGCGGTGTTCGATTCTCGTCGACAAAGAAATATTTCCGATTCCGCATGTTCGCGACGACTTTCGCGAAATTCTGTGGATCAGCGCCCGGAGCATCCGTTAGAAAATAACTCCTCGAGAAGTCCGATATTGCGCGGTATGTTGATTTCCTCATTGTCGATTTCGGCTGTATAGGTAATACCCCGCTCCATTGACGCATCCGAGGGTCAGCCCCATGGTAGAACATATCGCTCTCCGACTGATCTGACACATTGAAAGTATCTATCACCGACTCAGAATGATCGAATCCGTCGCCAGAATAGCCCATCACTCCATCATCGAGAGATAGTCGAGATCCTCATTGAAATCCAGGAATGATCCGCAATCCTGTAGCGACGACAGTCATAGGGGAAATATTTTTCCCCAGGTGCCAGAAGCTGACGAGTTGGGAAGCAGCAAGCTCAAGCTGACAGCTCTTCCAGTTCTCAAGTCACAAACTGTGTACCAGCTTTCGCTAAAAATCCGCTCGAACGCGGACACCTGATCAATAATTCTGCTGAGTTCGCTACCTCTTCCATGGGCGGTCGTGGCTCACCGACTCCACGCAGTCTGTGAGAATCTGGCGGACAACGGACCGAATCGTTCCAGAAGTTGTTTCCAAATTTCTTCGATCGTCTCGTCGTACATCTATACTCGTGACGAGCGTCACTGCGAGAGCTCAACAGGAGAGCCGGCCACGTGGTCGTCCGGCGGACGAACCAAAGGACCCGCGGCCAGTCTGTCGAGCGGCCGGCGAAAGAGCGAATGGATCGTCAGACTGACGAGCGCGACGCACGGAACGACCGATCAGCCGCCTGGCGAATCCAGAAAAAGCGTTGGCCGTCACCGGTTGTTATATAATGCAAAAGTGAAAGTCATGGCCGGTTAAGGGCCGTGACTTCGGTCTTCGGTCCGCCCTCGTCTGATTCCGATGTCGGCTCTATTGTTTTGACGCACCGCCCGGCCGATACATGAGCGCTCGCGGAGTCGATGAATTCCGGGTTAAACCGAAGTCGGATTATGAACGATGAGACCGTCGAGGAAAAACTCCGAGTGGTGACGGACGATTCGACCTTGGGCGCCGAAGCTGCAGCGTGATCCATTCGAGAGGAAACAGAATTCCGCTCGTTAACTCGCGGCTCTTGATCTTCGCTGGAGTTCCCTCGAAGACTTCTCGGCCCGAACCATCTGTACCGGCCAGCACTCAAGTTTCTGGAAACGTCACATCCTCGTCGATCCGGAGAGTGAATAGCTCTCGCTGACTGGAAGAAACCGAGAGCTGAGGCAGCGGGAGGAATCGGAGTCTATTCACAGAATCTGTCCGAAACCCTCGAGGAGCCACCGAAAAATCGCTCCAGCGTTCCGTGTCGAGAAGCGCACGTCAGAACGAAAGTGATGGACGTTCCGGCGGACACTGTCAAAGTCGTCGTCGGGGACATGCAATTCAAGAGGAATTATTTGGAAAATCAAATTTTCTGCTACGGCATGCACATTTGAATAAGTGCCCACCGCCAGAAGAAGCGGCCGCAACAACGGTGGCGGACGGCGGAACGTGGCGGCTTCAAATTCATCGTCGACGCTGTCGAGGAAGCCCAACGATAAATCTGACCGTGAAAATAAATATGAGGAGCATCGAGAGCCGGACGCGGTAAACGCGCGGAACTCCTCTGAAGATCATCAGTGAACCGCCGCTCTTCGTGAGCATCCTCGAGAGTTTGGACAATGAAGGAGAAATCGATCGAGTAATCGAGCGGCACCGCGCGGAGATGAAAGCGTCCCGACTCGCGAATTCGGACGATATCCTGGAAAGAAAAATTCCCTGCGAGCTGCTCTCGCAGAACTCGTGGAAGGACACGTGATCTCAGAGGAGCTCATTTTCTACAGAAGCTCGGAGCGGTGCTCGGGGCGTCGTTTCTGCCCAGGACCATTGTCCGGTGGCATGTGACAGGAGCTCGTCGTTCGTTTAGTCTTGAGAGTTCGTTTCCGCTCTATGCGAAAGCGTTCCCTGATCAAAATATTCACATGCAAGACCTAGAGGAGAAACAAAGACATGCACACACGCGAGCGGGGAAACGAACAGAAAACAAACCACAGAACTCATCGGAAACGCCGACGAAGACGTCTTATTATGCAAGGTCTATCCCTAAGTCGCTTTCGTCCCTCAATTCGTTTGCTGATCGGAATGCAGAAGTGCTTTCCGAAATTTCTCTTCAGAATTCTGCGGGAGGCCTCTTCCGAGTGCCAACAGAAGGCGGATGGGAACCCATAGCGGAATTGCGGAGCGAATAGGAAATCATAATCGTCCAAGAGAACAAGAAGACAGGCATACGGAACTCCGTCTGCTGGTGTCGTGATTAGAACCGAACGTCGTGGTTTTCTCCCGGGGGACCGAAATTCAATCTGTGAAATGCCTCAAGACCACACAATCTTCCGATATGCTCAACTTCATCGCAGAAGACCGACGCGGACTCGAGTGAGAATCTCGTGCGCGGTTCTCCATCGGCGGTCGTCAGTTTGGCGATCGAGGAATCATCGGTTCTTCCCAACCCACAATCGCCCCGATGGCGTCTCCTCGGTGGGCTCGGATGATGCCGTCGTTACGGTCGCTGTGTTCTTGCCAAAGTTTATTTTGCCAACTCAGACTCGGAGCACCTTTTTCCAGACGGCGATGCTTCGGTGGACGGCATTCCCTCGGTTGCCGCCTTTCGCCGGAGACAGGGCGAAGTGTTGTCCGTCAACCGCTTGATGGAATCGCTCATCATCCAGTCATAACTGCGTGGCTGGCTCTTTCTTCGGAACGAGCCGGCCGGTTGGCGTTGCCACGAGAGCACCGATTCATAGCATAGCAACAGGAGATGAGCGTAGTAGCGTCTTTCGAGCGGGAAAGTTCGGAGTCGAGCGGCAGTCTACAATAACAGCAACCTTCAACTCTTCTGGTCAGTCAAGCGTCGAGCGAACGTTGTTCCAGGCAAATTCTAGCCCGAGCGCTCTTCCACCGAGGGAACGGCTCGTGCTCCGCTCGGATCGTCATTCGCTTGCGCGGTTTCTGCTGCCGTTAGCTCCGCTCCTTCGTGAGCACCGGTTCTTCTGGTGGCAAGCGTCCGGAGCACCGATAGACCGACGATCCATCCGGTCGCTTTTCCCTTTTCGGCTTTCTTTCACGTCATGCTTCACTTGTGCACTATCTCTGGCTTCGTTTTCGTCGGCCGCCGGCCGGCCCCCGGAGCCGTTGATGCGCGCTATGGGCCCGTGAAAAGCCGCAAGTTCATCGCTACCGTAGAAGGACTCTATCGACGGCAGTCGGTACCTTCCGTCTCCGCGCGATTCTCCCAGGAGATCGAACGGATAATTTTCGAATTATTTCAATACGTTCCTCGAGGATTCCAACGTGCGGTGAAACTCGACCGAGGGTGGAGGTTCATCCGTGTGACCTCAGCGCTCGGGCGCAATTCCGAGAGCCGAAGCCTCAAACGAAGCGATTTCGACCCGGACTCTGCGAGTAATCTCTCGAGACCTCCCGAATGCGGAGAACTACCACAACAGGAACAAGCAGCATGTACTGTGTGGCACGAGCCGAATCAAAAGCCAAACGGTCGATCAGACCGACAGACGAGCGGATCCGATCATCGCTATCATCATCATCGTCATCGCTCGCTCTCGGTATCGGCATCGCGCGATGGATCCGGAGAAGCAGAAATTCCTCGATGCAGAACCCCTTTGGACGTCGACGACGATGATGCCGGAGGCACTCCTCAAACGGATCTTCAGATTGCTTTAGCAGCGCGAATCGATGCTTGAGCCAGAAGTCGTCGAACAAGTCCCAGTCAGTCAGCTCGCGAGCCAGCCAGTCAGCGGGGTAGGCATTGGACCGCCAGAAGAGGTATTTCTCAAAAATAACTGCACCGCCCGTGAACCGGTCCGAGCCGCAGTCGTCGACGATGCTAGCGGCAACGAGCGCTACGACGGCGGCGGCGGCATCAACGGATCTATCTGAAGCAGTGCCCCTGCCGAAGAATTTCACTTTCAGTGTAGACTCCGAAGCTTGGATTGCCGAAGCTTCCCGCGGCCACATAGCGGTTCAATGCGGTCGATGAAATACCTCTGAAAGCGGGGGAGTGTGAGGGCCCAATGCGCCATCACGCAGGAATCCTCGGCCTCCACTCGACGTGGGTGGAGGGCTGAGGCCCAAATATTCCCGTCCTCGCCTTCATTGATAGGCTTGCACTTGAGCTTAGGGTTGACGCTCTTTTGTTGACATTGCGGTTGTTGACATGGTTGACAGGAAGACTAACGAGTGAGTACGTGTAACGGAAATGCTGCATCACGCAATGCATGATGAGGAGTTTTCGTGAAACATCGAAGAAACCCGAGCCGTCCGAAACTCCTTACCGGACTTCGCGAAAAGTCGCGACAAATCCCAAGCCCTGACGATAAGGGTCCTCCGCTTGTCAATAGGAACGGGCGAAAATCATCGGGAAGTTCCGATTTCTCGCATCTGTGTAGCGCTCGAGGGAGGAAAGTTCAGGACCTTATGAATAGGAACGGCTTCAGCTGACTCGGAAACCTCTTCGAAAACTCGCCAGCGGCTGTCTAGAGCTTTTCTTCGCTCACAGTGGGGATCCTGTTTACCAGAGCGACAAAGGAGATCAACTGACACCTCGACCCTTCTAATTGAGTCCACTGCATATCCGATCAAGATCGATCGCTTTCGTTGCAGAAGCACTAGCAGTCGCCGCCGCGCCGCCAGCACGGACATCGCTTACACCCTGCAGGAAGTCCATCCGGGGTGACAACTCTGAAGAACCGGTGAACAAGAGAAGAGTTGTTTGATCAGACACTTCCTCCGATCGGACCTTCAGTCACTCACTCAGTGTCTGTTTGAGCTTCTGTCTGGCTGCGTGAAGTTTCCTCGAGCGCGTTAATTACTCCAGAGGACAAACTCGTCGCTCAGTCAGCGAGAGTGGATCCGGTTAAGCGAGCGGGTTAAGGAGATCGTAGGGTGGGGTTGGAGCTAGAATCCCAGATGTTTTGAGCGGAAACGTTCCAAAGACGCGTTAAGCATCGTAAAATCGTGCTTCTCGCAAATATGTTTCGGACGAAGACGAGACCGCTCACGAGTCTCTGAAATCCTCTCCGATTCCATGACTGGTTCGCTCCCGTTCAATTCCATAGTGAAGATATGGGATCATTCGAGAAGATTTTCGTGGGTGACGTACCTACGCTCCGATCAGGCTCAAGGGCCATTCGCATAGAAGCTCGCGTCGCGACTTCCCGAGCATTCCTCCGAGGGCATTCCTGATCGACATGACAAGCCGGTTGCACCTGACCCCTGGCCCCAAAGATCAGAATAATTCGGCATCGTCGAGAGTAGCGAAAGACGGAGGCGAGTGAGGAAAAAATCGACCAGAAAGAAAAGGGGTCGCGCGTGCCCCACTGCATGGAGCTGCAGCAAGCGATGAGGCACCTCGCCGATTTTTGGGATGCCGACGTCCTCGTCGAATGAGTTAATGTTTTTCGATGTTGGGACGAATTGCTCGTTCCTCTTAGCCGAGTGATATTAATGAAGTATGTTTTGATCGATCTTCTTGTCCGCTCGATCGTGTCGACTCTTTCGAATACGGGGGCTTCCCATTGATTATGTCGGCGCTTTTTTCCACGCACACTCGGAAGCTGGAAGTGATTCTAGTAAGGAGTTGTCACGAGTTTCCACCGAGTCCCGAAGATTTTAGTCGAGTCGATCGACGTCGCGTCGGGAACGTCCCGTTCGGTGGTGGCGGCGACAACAGAATCCTTGGAGCGGTGGTCAGACGGAACTTATTAAATCATTTGATGGATCGCCCATCTGGAGGCGACATTCTCCAGGAATGAAGAACTCTCGATCTGCGCAGTCATGGCGCATCATCGAACAGTAGTACTTCCGACCGATGGCCGGCCGCCAAAGTCTAGTGAATGTAGGATGATTTGCCGTGTTAACGATCGAATTCGAATTCCTGACCGCCTTGTTGTCGGAGCAAATGCATGGGAATGAACGGTCGCAATGTGGCAACCAAACCCCAGCACCATCGGCAAGCGACCGGACTTCGACAGTTTTTCTCTGCTGCTCTCGGTCTGCTCAAGAAACAGATGCGTCGACTTTCACTGCAGAAACCATTCTAAACATCCGAAGCATCTGCGTTGACAGTCGAAGAGGTATTCTAGTCGATAACCGAATGGTAAAAACACGATCGAGTGATCGAGCGTTCAGCGGTGACTCTGAATGCCCCGATCGCCTTCAGCGCATATGGTACGTTTCACCACTAATGCACATCCCTCCGAGGGCAGCTAGATATATATGTATGCGTTCGGACTGTGGCTCGTTCGGTCGGCGGCCAGACTCGGCTGTTGTAACTGTCAGCATTCGGTCCAGAGCTGTGAAATGCGCATTCCAATCGGATCTAGGCAACGGTTTGTTCTCAGCAACCAGCAAAAATCGAAGATATTCCCTTTTTGTTCAAATCATCGAGACCGTTCCCAACGAGACCGCACCATGCGGACGAAACAACTGACGGGCGTCCGAGCGCCGAAGCGTTTGATCAACCCGAGCGGACTCATCGACAGAGTGCTGATCGGATACCGAGGACCGGCTGGCTTCACAACAAGGGTCAGACGTTCATAAACATTTCCGTTGACAAGAGATTAGGAAACTCCACCGATAAGAGAACTCATCAAGCTCCTAGCCAGCGGGTTTGAGTATCCATCAACGGTGACAAAGAGTTTCGAAACTATAAAAAAAGCTCTTCGATTTCGCCGCCTGATGCTATCGGGACCATCGCTGGATATGCGGTCTTGTTCCTTGTCAAAGCTGTCCGCGTTCGATCAGCATGCTCTCGTCATCGGATGCCGGCCGGCCTGCCTGCCTGCCCGTCCTTCGATTTGCCTATGCGGCTTCGAGATACTCGACGCTCGTCTCCGGATACCTTTTGGTCCGGTAGGCTGGCTGCCAGGTTACAGGTAGATGGGCAGGCAGAGCGACGGACTGACCGACTACCTGCATGGTGCCTACACACTCACAATATCGGGAGCGAGCCAAGCGAGCGATAGAGCAACCTGTTTTGAAGAATACAAAAACTTTGCCCGAGCCGTTGCCGACTCAACGGCCCTTCAACCAGGACCAGGTTGCAGGTTGAGTCCGTTGGGAGTCCCTCGTCGCTACGGCTACCTTCGCGAACTGACTCGTTAGCACCGTGACCCCGGAAGAGTTATTCGCTAACGAACTCGTCGTCATCGTCGTTCGAACGACCAAGATAGATGGCCACAGGGTTTATAAATTCTTCAACTCCGAACCCTGCGATCTTTGACTGACTCCGCGCTTCTCCGATAAGTATGCGCCGCCGCTGCGAAAATCCATAACTATCCCACTCGGCCAGACCTCGAGCACGTTTGGGAGAACGCTGTGTATCCGGCGCACGGTGATCGCACAATTTTGAATCGTCCAGCTGTGTGAATTATTTGAACGTTTGCGAACGACCGGGTCTACCCGCGCAGCGTCTTTGGCACTGAGACTGACTGAGTGAGAGAAATTCAAAACATTCGCGTTGGGTAACCGTAGCGTTGAAACGGATTACCACGTCATAAAACGCGATTTTCAACTGCGCTCACCGAGAATTACGGATTCTCCCGCTGAGATCATTGCGCGTCGATGATTCCTGCATCCAGAATCCAGTCACATCTTTTTGTACTCTGTTCAGCGGCATTTCGGTTCGATTGTATGGTGTTCCCAGCCAAACTGCGCCAAAATCCCTCATTGAAATTCGGAATTTCGGCTCAGTGGCGAGACCTTGCGCGTGAATGATGACAATATGGAGATGAGAACTCGAACCGATGGAAATAAATGGATGGGAACAAAAGAAAACCCGATCGGATGAGTTCCCTTCAGGTCCGATCGGTCTCTCTCTGCTCCTCCGACGACGATTCCAAAGTAGTACTAATGAGGACTATACTCCGTCCCAATTGATCGGCCATGCCTCTCGAAGGGAACTCATACGTAGCCGAATTGGGCAGATACAGGAAATGAATTTGCACGGACGCGGAGATGATATCCCAGTCTTGTGAAGATGGCTGAACCCCACGACAACCCTTCGGAGCGGAAGTCCACAATGACTGCTGTTGGCCACCGACTCTTCGTCGACGATAAACATTATTGAATAGGCAACCAGCCGCTCCGTCAAACAAGACCACCCCGAAGGATGTTCAAACAGAACTCTCACATATTTCCTGTTACTTCGGCAAGCTCTCGGTCAGTCCAATTTCTTAGGCTGGATCTATCCCTCATATGATGTATATGGAGGACTATTCCTATACGAACAGGGATTCGACCAGATTCGGATCGCCAAATCGATATTGAACGACAACTATGCAGTTTCGGGACGATGAGCCTGGAGGGGGATCGTGCGACAATGATTCTACCCAATTCCGTCATTTTGAAGAGCTCGTCCCGAGAGGGGGCCGATGGTTACACAAAGTATACCTCCAGCAGGAGGTTTAGGGAGGCGGGTCGTGCGCAAGAGTTGAAATCATAACTCTGTGAAACCTAATTTCGGGCACGCTTAGCTACCGTATGTCAACTTAGAATTACGTCCGGACGTTCGAACACGCCCTCCAGATTTCCGTTACAATTAGGACCGCGACCACCTAGAGGCTTGTTCATCTCCATGAGACATTCGATCAGACCTGGTCTCGTGGGTTCGATTCGAAGCTCGGAAAGTCATCGCCCTCGTACCCCTCGGACGTTCGGTCATACTCCAAACCGCAGAAGAAAATCGTTTTTCCGTTTCTGAATGGCAAGCTGAACTCAGAATTCGCATGGGTTGCTGCTGATATTCGCAGACCCTGCTCTCCGGCCGGAGGCACGTTGAGCAGAGAATGAAGAGTCCAGGATGGGAAAAAGCTTGACCTGCAGAGATTCCTGGTCAACTCTGACTCGGTGCAAACCAGGAAGAGGAAGGACTCGAGACGTGGACCACCGAGATTTGAGCTTTCCGCTGAGATATCCGGGTATGTCCGAACCGGTTAGGGTCCGCTGGGTTCACACGCAGTCCTGACATCTGAGAGGGTTAATACCTTCATAGCTAGATCGAGTTCGAGCAGAAGTTCAGGTGGCCGACGAGGTCATAACGGAGCCGATGTCCCACGCTTCGCATACGGTGAAGTGAGCTGAGATCTTCAGGCGCGGGCTGACTCGGGACTCGTGTGGTAACTTAGTACTATTCTCCAGAATGTTGCTGGGGAGAATCGGCCACATTTTGTTCAGGGCTCTGAAGAAGGGCTGTGGATACACTTTCGATGAAATTAGTCGGGTCCAGACAGATTTCGATCGTGGAGCTGAAGCCAAAATTCCGATGCACCCCACGCAGAAGTTCGAGAGCGACAGACCCACGGTCACTTCGGACCTCCGTCCAAGTGAATGGAGGGCACTGTTATTATTAGCATGATGGATAGACAGAGAAGGGGTGATTTTTTGCTCAAAATTTGATCCAAAAAGGAAGCATTTGCTGTCTGGTTAGCAGTCCGAGTTAGATGACCTTTCGGGGAGCGATACTGTATATTAGCTACCTACACAGCTCACATCACGCGGAGGAAGTGTCGGCCATCGGAATCCGACGGTACATTCTCGCAGAATAAATGAAGGTCGGGAGAAAAAGTTATACTGCCCGAAAAACAGGCATCGTCTCAATTTATTTCCACTCCAACAATCGATTGCACGCATCGCTCTTCCTCAATAATTCTAAAATTATTCATTTTCATTTTAGTATACATAACAGGCCTTTGAATTCACGACGTCGGGGACTAGATAGTTTTCTCGCCCGATATCGAAACCGTTCTTTGCTGTTGGTCGCACGCTGAGAAAAGTGTGTACGAGATGGAGAACGAGAGCTGAACTCGTTCCGTACATTTCTCTAAAATAATGATTTGTGTAATTGCTGTCGATGGCAGATACGCGTTGAATATCGGTAACTGATCTCCTGACGGATGCTGACTTCGCGAGCGGCCGTCGCGGACGGAAATGTTGCAAACGAAATTTTTCACAGCGGCCTTCGAATTTCGATTAGTTGCAGTTACGAGCACAACTACTACGCCCTCGACGGGTCTGTTGTCAGTCACGCTGAGAATCGCGGTAACATCGTCCTGACAGCTCAGGACCAAGGGAGGCTGTGCGGAAGGAAGCACGTCGGCCAGTGGTATGTCCGGGACGGCGGCCAAATCCACCCTATTAGTACATTTGGCGGCGGTGGCGGGTACCGTTCGAGCCGCGGATTTTTCGGATAGAATTTTTTCTGTCATCATCGCGTCAAGACCTTCGAAAGGCGCGTAGGTTTTGCTTGCTAGCTGTTGCTGGCCGAGAGTCGTCGTTTTGGGTACTTTCGTCGGACATCCTTTCGGTGACACGGGTTCCGGTTCGAGAGTTTGCTGTGATGAAGAAACCCCCGCTTCGACGCTGCTGGCGCTCGCGGTGCTCGAGTGGTCCAAAGGCGCAATGTTCAAATCCATCAAATTCAGTAGATTGCTCTTCGATGATGTGTCAATCGTTATCAATGCGTCGCTTGTCGCCGCCGTCGTCGACGTCATCGTTGTGTTTATTGCTGGTCGGGCGATACTGCACGGCGAAATTTGTGAGTCGAGTAGAGACACATCCTCGACGCGAGAACGATCGTCCTTTTCCTCCGGGACGCCCAAAGGATCGAAATCCTTCTTCAGATCGGAGAGCTCGGACGGGATAGTCTTCGACGGAGCAGTCGCCGAGCTCAGACTGTTGATTCCGGTGAGCAGAGAAGACGTTTCCGGGGGTTGGGGCTCCGCAGGAACTCGAGTCGACGATCCGGATTTGACCAAGGGGGCAACTCGTTCCTTGTAATCATTTATCAGCGCGGTCAGCTGGTCGTTCTGCTGAAGGACATCCTGCACGGACGGGAAATCCTCGATGAGGCTGAATTCGGTCGCTAGAGTGAATAATTTCGGTCGGAGCGTGTCACAGTTTTCGAACATTTGCCGAAGCAGCTCCAGCTCGTCGAACGTCTTCGTGCCGACGTTGCTGAAGTTCTTCAGAAGATCCGAAAAGACGGCACAATTATTCACGGCTTCCTCTAAGTCAAGACGCTTACGAGCCTTTAGATCCATCTTATGGTCGGCTTCTTCGACCATCGTTTTTATGAGTCGGTTCGCTGCCTGAAGGTCCTTGGGATTCTTCGATCCGAGCAAGCGCTTCAACTCGTTTTCTTTCCGTTTGTCCGTGAAGATCTCGTCTTCGCGCGGTGGAAGCACCTCGACGTTCTCGAGCTCTTCCTGTCTGGGCAACACGTGGATCGGATCGTCCTCGACAACCCCCTGCCGTTTGAGCATTTGATAAGCGTCGACGATTTTCGTCTCGTGCGACAGCACTACACTCCATTTGTAGAGGATCTCTACCACGCGGCGCTTGACAGATTCTGGCGCTCTCTGGCCCAGGTATTTCGGAGAAACGACGCGAATCAGTTCATTGAGGAACCGGAATTTACCGACTTCGTTGTTGAGTTTGCCACCGCAACGGGAAACGCATATCTCCAGGACCTCGAGCGCTCTCAGAGCTTCACGCTCCTGAGGGCTCTGGATTTTGTGGGCGATGATTTTGAGAATTTCTTGCGGGGCGTCCCTACTGAGGAGGATTTGTTGGCAGAGCTTTTGTACAGCGTCGAAGTTCATCTCTGGATCGAGCGGATTGATGGCCTGAGCCAACACCAGGTCGAGATTGTCGGCGGCTGCCATCGGAGATTCACGGCAATACGATACACCCCCCGAAGTCAAGTCGTTTTCCGTTCATATGGAACGTACAGAGAGTGCATGAATCAACCGATGTTCGAACGGGGGAGTAGTCTCCTCCGAATCGAAGTCCATGTCGATGCTCCAGGGAGTCGGTGAGTCCTTCTCTCCCTTCACTGAAACATGGATCCAGGAGCCGGGTCGGAACAATGCTGTATATCGAAATAACTGTCACAGAACTAGCGTGGGCCTGTTTCGTTGCATTATTGTCTGTTTTGGTTTCAGTGCGCATGCGCGACTTTGCTCTCGGAGCGACGACGGCTGATTTCGGAGCACAACACTCAGGAGCGCGGGTCAACTTGAATCGGGATAAGTTGACCTCTGCAGAAACTTCGAAGTCGGCGCTCATATTCATAGCAACTGGAAGTCGTTCCCCGTTTCAGGGAGCCGTTATTCGAAGCTTTCGGAACTCCGAACCGAACTCGCATCCTGATTGTTGTGCAGTTTCTCAGCGCTGGTCGTAAGAATTGTGAGCGCGGTGTCACGTGAAGGGTTGCATGTATTCTCGTTTTGATCAAACAAATGCCATTGTGTAGCTGAGAGCTGGTCTGTCCATGAGAACGCCGGGGGCTGCGAAGGCCGCTGCGCTCGGCATGCTTTGCAGTGTACTATGTTCAGAGCATCGAGACGAGCTGAGAGCTGCCCATTAATCATTTCGAGGAATCCGCCGACAAAAAAGATGATCAAATTAAATGCGGTTGTGCTTGTCGATGTTTCTCCTCCATAAACTCATCGGAGACTCTGAGGCGATGGCTGCTCACGCCATTCGAACGGCTTGAACGGAGGACGTGTAATGATCCTGATCCCTCTCCTGTCGGATTCCGGACCTCGTAGACAGACTAAGTTTCGATCACTTCGGAAGGCTTTCTTCCCATGATGAATACCGATCATTCCTTTCCGCTGGAATTAGTGGACCCCGTATGCGCAGCACAATATTCGATGCTTATATTTTTGCTACAGATCGATAATTCGATCGTGGCTCGAGAAGTTCTATCCGACATAAGGCTTGTTGCAGTAACAGTTCAGCATCGGGATATCCGAACACATTGCCGAAGGAAATTCGCTCAGACTAGACGACGGATGTCGCCGACGAGCAGAAAACACCGAGAGTGAGAGTTGGAGTAGGAAGCGAATTTAGCTCGCTGCGACCAATTGGTGCTGGAACTCCTTGAGGTGGCGCATTGTTGAAGTGCAGAGGAAGCAATTTATAATAACCTCCCCAGGGAAGACCACCTCCATCTTTTCGAACCCTTCTAAACGGACGTGAGTTTTGCGCCTCATAAATACAACTTAGTGTCATTGCTAGCGGTGCGGTACAATGGCTGAAACTTTTAGGGTGGTGTCCACCTTCGATGCATGCGCATGGTCAGTATACAAATGACCTCTCGTCTCCACGAACGAGTACAAATAGCCGAGCCACCTAAACAGTCGAGCAGAGAGCCAACCAGCTAAGCAGGCAGCCGACAGGCTAGACCAAGTAGGAGCCGTCTGTTCCCCACACCATGTGGGCGGATGTGTAGATCTGAAGTTCACCTTCACCTTCAGTCGACATCAACAGCGCGCATCTTTTCGCATTCTACTCTGAGACCACACAGACATGGAGTTCTAGACACACCCTCACCGACTCGCGATCGAATAGAAGCCAAAATAAAAATTCACACCAAGGAAGGAATTATGCACGGTATCCATTATTCCAGGATCAGGGATCTCTCCTTCTGCAAACAGTCTGAGGCTCTCCAAACTCCTCGCGGCCGGTCCCCTCGATGCGATGCCCCACGCGAGGAGCCTCTTCCTGTGATAGCGAATAAAGAAGTAACCTCGAACAATTTATTGTGTCTAAGGCCGGTCCCTGTGTCGAGAAATGCTGGGAGATGTCCCTATGGAATCATGGCGTATAGACTAATGCCTGCTGCTGCGGCCCGCTCCATCCGGATTCTACTGGCGCGTCGGACATTCGATGCGGCGCAGTTTTCAAAAATCGACTCTCAACTCGAGAAAGTGCGACGAGCGTGTCAGGTGCGAGAGGAATCCGTGGGCTCTCTGGAAGGAAGATTTGTTGCGCAATCTGTTATGTCTGATATCTGAGCTTAATCAGCATGACGTTGATTTTTTTGTGGGAGACATTACTCGTTATGGGCTGGACACCGAATCAGGTGCCTTGAATACTTTGGACCGTCTCGAATTTCTAGGACTTGTTTTCTTAACTGCTCCGTCGGTCGTCAAGATTCGGAACAGGTCTTTCGTGTCTTTTCGGGTGTGGTCAGAACGATGGCAATAGTTCACTTTGTCGTAGAAGTCGAGCAGAAACTCGCTCCGACTCATTTGATACTTGAACGAAGCGTTCTGAGCGTACAATCTCACAGGCGTCGCTCTCGAACTCTGAGCGGCCGGACCGGCACCCCATAACGGGTTTATGGATGGACTGGTAGCAGCAAAAACGAGTTCTGTTACTTTTGATTCCCAGCCGGTCGAAGGAGCTCCTTCGCCGTCGGACAAAACGGAACTTAGTTGTCAAGCAAGTTGGATTTGTAAATAAAAACATAAATACTTCGCTCGCTCTTCAACTCTTTCATCGCTCGTTCACTCGACGACTCTGATTCCATCCGGCGAGCGGATCTGGTTTTTCAATCGGCAGCCGATTCTAAACAACAGCAACAGCAATCGTAGCGACAGAACAGCGGCTTCAGAGCGTGAAATGCCTCCTCGGAATTCTAGTTTCTTCATGGAGGGAGAGCACCACACACCGGGTAATCTATGAGAACTTGTGGTGAGATAGCAAGCTTCAGGTGATAGCCACGGCTCGAAACCCTAAAGCCTGAGGTTTTGTCGGGAGCTGGGGGAAGCGCGTCTACGCTTTAATAATTTACGGTTCACACCCCGAAAATTTCGCTGCAACGGAAATCGACAGTGGACACGCATGTTCGTCGTGACGATCGTGAGTGAATGGGACTCCGAGACAATTTTTCTTCTGTCTGACCAGTGGACCAACTGAAAGATCCGGTTTCGATTTCGATGCAACGGGACGCGGCGTATGTTGCGTATGCTCGAAAGGCATGCGGATTCGTAATTTATTGACCTGCAGGCAATGAAAGCACAGCGAAGCGAGAAAAGTGAAACTTTCATTCGCTTTTAATGGGGAGTCGTTATCAGATCCGATCGTGCTCATTATGAGTGGCAATATGAATGAACAGAAAACTCCGTAATCGAATCCATATCGAATGATACCCATGGGTGTAACGATTTTACGCGGTATTTTCTAAATGATCAGCCAGGAGCTGGATCGTAGATCCGATTATGCGGCAAGTTGGCTGGCTTTACCTGCGTGTCTTGCGGAGCGGGAACAGGTAGAAATCTACCATGGGGAATGAACGTAGCTGAAAACCCGCACCGGCATATGTTGCCTCCTCGACCAGCCGACTACCTGGCTAGGGTTCAGTTGATAGGTTGTCTTCTCGACGATTGTCAGGTGTTCAAATAGATTCAGGTCACAAGACGGCCGGGGAATCTGCACTAAAAAGTGAACTGGTCACTCGGTCTAAGCCTCCCGGCTGTCATTCTAGAGACCGGACTTTACGAGAGATACCGCTGCGTTCTAAACCCCACTCGCCGGCGTTCTTCGCGACGAGTAGCCGATGGCGACTCGGATCGCTCTTCGTCGGCCGTTCGATTCCACCCCTTGACGGCGCTTCGCTTCGGGCGACGGGAACGAGGTTCGGGGCCTTGCCTCAATTCTCGGAATCGAGACTAGGAAGTCCTTGACACGATCCGGTAGAAGCCTCATCGGGGGCTGTTCTTCGTAGATTCTTCTGTTTTGGGATCATCCCTTACCGATAGCGTTCTCTGAAAGCTTATTTCGAAACGTCTGGATAACGAAGAAAAGGCGATCGTTCGAAGACCACCTGGAAGCCTGACGAGCAGAACGTTCACAAGGTCGGTCAGAGTGTTGGAGTCGAGGAATTCGAAAGACGCCACAATGCTTCTCTTCTCGATGACCCACAAAAAGAAGGAGCCAGCCCGATAACTCTAGCATCGACCTCGGTGAGGACTGTGGCGAGGGCTCCGGTCAGCTAGTTCGGCGGCCTTGTCGGCAGACAGAAGGACTTGACCCGAGTCCAGCTAGGGTGAATGAGTTTCTGTATGTCTATTAGAACCTGGTCGAGGCTTCTGTCATGCTCTAACGCGGAATAAACGGCTGTTCGATCGAAAGTCGTTGGAATGGTTAGAATGTATCCACCGAAAGGCAATCACGAGCTCTTAATAATCTATTCGACGAACGACAACGAATCAGCGATAGACGAGAAAATTCTATTCAACGGGGCTGGGAATGTGAACCAGCGCTCCTCACCGAGAACGGACCGTTTCTTTCCCTTATCGTTGCTCCTTGGGCAACGGCGGATTTCTGGGGCATTTGCCCGACTTTTCCGTTGGGTCCCGGCGGCTAGCTTACCGAGACTTACTCTGACATATCTCTCACTTGTCTGCTGTCCCCGCTCCCGAAAGCGCTGAATAAGACCTGGTGAACCTAAAGCATATATCGTGGACGTTTAGGTGTCTTCAGTATGTGCGATATTTCTGACCGAATGACTGTTTTCCGCGGTCAATTAAACCCTGGCAAGGAGACTAATCGTCCCGACCGGCGACCGAAAGGTAAGTCTCGTCGTCGAGTGAGGATGGAAGAATCCATGAAAGACTTGCAAAAAAATCGAAAACTGAGCGGCGTCGCATCATTTGCACAAAAAGACGCTCTAACAGACCTCCGGCCATCATTAATGACCATTATGAGATAATAGAGTGGAGCAGGTCGACCAATGGGGATTCGCTATTAGCAAGTCTTTCCGGAAACCAGTCGAAATAGTGCCCTGAGCACTGCTCTCAGGACGATTCCCTCAAGCGCCCGCCATGGAGTCTACGTTCATATCATGTACTCGTCCCACATCGGTGATTATTCGGGTCTTCTTCCTCTGAGTCTGGCCTCGCCCTCCGGCGCTCACAGATCACGAGACGTACAAAGAGAAGAATTGAATTCCAGCGCCATTGACCACGCCGCGTCTTTACTAACGACTTACCGCACGACGGGGATGGAACCTCTGCCCTGGAAACGTTCAATTGATTACACTTCCATCGTGTTCCCAAGCTTTCTTCCCTTGGATTCCGGGATTCTGAGTTTCAGCGGGGTGAAGGAGAAGTAGGTTCCGTGAAAGGAACATCAGACTCGTACTCACTAGGCAATTACTGACTGAGACAGAAGAAAGCGCCGCAAACAGAAAAAACTCGTGTTCCTGACATCACTATTGATTATCAAAAAATTCTGACGTTCGATTGACTAAGTCATCCGCGTGATTTTCGGTTTTTACGACGCTCGGAAACTCCAGAAAATCCGAGGAAATGCAGCGGCAATGCCTCGATGGCGACCGAGGAATCAAGCGCGGATACGGTTTCCTGTCGTCCACATATAATAGGATAACATTGCTCCGATGTCTCTCGAAAGGTCCAAGCTCACATTCCGGTTTGGGAGCTCAAACTTTAGGTCCGATTGAGCGGAGATCGATCGAGCGCGGAGTGCGGCTGAGGAACGACCTCCCGCCTGACCGTCGGAAGATTGCTGTCCCGCAGAAATCATTACAATAATCGAAGCGGCATGCGGTATGGAATCGAGGAGCATCCTCCGAGGGACCCAATGAGCCTAGTTTCCCATACTAATGCTGATATGTCCAGCATGGCGTGATTCCTCCTGAACGAGATCTACTCGCTTCTCGCTGCGGGTTCCTCGACACAAAAAAGGTATGTACACATGCGTACTCCGTTCAAACCGTCGATCCCGAACTCGGAATCGTTCACACACATTGAGACTGAGCGTCGCTCAGTTGAACATGCCTTCCATGCTCGAATCAGGGAAGGAACCCACAGGAGCCGATAAGAATCGGATGAAAAAATCCATTAGAGCTCGAAAAAGGATAGGAATCGATCAGCCGTTCCAGGGCTTTGCTCCGTGAATCATCATGATCATCGAATGTCCTGAGAAGCCCGAAAACACTTTCAACGAGCCGCTCGATGGGCGCATGACAGCTTTTCGATAAATATGAGATGACCTTGAGTTGCTCTCTTCTCGGAATTTTAAAAAGCCTCGTCTTCCATCCAGTCAGCTTCACGATTCTCAAGCGAGTCAGCTTGTTAGCGGAGCTGTAAATTTTACGAGTCTCCACGTTTCTGTCAGTTCAGCTTGATGTGTATTCACTACGGGTGAGAGGATACGATTCCAAGACGAGGAAGTTGCCCAATCAAAACGTCTCCACGATTTTGTGCCGGAAGCTTCGAAGGAGAGTTAGAAAATCCGAAATTGAATACTCCGACGGAATAATGTTGGGTAGGGTTAACTCTGCAGAGGTTCAATGAGAGATCCCCCGATCAGAAAGGCGTGTCCCCCACCCCATAACGTCGTTCCTGCCGCCGAGCTCCGATAGCTGGCGCACAAAGATACACAGCATGCGAGGATCGATACCTTTGAGTTTCTGATCCGCACAATTTGACTCGAAAAAATGAGGTGATTCCGGGTGTCCACGTTCCTCGAGCTATAGATTCTGCCTAAACATTCGCCTGGCATGTAGTGTTTGAGAGTGGAGATACGTTCCCAACATTTTCCGCTCATCAGCTCCCGCGGCCTGTATCCTTGATTCTGCTCTGACTGCACCCGTTATCTCGTCACGATCAATAAGCGTATTGTCGCCCAAAAGCTTGCGAAGGGAAAAAATCTATTCCTGCTCTGATATCCTGGCAGATGAGCCGTCTTTTGTTTTATTCCGTCTTTCGTTCTACCGGGCTCTGGTGTCGGAAATAGAGAATTGGTTTCGCTCGGCTGTGAGAAAGAAGAATTCTCGTCAGAATACCTCACCTTTCCGGCTTTCCTCACCTCACTTGGATCATTCGGATTTCATTCGAGATTGACGATTCTTGAAACAAACATTCTCGTGATCCTGTAATTCATCCAGACGCAAGTTTGGATGATACGATTTCATCGAGATGAGCAACTTACGACGCGACGTGGCTTTCAAAGTGAATCCCATTTGCGAGGGAAAGCTTTCCTCGACATGCATGATGGAAACGATGTCTATGCACCCGCTTGAGAATCCTGCTCAATGGTCGATGCCCGGAATGTGGCGACTCGCGATGGATCTGTACAGAAGATCGTCAGTGTCTCCAAGAGTAATAATTCGACAACAGTTGACGAAAATCGTAATTTCTCGCCGTAATTGATTGATTTCCAGCGACCAGGCATCACTGAACATACGATATGAGAAGCCAATCGCTCGCATCGAATCGCTCGGATTCTTCAAAAGTTTGCGCGTTGAATGATTGATGTTTGACGTGAATTGCTCGCAATTTCGCTATCACTTTTGGCCGGAATACAAGTTTCGATGTTTTCAATCAGCTCCGTAACAGTCTCCCGAAATTGAGTGTTTCCACGTCAGTTTGTTCTGCTGCAAAATTGTTCCACTCAAGAGAAGAGAGGCGACGCGACGCGCTCTTGGCCCTCTTGCACATGACAACTCCGATCGACGTCAAGCAGATATCGTCCTGACGATGGAGCTCGATAAAAAATGTCGACGAATTCGATCCTGAGTCTATGCAAGTGTTTCGCGCGATACTCCTAAATTGGGGCCTGAATTCCCTCATAGGTCCGGTGTCAGAGATAGTGCTGCTCTTCCTCCCTCCCATTCGCTACTCGAACCTTTTCCCGAGAGGAATGACCTCAGCCAAGGAAATATTTATCACCTATCCAGGCCAGGAGTCATATGATGGAGTTCGGGATTCATCGGGCATCACGACGAAAATGGATGTGGTAGGAGTCGTAGAGAGGAATCCTCCAGAAGCGAATTTCAGACCTCATTAATCCAATGATGTTCGAGTATGAGCGGATGGGAAGACCTACGGAGGCTCGGTGTTCTCAGAGTTTTTTCTTCTCTCGGAAACAGAAACTCCAATAACAAATTTGGCGAGAAGCCGTGAGAATCCTCGTTAAGCTGGACCGAAGTTGCTCAAGAGCAACAGACATATTGCAGCAGAAAAGAGCCTTGAAAACTCCGTGTGTCTCGTTTCCGAGTTCGAAAAAGTATTTCAGACGGAAAAAATAGCTGTCAAGCAATTGAATGTTCGGACCTGTTGTGCGGAGTGAATCGGTCGCTCGGGTTCCGAGTCCGGCGGGTATCGAGCCCGCCACTTTACAAACCATATATCATGTTTCGCTTCTGTTCGGATGGTGACGGACTCGTCGGACTAGTTGGTTTTGGCGAATTTCTTTTCTGAGAAAGTCTTTTTTCCTTGCGGATTTTTTCTTCCGGCTAAACTCGTTCCGGGTTCGACAGCCGTCCAGCTGAAGTAGATGGGATTTGTAAGTCGACAATTAGTCTTGTCGGGTGACATATTCGTCGGGAGCTCGGGAGTGTGATGCTTTTTTTCCCGACGATTCGCCCATCCATTGCTGCTTGTCGTTCGTTCAAACACAACGTATCAAAGAGACAGGTTGCTCTGGCGAGTCAGAAGGAGGTTGGCACCACATAACTCCACAGAAAGGATTTGCATAAATCCCACTTTCGGAATAGCATGAAGAGTTAGGCGATTTTTTTCCTCCAGCACTCGGAAGCGACGCAGGCATCAGCAACGCCGGCGGCGACCATCGAGTGGCCTGGGAACACAAGCAATGCGCTCTTTATGGCCGGAGGAATGAACCGATTCGGCCGGTTTTTTGGTACAACGACGGTATTTCTCATCTATCAACTCAAGTTGCGATGATGCGTTCCTACAACGTCTAAAGCTCTGCGGGAGCTCTAGAGCACAAAGTGACCGTCACGAGTCCGTACCGACCTAGGAGCCCATGCTTCCGCATCGAATGAAACTGTTCCGAACACCGCACACGGTGAAAATGTTAGAAATCTGATCCGACCCCCTCCCATCGATCCAGGTTTTTTTTCGGAACGGTCCTGAGTCACATCAGAAGCGGTGAACGCCTCAATGATCTTTCGTTGTTCGATCATCGGGCATTTCGAAGCAGAAGGACTTTGAACAGTAGCTCCTTGTCCACGTGTTGGCGTGAAAGAATTCTAATGACACTTGATGACCGGGGAGACATTTATGCAGATTGCTCGTCGTCTCACTCGAAATCAAATAACCGATATCAGACGCAGACTTTTGTATTTAGCTGCTGTGATTAGAGGTTGGGAGACATCATGATCCGAGGGTTTGTACGGCGGCGCGACGTCGACAGCAAGAAACCAGGACCGTCAGGAAATCTGTCAGCCTTTGGCTACTGGGTGCCTTCCTGCTCAATTCACCGTCGAGCACCGAACGGCATATGGTCTATCCGACGTCAGATCTAAGATTTCCGACGCGACTTGAACTAACTGAATTCGATGAGTGTCCGGCAGCGTGTTTGATTATACTCGTTCCGAGTCGATTCCTATGACAAGATTCTCTTCCCGGGCATCGACGTCGACGTGAGATATACACGCTATATCTCTGAAAGACCTTTTCGATTCTTTCGAAAAGAGATACTCCTGTCATCCAGAGGGGCAAGAACGAGACTTTATGTGTTTTGGCGTTCCGCGTTCTCGATGCTGGACAATTCGTCAGGGTCTCGTCAGAGGTAAACGACCACAAATCTCTCAGGAACGGTGAGGCTCCGACGAGGAGAGCGAGAAGGGGAAAATCTCATATCCGAGCGAATTTCCATAACAACAATAGTTTTAGGAATAAGAAGATGTTAGCCAGTCACCCGAATCGTAAACGGCTTGGGAAGGACTCTATCCAAGAACTCGATGAGCATCCCTTGGCACCACAGTGATCATGAGGCGTTGTCTCCTACCGTCGAAGGAAGCTGGACTCTCCCGATAGAGATGCATACCGTAAATCTTCTATTAGAAGCCCGGGCTTCTATTTTTTCCGAGTGCCTTCTCAGAGGGGCTTGTATTAGAGAGGGGCTTCTATAGGAGGGGGGCTTATAATTACTGGAACCGCAGAACCCTGACGATCGAGTAATGGAGAACTGCCGGTGCTTTGAGATAGGAGAGAAATCTCGTCCATTCTTCGAGATGCACAGCTCTCCTGAGCCTATGCCGAGCGCTACTGTGACCGCATGAGATATTAAACGAAGTTATTCGTCTGAGAAGCGACGCTTGCGTGTTTAGACACACAACATTGTGGAACGAGAGTCTCCCGTAATCGTTGCGCACAGATTGACGTTTCGACTCGGGTGACGTCGGTGCTCTCTCGGCTCGCCACGATGAGGGGAAAATCTTCCGGAATAGCACGTTTACGTGCGATCTCGGACGGAAGAGGGGCTACTATTAGAGAGATGGGCTTCTATTGGAGAGGGGCTTCTATATTTACGAACCTTCCCGAGGGGGAGCTTGTATTGGGGAGGGGCTACTATTAGTAACAGGGCTTCTAATAGAAGATTTACGGTATATCGTTCTCTCACTCCCTCTGATGATTGGAATCAATCTCTACGTCAGAGTTCTTGTTGGTACAGACGTGTTCGTATGTAGTCATGACGTTGGAATCGTCGATCACCTTTAATCGATTCCATGCCCGGGGATTAATGACGATTCACGCTCTCAGGGGACTGGGGATGACTCGCGAAGTTTCGATGCGAAGAAAAACAATCGTCGTCGGTTATTGGAATATTTACGGGAAATCGTGGGAGATTCCGAATGTTGCGCGTGGTTTCGTAAGAGCCACCCCGCTGCTCCTGTTTGGGAGCTCTCAGAAAGAATGGTCTTCTTTAGCGTGAGAGGAAGCGAGGACGAAAATAAAAAGAGGAAAATACACAACGAACTCAAAAACAAAATCTCTGACTGTTCGTTGTTTCGGTGTGTTGCATTTGCATTTTAACGAGCCGTCGGCTTTACATGACTGCCCGCATGCTTGCCCGGCTCCTACACCGAGCTCTCCGGTGCTTGCGATCGAAGCACAAAAAGAGAGAGACAGAGAGAAGAGTGTGCAATACCCGAGCTCGGGAGAGACAGAGAGAGTGTCTGAGTGGGGATCCGCGAGAACCATGGGGATTTGGGGAAACTCTCTCTCCTCGAGATACTACACACTCGGTCTCAGGCCCTGGCTCGCGGATTCGTTGGTGCAACAGGTGAATGAGAGACCGAGGAGAGGAAGCTCTGCTTCGCCATGCAGCCAATGAGGGCACTTTTTTGCACTTGTCGTCATCGCTACCGCTGTGGCTAGGGCCGTAGTCTAGGAACAGAGGCGAAGAAATTGCGTATCACAAAAATCTGTTTTATCGTGGGATTCGTTCGTTAGCAGCCGCAGCAGCAGCGACCATCGACCGACTCAGACAACGATTTTGGGCAGTTGCATAGCGATTCCCGTCGTTGATGCCACAGAGAAACAGAGAATTTGTCCCAAAAATCTTCGTTTGACTCGCTTGGAAGCAGCGATAGGAATTTGGCGGCGGTTAGCGCCGTTTCAACGCAGTTTTGGTATTTTGTAGAGAAATCTCTCATGCTTTCGCTCAACAAGTGTGTGGGTACGGATCGGCTCACTCGTTGGCTTCGACACATTCCGTCCAACGGAAGATCATGACTTTGCCTCGTTTTCGCTCTCGCCCCATTCGAGTGACGTTTCTTCCTCTTCTCTTTCGAGCTTACCTCTTTGTCCCGCTCGCTCACTCACACGCTCGCTCGCTGGGAGTCTCGGGCCCTGCGAGTGAGCCGAGGCTTCCGAACCGGTGGAGCTTTAAAACCGGTACTCCGAGATGCTCCTGGAGGCAGGTAGCCCGGTCCGGTGCGAGGAGCTCGCGTGTAGGACCGGTTTCGGTGTTCGGTCGGTTGCTCAGGCGGCGCCTTCCGCTGAGGTTAAATGCTGCGAACCGGTTTCCGAAATGAAATTTTGCTGATTTTTAGTTTCTTTTTTGTTGACTCCTCTCTCGCTGCGGTCGACACGAGATGTCGCCGGACCCGCCGACTCATCAGGGATATGCCCAGTGCATGTATGGAACACCGCTCGGAAAGAGACGATTTCGTCAACTAGCGAATCATTGCACCGAGAACCGGTTTCCTGAGGTTATGAGCAGGTAATGAGAACATAGCTTGTTTGGACATCTGTTTACTCACTGTAATCAACTTCATCTAGGGGAGTATAAACAAATTACGAAACAGCGCGGACGCTACTGCCCGCTCCATACGCAACCTCCGAACCAGCGGTGCGTGTGAACAGATCGAAAGATCGAGCTAATGAAGCAACGATTACATTCGCCAGAATATCCAAAGCCGTGACCTCCCACACCAAGAACCTCACGGACTGTCCTCACTTATAGAAACGGAGCAGCTTCTGATTGAGGTACGGCGCGGCGCCGCCGTATCGAGTCAGATGGAACGGATCTGAAAACTTCCGCCATACAGGTCCGGTGAACTTTTCCGTACGTACGCGCAGAAACCGGCCGTTGGACGGGGACTCCATGCTCCGAGGAGATGATCCTAGCTCTAATAAAGTCGGACGAGCGCGCGAAGTAATGGAGGTGCATCCGACCGACCGGCCGACGGAGCGGCCGACCATCCATGCATCCTTCCTGTCGGTCCGTTCGACGCACCGAAGGTTAACAATGACCGTTGCTGCCGCTTCTGATCCAGTTCTCCATCAGACACTGATTACGACGGCGGCGGCAGCAGCAGCGGCGCCGTCATGTGCGTCGAGAAAACACTTGTTCAGAGCGCTCGTGCGTCCGGAAGTCAGCCTGGCGACCAGCTAGACTGGCGCACAACCGTAGGCAACCTGGCTGCTAGTCTACTTATATTACCTGCTAAAGGCCATAGCGTCAGCGTAGTATCACAGCTTCCTGGCCTGGATCTTCGACATGATCAGGTGGTTTCCTGGCAGAGCTCGACCGACGTCGCACGAATAGATCCAGTCTCCTACTTTTAGTAAGCAGATGGCCACCGCAGTCGCTCGCGTTTCAAAACCCTACAAACGAGGCTGCGGCTGCTGTGATTCACCGCGTGTCTCCGTTTTTCAGTCAGAGCTTCGGTCGTTCGGTATCAGTTGAGAATCTCGAGTTCGCGCAAGCTGATCATCGACTGACTAAGTCAACAACAGCATGGTTGACGATGACGGTGAAAGCGGATTTTTATAACGCGAGGCAGTCTATTGTCGTGTCGCCGAGCAGCCAATGGAGTCACACGTTCAAGCCGACGACTGATGACTACGTATCTATACATGCGGGAGAATTTCAGTCGAAGCTTTCTCCCCCCGAGAATCGCTCCTTTCGCTCCCCTAATCTAATCCCGGACCTCTTGAGGGTCCGACTTCTTCTGACGACCTCTCCGATCGAAACGGGGAGGCTTAGTACTCTCGAATGAGTTTTACGACCAACAGGACGGTTGATGATCATCTGCGAGCAATATGTTTCCCCATCCACTTCTGAAAAGTGTCCAACGAACACTTTCCCCGAAAGAAATAGATCGAGCGCTTCAAAATTATTAAACTTTCGCAAGAGGTCAATTCCAGCTGCGGAGCAACGCCAGGCGACGGCTGCTGTCATTTCGGTAGGGATAATTGCGGTACAGTTTAACGACGGTTTCTCCTTTGGGGGTCCGAGTTCAGCAATCGAGCCAGTGAAATCCGATACCCTCGATCTTCACCATTGTTCCATCGGATATCTGTTCGTAGCCGGAACGTCGCCTCAGCGCCTGATCGAGCCCTAATGTACATACGTACTGGTATCATAAACAGTCCACATGATGGGGTCAGTTATATGGGCCTCATTCATAGATATACCTCTCGTGGAACTTCGTCTTACTCGCTCTCTCTAGGGTGTCCTTTCTACGATCCGATCATATATTATGGTATCAGCGGCAGGTACCCCGTAATATCCGCTGTGAGTGCGAACTACTGCAGCGATGATGACGACAGCGGTGGTGGTGGCGGCGACGACGACGACGACGGACTTCGAGCGAAAACAGCAAGAAGTCGCGCAGAGTCGAGACCTGCTCCGCTTTCGGGTACTCTCGTGCTTGGCTAGCACGCTGGCTGATTTAACTGGGCGGCACCTGTAGTTAATGGGAGCAGACGGCGGGCGCGTGCCAATCTGATTCGGCTGGCCTAGCTGCCTGGCTGCCGATCTGTTTGCCGCCGATCTTCTCTCATCCGGCCTCTTACGTACTAGCGGTGGTTGTCGTTTGGGATTTCGAGGAGAGAAACGAAAAAAAACGAAGATGACGCCTGCCTGCGTAGCTTGCCGCTCGACTGCCTAGCTACATACGAGCACATATGCACAAGAAAACGACAGATGGCGGGGGTGACACAGACCGTTGGAGAACGGCGGACATTAGATCTCCTTAGCCGTAGGCGCCAAACATCTACGACTTCTACGTGAATCTTACTTCTTCTTCCATCTTCGCCCGCTCGGCTGCTCGTTGGCCCAATCGCTCGTCCACCACGAGTCGGAAATCTGAATCGCCGAGAATGGTGCCGTTGTTTCGTCTTCGACGCCGCCGAGTCATCGTTCGTTCGTCGAGCATCAAACGGATTTGGGGGGCTCGGGATGGAATAGAGAAATACGCGATCGCAGAACGACGGTGGCTGAGGCTCGCGATGACCACTCTGCGTCGGTTCCTCTCATCTCTTCAAGTTGGACATCGCTCTTGTTCAGGATGTGCTCGACGCCGTAGATCTCATAGGATGTACGTTCTCGGGAGCGTCTTGGCGCGCGACCGTTGTGACAGTTGCCTTTTCTTCGCTCGGTGGGCACGTCCTTTCCGTCGAGGGTCAAAGGTTTTGTTTCTGTTTAAAGCTCCCAACGGTTACATTTCTGACCAACACCGTAGTCTTGGACGTTGTCATCGTCGTCGCGAACGGCTCTCTCTTCAACCTGATCCGGGAGCTGCTCTCCCGTGCGGAAAGGTTATGACCACCAAGTCACGACGGTTGTCCGGAACCGTAGACGGGCGCTGACGAACTCTGGCTCGAACCTGTTGCCGTCGCTACAGGTAGAGCTACGTCCGCTGCCGTAATAACTTTCACATCTCAGGAACTCGAGGAAGGAAGCTGAGAAAGAAAAGGAACCGCCATATGCGTCGTCGGTCCACCGGCCGCGCGATCGCTGCCTAATAAGCTCAAAAACGATCAGCCGGAGACGCCGGTCTATTCGACAACTTCAAAACGACGAAGGAATAGATTATCATTCAACAACACCGAATAAATATTTTTCGAACGATGCGGTCGCTAGGAATATCTATTTGGTATGCATCCACTTCGTAACCCTTTTCAAAGCCACAATGTCATAGATTTCGTTGAGAGCGGCTCCCAGGAACCGTTCAGAGACTATTGTGAGTTGATGTAATCATGTTCGGTAGCGACAGATCGACTGTTTGTCTGCTTCGTTGGTCGGCTAGGTGTATGCTTCTGCGGCTGGACGGCTGGCTGGATGGACAGATAGCTTCGGTTCAACCCGGTTACGAAACCTTTGTGCCAGACCTGCAACCTGTGTTGAGGGCTCCCATAGCCTCACTCATTTCCTTGCTTCGAGAGTCGAACTGTGCAACCCACAATGCACGGCCCAGATGACCATAGGGTAGGTTGACCGATCGGTTCTGCGCGGTCCGTCCGGTAGCGAACCATATATCGCATCGCGAATAATCAGACTTCATTAATACTCGGTAGACATTCATCGGTGGATATACCACAAGACCTTCCCAAGAGACGCACCCTGGAGCTTTTTTTCCTAGCAGAAGTCGGATACCCAACCGACAAGGCAGGAACAGAACGGGAAGATCCATGACGCCTATAGCTTAGAATGGAACGTCTTTGGACAGTTCCATCTGGCGAGTGACCTGCTTTCAGGTTCGGGTTAAGGAACTCGCAGCTGACCGGAGTCCAGTTCTAAAAAAATTAACGATTAGGTCACAAAGGTCCACCTTCACAACAACAAGGAAACGAGCAAAGTTCGTGTTAGCTCGTCCCATACAGCCTTCGGGGTCGGCAATCGGATTTCACATGACCCACATCAATCGACAAGAGTTTACTGGCGTTGGGATAACTCCGGAGCCCGACTGGGATTGATATATCTCCTCGGATATTAGACAGCGACTGTCCATTCCTCAATCGCCGGTCAGTCGAATCGTGGAATTGGAAGGCAGCCCATGATGGAAATGGGAGAGATATCTGGAGTGACTGTGTTCATATCCAGAGTAATAGACTGCTTTAATCAGATCTTCAGTGATGAGTAATTAGAAAGAAGAAGTATGGTCCCACCTGATCAGATAAAGCCCGTTGCTCACCCAATCTTCCGGAGGATGCTTCCCCGTTAAGAGTGTCCTCGTTCGAAGGGGAAACGGCATGTTCTTCAATATATCCGCGTATTCAATTTAGTGGGCGCATCCTTCGTTATCGTGAATTGATTCCTGTTGCCGCCGCGACGAGCAACAGGATCTGCGTACGGACTGTCTGATTGATTGTCTACGAATGACGAGATTTTAATCGTTACGGCACACAGAAAACAATTAGCGAGCATCGTGCAAAACGTAATCATCGATTATTACGCTCACGATATTTTGATCCGTCTGGTCTCGATGCGTTCCTCGCCTCACGCTGTGCGCTCAGAAGTGCGGGAAAATTTTCACATGCTTCCGATTCAGCTGAAGTTCTGCACAATGCGATGTGAAAGTCGTTAACTTCGGCTTCTCGTTCTTGAAATGTGATTCATCTGAAGTATGTTGAAGAAGCCATCAGTGACGCAGCTCTCCCTTCCAGGGGAATGATTTGTAATTGGCGAGAGGTCGCATCAATCCGATTATGTCGAAAGGGAATTCAGTGGGACGGGAGTCACTCGCCTTTCCGGGAGCTTGATTCTCGGTGAGCTCCGATCGCAGCTCGTTCCCTCCATCCGGTTGGCGCTCGTCCACGTAGAAGTCGTCAGGATTTCTTCCGCAGCCTTGATCGGAATGCCTGTCTGGGGAAGTTTACGTTTTTTCTGTCTGGGGGCACATCTAGGCGATGCCGACGTTGGCTGGGAGGTGTGAAACCCGCGTGCTCGATGACGGTACCTAACGACCAGATCTGATCCGGCGTTCGGAAGCGGGTTCGCAAGAAATTCGAGCTGTGAGAGGTTCAAAAGCTTAGTCAAAAGCTACAACGCGGGAGTAGGCCGCGAAATTTCGCGCTTCATAGGGTATACCGATTGATTCCATCTACACAAACAGGGCCTGGGCATACGTACACAAGTCTGACCTGCTGAAACTCACTCAATGCGGTGTTCGCTAGGCCCACTGAAGCCGATAGGACTATGCTCTGGGCTTCGAACTGATTTGGGCACTGTTCTGAGGAAGAAAGTCGCCGTTATCTCATAGATATTTCTCCATCCCGAATGAAGCATCCGTTATCAACTCATCATGATTACTTATCTGGACTACGCTTCTGACCATCGAGATCCCTGCTCGAGATTCCTCGCCTGGAGCACCGATGCTTTCCCTCACTTAGGCGAATACTCCGAATCAGAGGATAAAGCTCTCCGGAGACTCGCCGCTTCGCGCTGGACCTCGATCTCTACCAGCTCCCCCTGACGAACTTATGTTTCCCCTCATGAACATACCAATAGGTTCCGACCGTCCTCAGGATGGGCAAAGCCAGGTGGCAGAGCGGAACGGACGAAGATGGCTCTTGTGGGCGAAAACGCAGGAGGGAGATATCCAGACATGGGAATCGGACGACGTCCCTGCCATTCTATCATAGTGTAGGAGCGAAAGTTCAATTTGTCGAAATAACTTTTATGCTGCTTTGCTGCGAAGGGTCTCAATAGAGGCAGACAAGGAAAGGGCTCCGCCGTTCTGGCGTCCGGCAAAATTTTGGGTCGAGATCGGCTGAGTCGCTCCCGGCACACAAGAGCTCTTCAGAGCTCACTGTGGAAATGGATACTCTTCAAAAAGGCGGATGATTTGATTTTCCATCCGAAACTCGGAGTCGAGGCAAGCATATCGTCCAGATCGCTAGGGTGCGATGTCAATCTTACACTGGACGAACTCAAAATCATGAATCATGGTGAAAGCAGCCGGAATGGTCGTGGCAGTCGATGAACGTCCCTGAACTTGTTTCACTCTTCACTCTTCTGACTTGTCTCGGTCAGCTAGTCTCGGAGGAGCGGGAGTTTGAGAGAAGTTCGAGGGTCCCGATGAACCTTCACCGCTCTCTCCATGACCTACTTCGATCAACAGGAGGAACAGAACCTGCACTCACACGAAAAAAGCCTCGAAAAATCTCTTTGAAAGTAGGGGTGGCACTGTCCTCGGGTCTGGTGGACGATTTTGCTTGACCTCCCGAATTCGGACCTCGAATTAAACTCTCCAGGAGAATCATAAGATTCCTCTATAGGACATGGACTAAATTGCACACAGGGTCAAAACCAAATAAAGCCCAGTGCCAAGCCGGGCAATGCGATCATCCGGGACCTACTTCGCTCCTGATAGGGAAGCGCATGCTTTCCGCAAACTGGCAATGCCCCTTGATATAAGTACCATGCATTTGGATAGGTCTGACAGATTGGAGAAGAATCTCAGGAGCCTACATGTCCGCGCAGGTGCGGATAGGAGGCTCAGCAAGCCCCAAAATCCAGTCCAAACCTCAATCCCGGCCCGGGCCAAGTTCTGCGAATGCCATTATCTACGTAATAATTGATGGTGTGCAATAGATCTTGAGACTGAAGATGGCCGCCATGGGAGCGCGGAATGCTCATCTCGAGGGGAGTTGCTCCGTGCTATGGTCCGCCGCCGCTCCTCTGGACGGGATTCAGCCTTCAGCTTCTCATCAGAAGAACTTCGCGGCGATCGAAAGCGCGAGCTCTCGAGCTCAGCCCTGGTGCTACAATAGTTCCAAATTCGGGGAGTGCGGACATCCGAGCTGAAGGAATCGTGTTTGTGCCC
Organism: Galendromus occidentalis; assembly: GCF_000255335.2. Classification (NCBI taxonomy): domain Eukaryota; kingdom Metazoa; phylum Arthropoda; class Arachnida; order Mesostigmata; family Phytoseiidae; genus Galendromus; species Galendromus occidentalis. Next base: position 1,735,300 of record NW_003805465.1, read on the forward strand.
TGAGCTCTCGCTAGGTCTCCCGACAGTATTCAGCGAGACACGGGACGAACACAGGAGTCCTAGGGGAACATGCAGCCTTCTAACAGCTTGGCGGTCATTTTTCTCCGGAAATATATTGCGAGAGCCGAACGCGTTCTATCCGAAGTCTAACGCAGAGCTCGTACTGTTGCTACCCGACCATAGCCTTCGACAAGTATCGGGTACCGTCTTAGTAATCTAGCTGAATGGGAGAAAATCACAGAACACACCGTCCTTCAACGTGAATGCTTCATCATGATAGGCAATTACACAGCTGAAGTGACGGATGGGTTCACGGTGATCTGATGAGCGGTTCCGCCAATCGTCATCCCGACACGGAGCAAAAGGTTAGAGAGTCCCACAGTTTTGGAGCACAGAAAGTCTACGACTCGCCATGAAGCCGTCGTTGACAGGAATGGGTGAGTTCCAAGCTCCGACCAGCAGAACACCAATCATACGATTCCTGATATCAGTCAGAAGAACTCGAATCGAGCTCACCGCCTTTTGCAGTTGCAATCGTTACCATGCTCGGCCTCCCGACTGTGCACTGCGACAAGGCGAAACAGATCAAAGAGAAAATCAAAGGCCCGTGCGGACCGGTTCCCAGTAAGAATCGTGATTTTGAATCGACGGCTGTCGTCCCTCGATTGTCTTTCTTTCACCATTCAGCAAATAGGAATCAACCTCCCTGCAAGTGGAAGTCCGCGGCGAAATGTGGAGTAGGGTTCGAGTTCGGTCCCGATCCTGTCATCCTTATTCAGTAAAGACATACTCGAATTGATTTAGGTGATAGTTCGGGAGCGAGAACTCCGTCCGTGTGGACGCGCGGTAGGATGAGGATCAGGCCAGTATTCGAAAACGAGAGCTGGGATAGTTCATTATTGTTTTATTGGAGGATACTGTAGATATCTTCCCGATTGTCTGGTCGGCGAACCACCGGTACCGGTCGAACCTACAGCGACTGGCGAGTCCGACCTTCCGGGCAGATCCTCCGCAACTAGCATGATATAGGAGGAATTTCTTCGTCAATCGCATCACCGTAACGGACCGAGCGATCGTTCGGGAAGGTTCTTCCTCGCCAGCATACCGGTGTTTACTCCTGGAAGCAGATACAGAGAGCAGACGCCTGAAAAACAGAGTTCAACCGGAGGAGGCAAAAGTCAATTAAATTTTCCTACGTCAACTGACATGTTCCTGATAGCTCGATTATTATGATTGGCCCGAGAGTCGAGGCCGGCATTGGATTAGATATCACCGAACGGAGCGTCGGAGTAGCAAGCCATGGGGAGGAAATAGAACAATACAGCATTTCGAATTCCCACCGCGAATGGCGCTGGAAGCTTTGTTCTTGGGCTGATAGGAAAGACGTGGAAAACTTCTCGAAAGCGTCGACGGGATCACCAGGGTATCGTTTCAGAGGATCTCGATACAGGCAGGGATTAGAGAACATTTGTTCATTTTCGCAATGTCGAACGACTCATCCACTTGGCGCTCGTTCCGGCCCTCAAGCCAGATATTTGGAGCTAGGTCAGAAGCTTTTGGAGTTGAAAGCCTCTGATTTCATTCATTACAGCTCTCGGACCGATGCTGCAGGTGGTTCAGCCCATGTCCCACATGTTACTCTGCATTATCGGTTTCGCTGAGAGAGGATTGAATACGGAAAATGGTCAAGAGGTTGGCATCTTTGCTGGGAACTCCGGAGATATCGTCAGATGCCATCTCTTGTTGGTGTGAAATCAGAACACTCAGAGTCACAATCGATATCATCTCGTCTTGTTTCCCTTTTCCAGATGGTATATCATTTGTGCGAATATTTCGACGCTTGCGTTCCCGAGGGAAAGGTGAGAACTGTTTTGCCCCGCTATTGTGAATGGTAGGTGTCGAGAGAATAGATAGTCGATCCCACAGAGCGGACACTGATCTCCGAGAAAAGGCCTATTCTAGGCGGAGGAAAGAACTTATATAGAGACGACTAGACTCGACGCAGCTATTCCGGACGACATTCCTGTTTGCAGGCTCTGAGCGCGGAGAGCGAAAGGTGTCTCTACGAGCGCTTCATCACACATTTCCAACAAGAGAGCTTACCTCCCGGTCTCCTGAACTTCGTGATTTCCTGCATTCGAGCTCAGACAGTTTTCCCCCTCTCGAGGGAGAGGTACTTCGCGCTGATGCATTGGATCCTGCAGATTCCTAACATGTGAAGAACACACCGCTACATCTCCACTGATGAAACGCTTTTTGATTCTTGTCTCGGGACAGAACAGGGATTCTCCGGCCTAGGGCTGTCAGGGTTTAATCGGAGGCCCAACGCTCCTTTACTGCGTCATGTTCCTTTTGAAAGTTCGCGCTTTCTGCTTTTTTGTAGCGCTTGCGTAATCACCTCCGGCTAGGCTTCCCAAAGGACCGGGGTGTCCGGAACTCCAATGATTAGCCCTACCAGCTTCACATGGGGCGTCTATGGGAAGTCGCAGGCAAGGACCGCGGTTCTCAGCGAAATTCGCGGTCCTCTGGGAGACCTACCTCCGACCCTTCGCTTGGTCCGGTCTCGAGTTCAACTCGGTCCATACATAGGTATGCGTCGGTCTCGATTCGGGGTCCGTCGGCCTTAATTTTCAGCATATAGTCGTCGGGAGCACGACCGCTATCGACCGTGGGGAACGGTCTCGCAGAGTCACTGAGCTGTCAACTCACAACGGTTCTTTTGAGCGAACCATTCTTCTTTCTGGGGCACAATAAAACGGAAAGACTAAAGTCTCGAGAATCAAACTGTATGCGATGAAATATTGGTTTATTCAGAGTTTCTCCTTTTTTGAAATGACCTCTCCGCTGAGCTTCAATCGGATACTAAGTGCCTGTAGGTTTCTTCTGCGGGAATGAGTCCTTGCGACTAGCATCGACCGGGTGTGATCTCTTCTTCGATCGCATCATGGCACAGAGCCATGCACTTGTTGGAGTAGGTCTTCCCTCGCCAGCACACCGGTGCGTATTCCTTGGTGCAGATGCACGCAAACGCTTGGGTAGCGAAAGCCAGAAAGACCAGGAGGATGGCGATGAACTTCATTTTCGACTTCTCTTGTGACCCTCTTCGGATATCCCGCCTATATATGCGAAATCAGGAAATCTCGTTCAATATGATCCTTATCAGAGAAAGCGTCGGCCGGCGCCGGAGAGTGTCGAAAACAATGGAGTGTTCCAAATTTCCATCACAAACCTTATCATAGTGGCCTTTTCTGCGGCTGATTTATGAGAATGAGAAGCAGGACTCCTTGATGATCTCGAGAGATTACTGTCGGTTCGTGGAATCCATGAGGCATAGGTCCGAGACATGTGTTCGCCTTCGCAGGATTATATTACGCGCCCACGCGACGAATTTTCTGCTATCCCGGCCAGATCTGTTCTATTCTTTCGCGCATCCTGAGAGATGCCCAAGGGAGGCGTGTTGTCGAAAGTTCCGCTTCCAGGAGAGAGGAGAGCGAGACAAGTTTACCTCTATTGGAACCTCTCTGAAGTCGGGATAGGCGGCGCGCCCTGCCCATATTATTCATCTCGAGTCGGCAGTGCTCTGGATTAGCAGCAAGTCCCTGCTCGACGTCTCAGAACGACCTCGCTGAGCTAAGATGGAGTGGAGCGGGACTCGTCCATCGCTTCGAATCCGAGTTCGAAGGGAACGCTACATAGCTACGCGAGTAAGGAGGGTATCGCTCACGAATGTGGAGCGAGATCGCGGGAGCAAATGTGCCGCTAGCATAGGCAGGGAGCCGCAAAAATGACAAATCCCATATGGTCGTCCGTGATTTCCATGACTGGGTCGAAATTGGATGGGGACCGCCTCCTGCCGTACCTGAGGGCTTTCTGCGGGACCTCGGGCCTCTGAGGCGATTCCTATCGCACGTTTTATGCTCGGTGGCGCACGCTGATCGTCTGACAGGCTCAATCAAGTGGGATGCATCCTGGATGACGTGCATTTACCCTAAGGAGCTCTGTTCCGCAAAGATGGCAGTCTTTCCTACAAATATCATCATCGATCCTTCTGACGCTCTATTTTCGGAGAAACTTCGACACCGCGAACGGGAAATCAACTCCTTGCGGTGATCTCTTAATTCATTGCCGTGACTTTCCGATTTGACCCCTCTCACGGGTCACTCCCCACATGTTAGCGGTTCGTGTCTTCATCGATGAGTACTCTCCTCAGTCATTTTCGGAGCATTCGCCCTCAACGATTACCGATTGGTCAGCGTTGTCGCACGGAGCCAGGCAGCTCCCGGCGTACGTTCGTTCGTTCAAGCATGTCAGAGCGAATTATCGAGCGCAGATGCAAGCAGACGACCGTGAGCCCATCATCGCGCTACAGTAATGTTATCGCCAAGTGGGCCTCCGCTTCCAGCGCATTGGGGTCGTCGTGGAGATGCCAATCCTGCCCGCCGCAAAGGCTCCGTCGGTATTGAGCGGACAGGGTGGGCTTTTCGTTTCGTTATGGATCTCCATGGACGCCCAGTTCGTGGCGATTCCACGATTCCTATCGAGCTGTCTTAGCGCTTCTGTCAGTCGATGGCAGCTCATCTGAGTGAGCTCCGCCTACGACGTTCATGAGATCGCCGAGGATCGACGACTGAGCCGACTTAATCGCATTGGTGCATCCAGGATTCGCGATGAAATCGGTCGATGGATTTCTTGAAGCGGGATGAAGGGGAATGGGAGAGCAATCAAGCGAGAATACTCTCTAGTTTTTTAGCGTTTTTTGACATTTATTCATCGAGCTTGAGGGTCGTCATGCTTCTGCTTCGCTGCCGATGACCACTACCTCCAGTGACATGAATGCTATAAAGAAACACGAGGACTAATGGAAAAATGAAATCAACACAACTTGGCGCAACCTGACGATATGAATATCCGCGTCATCGCCTGTGCGCGGAATATCTTCTCGAAGCTATGCTGAAGACAAGCTCATAATGTCCCTTTGACAGATCAACGATTCGAGCTCTATCAGTCCCTCATTACCCTACCGTCTAGCGATGGCTCTATGAGCTCATGGGCGCATCGCTCGGCGGCGGTGGTGGAGGTGGAGGAGGACTGCCCGCCTTGCCTCCTCCGCAAGGCTTTGCTATCGACTGTGCCACAAGAACCGATGAGAAAGAGAGCACCGCGAAAATAACGCTGCAAAAAGAGACGGAAACACGGTTAAACTGCAGGGTCATCTCGCGCGTTTCCACAGGGGACTCCATTATAATCCTTGTCACTTAAGTCAGACCTGAGCAGATTCATGTCGACTTCAGCGGATAGATGGTTCGTATGTGATGGACAGTTCACCCTCGCGCGGAATTATATGTCGCTCTCATCCAATGTGAGAGTACCCTCTGAAGGGGAGGTAACTATTGAAGCATTGAAAGAGAAGGTGCGAAGTTATCACAGGTGTCCTACTGTGCTCCGTCTCCCTAAACGACAGAATCGCTTTGTGTGACTTCGAGAGCAACTGAATCAACGAAGGCTCGTTGAATCGTCTCCGCAGCATGGGAGCACATCATTCGATCATTTCGATGACCATGGACCTAGTTAAAGGGAGCTACTGACTAGATCACGCAACTTTGTTACTCGCTTGGTCCGCAGATCCTCCGAATCGCAATCGTAACTAGACGCGAAATTCAGCCCGAAGCGAGAGTCGAGATAACCGAGGAGGAAAGCTGAACTGGGGGATAGGTCCGCCGAAGAGGACAGGTCGCTCGACGGGCTCCGACGGAGCCTCTCCGTTCGCGAGACCGATCTATCAAGGATTATTCCCCCCCCCCCCGAGTCCCTTTCCGCCTCTCTGGCTCCGGATCCTTAAAGAGGTTCTCGATGTCGAGCTTAGATCTCCCATGGTTCGAATCCTTTGCTCCTCACGTCAACACGGTCGACATAGATGTTGAATATCGAATCGTTGACGCAAGGTCACCGGCTATCCTTATGGGACTCGAGGCTCATCCATCCCTCGACGAGAAGCTCTCGCAGACGACATGTGATAGGGCGTGATCTAATTATCAGATTTAAGACATCGCCAACAAACTCGTATTCCTCGAGGAAATTGCTGCGCAAGTCACCGCTGCGATTGTGTTTCTCTCGGAGAAAACGTAGTTCGCGGACTCACAGCGGTTCACTATTCCATATCTGAGGTGGTCATCGTGAATCGTGAGGATGATTGCCGAAAAGATCGGCGATCGCCGAGCTTTGGCGAAACCCGAAGGACCGAGGGTGGGAGCACCGATCGGTACCGACGTCGAGAAGAAACGCGGAGGAACTGCGAAACTCCCCTGGCCTTTCTCCAGTCGGGCAGCTTCGAGCAATTTGGTGCAACTCGATCGGATATTCGAGTACTTCTGCAGGAGAGTACAGAAGAGGATTTCCGTCGTCGCCACGGCAGTTCTACTATTTTTCGCGGCTTCGTTGGTGTACATGGAAGCAAGCCATCGAGCAACTCTCTCCCTGTCAGGAATGGGCCGCTCCTTAATCTGCATCGCGGCGGGAACTTCTCTATTCCTTAATTACACCGAAATGTTCGGGTACTCGTCCCTAAGGAACACTCCACGTTTCCTTGTAGTACTCGCTTCTTGTTTTGCCCTCTTGGCCCTGCCTGTGGGTGCCTTGCACGAAGGATCGGTACGACGCTCGATCGTTCAGGAAGCCATGCCGCGACAGAGCCAAAAACTGATTTTGACGCCCGCACATGGAGTATGGGAGGTCTGTCTGACGACGCTGATCTGTCTGGCGATGACGCCCCACCAGAAGAGCTCAATGCTGCCCCTCACGGTTGGCCTGTCAATTCTCCATACAGCCGTGGTTTCAATACAGGGATTCGGCAACGCATCATCATTGGTGAGAAACTCAATTGGGTCCAATAATTTTCCGATTTTTCTCTGAGCGACCCGATTATGTGAGGGAGGGATCACCAATTATTCGACAAGACGATTCTTCTCCCCTCGTCTGGATTCCACCTCGTTTCCAGGTTCTCGCGAACATGTTGATTTTTTTCTTCTTCAATTTTGCGGGATCCTTGATCCACAAATTCAGGATGAGGGCAATACGGAAAGCCTTCCTCAGTGCGAAGAACAGCGTCCATTGCAAGAGAGACCTGGACACCGAGAATAAGAAATTGGTGGGTGAATGCCTGCTCCCCGCTCAATGCGAGCGCTCCTCCGGAGACAATTCATAGATCGTTCGCTCCGATTAATTCTCTCATGCACCTAGGACCGCCTGCTGCTTTCGGTCCTTCCGGAATCTCTCGCCGCTAGAATAAAGAAGGACGCCATCCGGCCCTACCAGATTAATACAAAATTTAACGTCTACCTGGAAAAGCATGAAAACGTTTCGATTCTATTCGCGGACATTGTGGGCTTCACCAATCTGTCGTCTCAAATAACGGCTGAGAGACTAGTCAATCTGCTGAACGAGCTTTTCGGAAATATGGACAAGCTCGCGCATAAGGCAAGCTCTCAAGATTTCCAGACTAGAGTCTGGAAATCTACAAAGATGTTTGACATTAGAAGACGTCCAGACGCTTTTCCTGAGCATGCTCTCATGCAGATCTCTTCCAGAATGACTGCTACCGCATAAAGATCTTGGGAGATTGTTACGTCTGCGTCGCCGGCCTCCCTAATCCAGTCCATGATCACGCTTACCGCGCCTGCAGACAAGGATTAGACATCGTTGCCGTCGTGCAGGAGGTAATCCGGATAAGATCATGGTAGCTCGGAATTCGGAGCTCAGAGGTTCCTCGCTGAGCGAAAGGACTCCGAGGCCTCGAGTCAGGGGGAGTTGGGTGCTTATCCTGACCGCTTCGCTTCCCAGGTGCAAAACCGCGTGGAGCTCCCCAGCAAAGTGGATATGCGAGTGGGCATCCATTCGGGAACTGTTTTCTCGGGCGTCGTCGGTTTGAGGAAATGGCAGTACGAAGTTTTCTCGACTGATGTCACCATTGCCAACAACATGGAGTCCGCTGGTTTGCCCGGGTGAGACCAGCATCATCTGCTAAGACGGATAGAAGGCGAATTCATGTACTATATTCACATTCGATGAGCTCACTATATTCGTACCCTTGCTCAATAATGGCTGGGGGAGCTCGCACGGTCTCGGAATATCTGAATTATTTTTCACAAGAGAAGGCGGGTTCATATCAGTCCGGCTACGAATCGATTGCTGAATGGCGCTCTGAAGGTCGAACCTGGTCAGACGAACGAGTACCTGGAAGCATTCGGCATCACAGGTCACTTGGTGGTTCCCCTTCCAGTGAAGGTCGAAGAGATCCTTCCGATAAAGGTTAGTGAGACAAAGCTACCCATAGGCTACCGACTCCGCTAAGCCCGGAAGCTATCAGAGCGGTCAGTATCCAGGGCATAATTAATGCCGCAGCCGCCCGATACGCAAATCATCGATCCTTTTCCAAGTTCTGTTCGGAGGCTTCGATCGTCCCTGGCTCCCTTTGGGACTCTGGTTTTCGCATCCGGGGCTGGAGCTTCGCGCTACGCGTGTGAATTTTGCCTCGAACTCTATGTAGAGCAGATGATCACCATCACAGTGAAAAAATTACCATCGACGCCGCGGCAACTCTACTATTCTCCAGTCCGGTGGTCTTGGACGTCCCCTCGGATCAATTCCTACGGCACGGAATTAAATACGGCCTTAGCCTGATCAGAGAGCGACTCTTGAGCATCCTCTACCTCTCGGACTGTCCCGGGGCTTGGGTCGATCGAATCCCCCAAGCCGCATCGGCTCCGCCCCGACTTTCTGCCCTCGTCTTTTACGACCGTAGCCCACCTACGATGTTGCCCCATCTCGGACGTCTTCCGACCGCCTTACAGTGAATTCTCTATCCCGAAAATGAAAAATTTTTTGGGAAGAGCTGCGGCTCAATTAATTTACCTCCATGATTGGGGGCCACCAAAATTACTCATCGCTCCTCTCTGGAGCCTGAATCTCGCTGCTATCAACAATTATACGTCGATCAGGGAATTCCAATCTAATTCAGTTATAAATCGCAGAAGAAAGTTACCTTGAAGGAGCCCTACGGAAGCTCAATCGAGGTGAGTTATGATTTATGATCATGGCCCGACGGGAGGTATTCTGGTCCCCACTAACGCCTCGTGCGAATCTTTCCCTGGAAATGCTCCGTGCTCGAATGTCCGATTCCCTTCTTTCTCCTTCCTCAGAAAACCTCGGAACCGCCGAAGTAAGTATGGTGATGTAAGGACAAGTCTGATATCGAGTGACGAGCCTGGTGATGCCAAGTAGTCTATATTCGAATCACATGGCGAGGACTCTCTCTTCCTTCCAGAAAAGCCTCTGTGGAAGACAATCTCGTTGTCATGTCCAAATACTTGAAGGGGGTTATCGATCAGAGATGGACAGACGGGAACACTCGCGATATACTCAACCCCGTGACCCTAACGTACCAGAAGAAAAACCTGGAGAAAAAAGTGAGCTCGTCACCCGCATCCGATTCTCCTACGTATGGAGTGACTGATCCGCCTCTGCCGAGAGTCCATACAATAAGCATTGATGGAAGGCGTTGCGCCGGTGATATGGCTCAAATTAGGCCGATGCCCACCCTCGCAGTTATGAGGGCTCATATTCTCATAGTATTGACGAACAGCTCAGACTATTCGAATCATCCCCGCTGTTCGCAGTTCTCCTGGTTGCGGGACCCAAGCTTCGTATCGAGCATTGCTGCTTTATTGCTGCTAGGCTCTCTCCTCACTTTAACTCAAAACATCACGCTTTCCACGTGAGATTCCTTCAATCTAAGACAGGACTAAGACAGGGGAATATCACGATCAAGAAGATAGTACAGCCCCGTCACGACGAACAAAGGTTCTTGAAATCCCGTTCCTCACAAATCTGTGGACTCGATGCCACGAATTTCCTCGATCATCGAGTCTACAGAAAGCCTGCCGCGGGATAGGGGAAACGCTGCGATGTACGCAGAATTCCGTTGTGACGGGGCTCGTGTCAGCGACGCTCCGCTCCGCTGTGGTTCAACCCGGAGATCAGAGGGGACTACGGTTCTTGATTCATTACAGGACGATCATGTTGCCACTCTGTCTTCTGGCACTGATCCTTTGGGTCGCATTCATCGTGGCTCTGGTTTTTTTAGGAAGGGCGAATCTCATCATCAAATTGCCGCGGCTGTCTATCATAAGAGTCCCCGTCTGCGTGACCTCAATTTTAGCTCTATCGTATATGATCATGATGAATATAGTAAGCAACATCATCCGGTATGGTATGGCCAGAAAACACTATCAGAACTTCGATAGAGACCGGTCCTGAATCTCGAAATAATTCCGCAATCCAGCTTCACTGCTATCCCGACAGCTTGCACTGCGCAAGCCATACTTCCCATAGCCCTTTGCGACTTCTGCTGGAGAATAGAGACCGAGACAGGTATCTGAGTTTATTAGTCCGCCTATTTTAGGAACCTCCATAAATCCTGTTTTACGATTTTCACGACTAATTTACCCTTGAGCGAATGCTCGAATCCGCTATACATCATCCTGTTGGCGATGGCTTGCCTCTCGCTTGGAATGCTTTTCGACACTATCCCGTCCATCATCAAATTGCACGTCGCCACACTTTCAAGCATTGGCTTCTACTTGATCGCAACAGTGACTCATGCAGAGAACTTCATGTGTTTCGACCAACGCCATGGGTAAGGTATCGCTCCTCATATCGAATCGCCGGCTCGGGAGATCTGCGACAGCACAACACATGAGAGCGTCGAGCAATCTGTGATCTATGAATATGATCCTTCAGGTTCCTTCTATTTCAGCGAAGGAATTCCTCTGCAAATGATTGCGACAGCGGTGGTAACCGGAATGTGGCTTCTGATCGTCGGGCGGTCTTACGAGGTGTTTCTTTCGCCTTCTCTCCACCTTTTCCCGTGGAGGAACTGTTTATGTCTTGATCCTTTACAACCTGTTGCCGCCATTGAATGAATTTCTCTCTGAAGGTGGAGAAGTCCATAAGAACCGATTTCTACATGGCGAACCGGGCCTTTGGCGAACAGAAGGAGGCCCGTGAGCTCAAAGAAGGCAACCGTCGGATGCTGTACAACCTTCTCCCTGTCCATGTCGTCAGATACTACGTGCTGCGTCCCGAGAAGAAATACACGGTCCGTTCCCGGCCCCTCTGCCTAGAGTTTCTCCCCCAAGGGGGACCGGGCTTTGCTGCCCCATTATCGCTCGGGTGTCCCATCGCATCGTCCTACTAGCAATATATTACGAATATATGCCGCTTTTTTATAGGACATGTACTACGAGTCCTACGAACGAGTTGGAGTCATGTTCGTCAAAATTTCGAATTTTGAGGAAGCTTTCGTGAAGATGCAGCGCGAGAAGAAGGGTCTCGACTCGCTCAAGGTTCTGAACGAGATCATATCAGCGTTTGATGAACTCCTCGATTTGAAAACCTATCATACCATCGAAAAGATAAAAATAATAGGCTCTACGTACATGTGCGCTGTAGGCCTCCTGGATGCCAGAAGTAAGGTAGCGTCGTCTGAGAAGCTTACGTCAAATCTAGGGCGTCGAGACTCGCGCTTCATATCCATTGAAGCACTCAGCTTCTATCCCAACGAAAGATTTCATGTTTTTTTCTCTCAGCCGAAGGATAGCGACCTGACCCTACTCGCCGATCTGTACTTTGCCATGTCCGCTCGCCTGGCGACTTTCGAAAGCGCCGCTCGTCATTCTCTGGACTTGGTCGGCGGCATTAGTGCTGGCCGCGTGGTGGCAGGCGTTATCGGCGCTGTCAAACCTCATTTCGACATCTGGGGTAACACAGTGAACGAGGCTTCCCGAATGCAATACAACAGCAAATCAGGATCCTGTCTCGTGACGAGCATAGTTGCGGAGATCATTGCGGAGGACTACGAAATGGACGGTCCCCACATGAAGCAAATCAAAGGGAAAGGGGAGATGAGGACCTTCTTCCTGATGAAGAGGAAGCTCCCTTTGGAACCTCGGCCCTTCAGAAATATCGCGTCGAAAACTGAATCCACTACTGGGACGTCGAGAGGACGAAGCTCGAAGCGAAAGAAGGATTAGGAAGTATCGTGAGAGGAGTGATTTTGTGCCGATGGCTGGGGAAGCCATCGGCATATTGGTGTTATAAATAGATTTCGCTCATTGAATCGGAAGAACTCCTTGACTCCCCTCGACAGTCTCCAGAATCGGGATCACTGATGTGCTGTCATTCCAATTCGGAAGTACACCGGGGCTGGTGCCGCTCATGACAGGTGGAAGCGATCACTCATCTCCACTCTAAGCCCCGGAGTTATAGAGTTCGAGGTTGCTGTCCCATGCGCATTTTGTTCCCGGAGGGACTCCCAATGAATTCCCTGGTACCCATGATCTAGGCCTGCGGTACCCAACCTGGGATCCCCGGCTCCCCGAGGAGCCGCCACTCTTTTCTTGGGGAGCCGCTCACAAAGCGGTAGAGGTCAGGCTCCGGACACTCAGGGTTTGTCAATTTTAAGGGAGGGCTCCGAAAGGGATCGACGTCATCTTTCGGCACTGAGCATCTCCCCTTGGGCCATCAATGTTTGAATGAATAGATGAGAGAGCACCGGATATCTTGACTCTCTCGTCAAGAGGGATGAGACCAGTGAAAAAGGAGGAAGAAGAGATGGGAGCCGCGAGAGCCTCCTCGGCACTGGGCACCCTGGGAGCCGCAAGAGAATTTTTGGTTCTCCGGGGAGCCGCGAAGTGAAAAGGTTTGGAACCGCTGATCTAGGCTGATGACCCGCTCCATAGTCGAGCATCAGGAGGGATCTTACCTGCCCGGACTACATTCCTACAACGCCGCTGTCTGAAGCTCATGCCTCAGATTCTGCGACCGACGACGCTGCAATGAACGTCACCGCTTCGAGCTCACGGGATCCCGATCGGCTGCGGTATTCCAGAAAAATATTCTCTCACGTCGAGAGCTTACTCTGAAAAAGAGGTCATCCTGAAATTGAGCTTCCCAACAACCACCTCTTCGGCCAGGGAGTCACGGTCGAGAACCGGAACTCGATTTGATTCTATTCGTCGGTCATGAGAAACTCGACAAATGCATTCGGTCACGCTCAGCGTTTCGGAGGACGGCATCTTATGATCGATATATGAGTTGTCCTATAGAGGCAAGATGGTGACGTCAAGACAAGACACAGACATCTCGGAGGAATTCTTTGATCTCCGTTCTATTCCAAACGAATGACGTTGGATGAATATTCCTCAGTGTTTCTAAATGGATACCCCACTTCGCGAAACTCTTTCCCCAATGGATCGTTAGTAGCTTCGAAGTGACCGGACGGGGGGAAATGTACTTGATCGGCTCCCTGTGGATTCTCTATTCAGTGGTTGAAACGACATGCCAGAGAATCATCGACACTGAACCCTGTGGTGGCTATTAAGAATTCTATGACGCTGTTGCACATAATGTGATGCTTGATGATGATCATAGACCCTTGTATATAACATTCGTTCCTCAAGAGTTCATAATCCAACGAATTTCTCTTTGGAGACGTCCCAGGTCGCGGGAGATTGAGGTCGCTGGAGGTATCTCCTTGCTCAGCGAGTCCCTGTCAACTATCAAAAGGGAGGAATATCACCCTCAACTTCGACTATATTTTCGATCAGGTACGAGCAGTGAACCGTCCGGCATTGTGGCTGGAACCTCATGCCTATTCTGGTCTCAACAGCCGTCGAATGATCCGCTTTCCCGATAGTAAGCCGTGCATGGGGTGAGTTTATGGTTCCCGTAATATTGACGATTGGAATATCTTATGCAGGACAGTGAGAACGTCACCATATCGGCGACGATCGACGTTCTTGGAATCCAAGTCCCCGTTCCGAACCTTGAGCCTGATCTTTGCCTCGAAGCATTAGAGTGTCCCGTGAGAAGAGTAAGTACCGAATGCGAGAGGAAATCGATGAACGAGAGAACGGATTCTGTACTAATCGGGCGCCTATCCCCTTCAAGTGCGCTCCGGTCATTTCCGAAATGATCAAACATCCCTACGGTATAGATTTATCCCGTCCCGCAGCTGAAGATCTTCGTATCTTTTTCAGAATCGCGAGTACGGGGGGATCATTTCAATGCCTGTGAGCAATATGCCTGTTGTGAGTTCTATGTATGTAGAAACTTTCATAGATGAATTCTTATCTAAATCGCTCAAGTGATGCATGTTGAACGAGAAACTGAGCCTTGAGCTCGTCTATTTGATACAGATGACGTTGCCTAAGGGTATGCGTTTTTCAGAGGTGAGCTCGATAATTTCAGACGGAAAGCTTCGTAGAGGTGAGCGTCTTCGGGGACAAGGGGTTGAGCTCCTGCTTCCGGTTCCCTGTCATCTTGAAAGCGTCGGAACGCGAGAGGAATTGAAGCGTCATCGGCTAATGTCCGTATCTGATCAGTCCCCCTGGGCATGGGTCGAGCTGAACCCGGTCCAATAAGCCGGACACAAGGATGAACACCACGGGACGAGGATAACCGTTCGGCATACAACATCCGACTCGAAGGCGAATCTCGACTATGTAAGACTGGAAATGAGCTCATGTCTTCAATAGATCGGTGCGAGGCGCTCATCATTAAAACTCTCCTTGCGTTTTGAATTCAGGTGTAAGATGTCCGCGACAGCGCTTTATTCGATTCGAGAAATCAAATCCTTTCAAATCCAGAAATAGAAGATTCACAGATGGTCAAGGACAATAGTATTTTTCGAGGTTACTTCCCCCTGTCAATTCGATCTGCAATGGAATCAGAAACTATTTGACGAACAATTCAGCCGAAGTCTAGAAACGACCCCAGCGCTTTCTGAGTCCGAATATTCGGAGAATTTTACATATGTACACCGATGTTTCGACTTCCGACACGATCTTTCGAAGAGAATCCGTGCTGCCTTCCGACGTCGAATAGATTCTCGTTCCATTCGAGTGCCGGGCAGCTAGCCTCTCGGATCGCTTTGTCCATCGGCTTGGCCAGTACCGTCTTCATCGGGTGCCAATTGTTCAGAAGGTGGAGTCCTAAGATCGCTCTTTCGCTACATGGAGTCAGTGGCAGATCTCAGAGGATAAAAGTGCGTGCGGATCCTTCGTAGGGGCGGCGAGCCAATGCTTCTAGTTTCTTTACATCTGAAGGGACAAACGACTTTGTCGAGACGCGATCCAAAATCAATGAGGGTTCTACAAAGTCCTCGACCACAGAA
Source organism: Galendromus occidentalis (assembly GCF_000255335.2). NCBI lineage: Eukaryota > Metazoa > Arthropoda > Arachnida > Mesostigmata > Phytoseiidae > Galendromus > Galendromus occidentalis. The sequence continues at coordinate 1,750,529 of NW_003805465.1, forward strand.
TCGATACCGAGACGGGTTTCAAGGCTTTCTGCTGCTCAGAGACCTGCCCTGGAGCCCTGGATATTACCATATGCACTCGCGACCTATAATCGTAGCTTTAAGACGCTGCTCCCCATCATACTCCGTGACGCTTAGTCTCAGACCTCCGCATCTCCAGAAACCTGCCTTAGATCTGCTGGGCGTTACGCGAATCGTATACATGACGGCTGCGAGAACTGGGCTCGGTACATCACGACGGAGAGTCCCTTTTTTCAGGAAAACCCCACACCGCAGCATCCGACTCCCGGAGGGAGAAATGAAAAAAAACTCCTTGTCAGGAAGAAATTATCATGATCCTGCCCTCCTTGTCGATCCCTCGAGAGAACCGTTGCGTGGTAGCAAGATTTCCCTCAACGACTATTTTGTCTGCTCCTATACGACTCAGTCAGAAACGATTGAGCTGATCTCTCAACAGAGATGGGGACCTACGGCGAAATCGGAGTATTCGCTGCTCCTCATTTTTCGGATCAGACGCGCTCTATTCTTCTCTGATCCTCGGTCGGCGGGATTGAAAATACTCGAAATTCCTTGGGACGACATTGGCCGCTTGCGAGGTAGAGGATTCCTCCTATCCCGCGGCATTGTTCGCGGGAAGCTGCTATTCCACACGCGAATCTCCGAGAAAGCCCTCATGGCTCGAAGGCTCATGACTCGTGACCGAGTTACTCATATCGGAACGCTATCGGAACGAGTTACTCATGCTCGGAGGCCTCAATCTTTTATTTTTCATTAAATTACTTTTCCGAATACCGCGGTTCAGTTCAGATCGGAGTCTCTCGAGTTATCTGAGTCCCAGAATCCTCGAGGATATTCTCCGTTTTTCTGGACTTCGTGGAGATATTCCTGTAGCGGCGAGCTTGTGCCAGTGCGTGCCGACTGTACCAGATCGTGCTTGACCGATCTTTTCCTATGCGATGACACACCGTCGCGTTTGGTAGCTTCGGCCGCAGGAGACAGGGCGTTCTGTTTCCTTTCCGCGAGTTTATGCTCCTTCCTATCCTCCTTCATCCGACGCCTTGGAGAGAGTTTGCCCTCTCGAAAGACACTTCTGCCTTTCGAAGGTTTCCCGTCACACGCGCCGGAACCCCGAATCCTCGCTTCGATATGCCCAGCGTCCTTCGTCCTATGCTTAGGAGAATGGCTCGAAGCCGGACTGGAATTCGACACCCGGTCCTTCGAAGCCTCAGTATTCGGGAACGCTTGTCTGTCCTTGCTCCCACCCGCCATTATCCTATGTTTGGGAGAATGTTTCGCTCCTGATTCAACATACTTCCTGCTCAAAGATCTCGCTCCTTCGATCGAGGGCGTCGTGGGTCCCTCCTGGCGCTGTTTCCGTTCCGCGGGAGTGGTTAGGGGATCATCGTTCGAAACCATGTGCTTGCGCTTCGATGCATTCGACCCCGTACGCGGCGAACTCTGATTTTCCGATGACTGGGGCACTTCCCGGTCCCCGGTGGTTTCTCTGCGACGTTGGGCGGACCTTTCATCCTCGGGAGGTTCGCCGATCGCTGCTTTTGGAGTAGATGCTGAAGGACCCGAACCTTGAGACTCCAATGCTGCCATCCTGGCTCGACCCTTGCGTTCGTCTTCAGCCATTCTCTCAAGAAAGGCCGAAATGCTCCAACGGAAGTCCTTGTGGTTGGGATCGGTGATCATCGTGTTCCGGTGAAGGCTTGCTGGAAAGAGCCGGAGATTAAAAATCACGACCACCTCGACTTCAGAAGCGATCGTAGAGGAAGTGATTCCCGAAATGTCGGAGGAGGGCAGTGACTCCGAGGGAAGCTCCCTCCGCGCATTATTCGGAAAACTGGGACGAACTCACCTTTCGGGCGGGGAGAGAGTGTCAAGTTTTCTTCGGGATAAGGAATGGAATCAATCAGATTTCGAAGTCAATTCTCCGCGGTGCTGCTCATATGAGCCCCTCCAATCTTCGAGAGATCTCTTCTTACACTGCTGTAATCGAGAGGTGATCGAAACTACCGATCGTGAAGTTCAACTCGCTTCTGAGACCGACCATCCGCGATCGTTTCTTAAGAGGGCATCGAGAGAGAAAGAGAAGTGCAATTATCGAGACTATCCTAATCATTCAAGGGGGTGGCTTCAGAGGAATTCGGGGTTCTCGGGACCCCGCTCGAGAACTCCGCGAGATAATCATCATTTAAGTCGGAATGCACGACCGGCTAATCCGAAATGAGGAATGAGGCTTGGGTCCTCTTCGTTGCCGAGGTTCGCAGACCATCAGGGGTAGCTGCTAGCCACCTTGAGAAAAAAAACTCACCGATGATTCATTTCTCCCTCAGAGCGTCAGCTGACCAAACCTGTTCGGGAGCCATCCGCACAAGAATCGGTCGCGAGCGAATGCTAGGACGTGCACGTTTTTAGGAACGTCACCTGACATTATGGCTCGGGACCGCGATGGATCAGAATACTCACCTCGGCTTGAGAAAGGATGGGGGTGATCTGCCTCGCTCATCAGCTCGATTATTATTGAACAATGTTGAGTCCGCGATAATGTCCACTGTCCCAGCGATGGGTTGCGTGACTGCCCTCCTCACGGCTTCCCAACTCCCCATATCGCGCTCCCGTAACGATTTGCTGTCCTTCGTGCTCTCCGAAGTGTCACACTTCACTCAATCAAGAAACCGTATATCGATCCGTCAGATAGTCTAGTCAAGTCCGCTTCAACCCTGGTGGATGAAGAACTGTTTCCGCTTCCGCTCGGCTCCGGCGAAGCACGCAGGAGACTTACACTTTCGGAAAATTGGCGGGGCTTCACGAGGCGCTAAGTGACGACACTCGGGTGACTATCGGGGAGACCACAGACAAATGACCGTCGACTCCGTCCGTAATCATAACGCCTGCTCCGACTTATTACCTGCCGTGAATGAGGAGCTGTGGAGTCCAGCTACGCTACAAAGGCGGCAATAGATTCGATCAAAGGAAGATAGACGCGGTTTTATTCGATTGTTGTATCTTCGATCCCTCGAATTGCATAAAGCAATGTCTCGCTTGATGGCGATCGATACGCTTTTATTTTTCACCTCTCCGGCGGCAGGTCCGCCGCGAGCGGCTCGTCCGCAGACATTACTTATCGGAGAACGCCGACTCACACGTCAGCATCCTGCCCCCCGAAGACCTTATCCGTCGGCCTTAGCGGGATTCTAGACTTGAAAGGAGTTCGCCGGATCCCGATCCCAGCGAGCTGCATCGTGAGCACCCGTCAAATGGCGCTATTCCTGCGATTGTTCGCAGGACCGCAGTCTGTTTGAAGCCACGCGGCTTCATCCCTCTACGTAGCTTGGTCCTGTTGAACATTCCGACGACGAGTTACCGCAAACCTACATTGGGATATCGCTTCCATTCTGGAACGACAGTAATCATGTAGAGTTCTCCCTCTCGCGACCCATACCCGCTGGCTCATGATATCTGCACGGCTCAGCGGTATCGTCAACACTGAGGTTGGATTCCCCAGTTGGTCGATTGGCATGATCGGACTGATGGACTTCCGATCCCGTAGGCTCCCCTCTTCAGCGCTCTGAACATAGTGGATCCCGCCGTATACGTGTACACATCAGACTCTGTCGAGTTGAGTAGTCCCTGAACGTCTCACTTACTTCTCCAAACTCTTCTACGCGTTTATTGTATCATTCTACAGCGGTGTTTTCCGCTTCTATACGATTCGTCCCCGGCCCTGCCCTTTCCAATGCTCATGAATGTTCCACAATGACGAACACTAAACGAGCTGATCATCGATTTAAATATCTCGCTCGAGCGAAGTATCCTATGGATGACCCCTCTTTGGAAATCAATCCATATCTTAGGTTGAGGGATAGAACAAGAGGAGGCCACAGAAGGTATTGAACATTCGATTGGATGAAATCGTTTTCTTGAGAGATGCAATATTTGGAGGTTCGAAGAGAATTATGGCTCCCGACGACGGCCCGTAGCGAACTCTCTCGCGTCCCTTACGATTTCGAGCCGATAAGACTTCGTTCATGAGAACATTGAAGATCTAAAGAACCAGTCTCAATAGATCGCAATTTGCTCCATCGAACGACCGCTTCAATCTGAAGGCTTCTCGACCGATCCGCGCATTCTTCTCATTGACGATCTTCGCTCCGGATGCTTTCCTCTTGAATGCAACAGTCGATGTTGGTGACGATCAGATCCGCAGGCGGCTCGGCACCGCAAGTGAAACCTGCATCCGTCGCTTGGCGCGCCTCCCGAAGATTCTTAAGCGGAGTCGTAAGGGTCGAGGATGAACTGGAGTCGCTGTTTCGCGATGATCCCTCGGGGAGCGTCGCACATCCCGCCAAGCTTGGGGGTATATTCATCATCCGGGCCACGGTGGCTGTCCACCGAGCTCATCGCAGCAAATGCAGAGCGGGATGTATCGCGGTCGATGGGAGCTTGAATCATTCCTCAACATCGGGAGGCGTTAGTGAGCCTCCGATAGTAAAGGGTCCGGATGCTTTGTCGACCGGAAGCTTCGCAAAAAAATAACGGAGAGAACTTCCCGAGCAAGTCATCTGGGGGAAATCCAGGCAGATAGTGCCTTCGACTCGAGTTCCCTTTCGACTTCTACATGCGTCCTCAGGGCGCATCATGTAAGTGTCACAATCAGAAGTGATCAGCATGGTCGAACTACGATGCCTGTATAATAACGATGGAGTTTAGGATGACTGCGCTGAGAGAATGTGTCGGCCTCGTTCTCATATCTGGAGTCGATGGGCGCTCGTGCCCCGGGTGTAGAGCAGGCGATGATGAAGACCCCAGCCCGTACCCAGTAACCATCGTGAGCACGCGTCTTGATGCACGCTCCGACAATATGCGCACCATCCCTTCGAATTCGTTGCTCATGCGGTCCCGCGCTGCATCATGGAATCAGGGCCGGCGCCAATTTGTAAAGCATTCCTATTCTACAGGAGGCTTCTGGAAGCATCGTGGAGAAATAAAATTGCTGCGAATTGGTAGAGAGGAGGCAACAATATATCCGAGCGGCAAAATGTTTAATTTTTGACGTAGAACTACGTCATTGCGCTCGCTAGAGGGGCCATCGGTGAACACCTCGCGTGACGGAAGTGACCGTTTTTTTGCCAAACAGGAATCGGCGTCAAAAGACTCGGAAAAACTGTCTCAAGGTTGGGAACCTACGAACTGAGCTCGGCATCTATGTACGCGACTCTCTGCGCATCCCCGTTTCACACAAAAGCTCCCCCACTGAGAGCACCGGAAGCGCGCGAAGAGGAGTAGAAATTCAAAATTGATAATATGGCGCTTGGCGTTCACGGTCTACTGCATTGGCTCCCTGGTAAGCTGGGTCAATGATTGACGGGTCTTCGAGTGTGTAGCGCCTTTGAACGGTGGCATAAGGTCGAGCCCTGCTGTTGTGGAATCATGCAGTTTTCCGAAACCTCAATGTCTGTTTCTGCGGTCCCGTCCAAAGAAGCTCCACATCGTGGTTTGCTCAGTGTTTGCCTGTAGACAAAATTCTCAACCGTGCCTCGCTCGAAAGGCGAGCCAAAATTATCCATTTGGGTGTTCCACTCATTCTCAACGAACGCATTCCCCGTAGTTCTACGCGTACTTCGGTTTGGCCCTTGGCCGAATCAAGTTTCTCCCTAGGAATTCCCCTCCGAGGAGCGTCCTTGATAAGAACGAAATAGCAACTGGAGAGAACGATGTCATCTCGGAGCACGGATAGCGAATTTCAAATCCGAGAACTGGCCCAGTAATGATTGAAACCATCATTCATGAATTATTCCAGCTTCTCAGGGGTTTGGGAGAAACGTCTCTGAGAAGAGTCTCAGGAGTCAGGAGTCTCAATTCCCGAGCGAAATCGTTCCCGAGCCGTTCTACTGTGTACGTCTTCAGAGTGTCTTCTGGAACAATATCAAGGTTTCGCACTTGATGAAAAGCGACGAGGAGGCCGCCGGGGCCGTCAGAACCATGCGAGATGCTGCCTCGGAGTCCTCGACTCTCTTTACGGCCGCGCGACTGAAGGTTCTGGCTCCGGCACGGAAAATGCTTCCACGTGGTTTGCATAGGACGTAGAAAGACGCCCTCGACCGTTGAATTTGGTTCGGACGTCCCGATGCATTCTCCCCTTTGACGACTTGCTCTGTTTTGCTGCAAAGAATTAGGCATCAGTGAGATGGGCGCGAAGAACCTGCAAGCAGAAACACCTCAAGGCTAAACGACGCTTTACTCTCTCCGGTTTTGAGTGACTGCTTGCACTTAGGACTATCGCCGAACACGAATCGGGGACCGCCGGACAGCCTATACTTAGCCCGTCTAATCTAGAGTATAAGTAGTATCAAAGACTGGTCGTAAAAGTTCAGGAAAAGTCCATTCGAACTTCGCACCAGGGATTAAAGATAGAGTGCCATTTCCGAGGCGGAAGTACAGATGAGTTTACTGCTTTTTTTGGAATTTTCCCCTTGGAATATCGGCGATTCTCTCGTTTGGACTTATCCAGATCGAGGTTCCAAGGGTCATCCGCGTCACTTCCGCGCGGATACTCCATTTCCATTCGTAGTGGCCGTCTCATACATGGAATCCGCCACCTCGAGACTACCAGGGCTCAGCGATCAAGTTATTAGATAACAATCACTCCGATTTCATATCACAGTTCCCTAATCGCTCTTCCGCGCGTTCGTCTGTCGGTTCCCCCTCAAGACACTCATTGTTTCTTAATGAAAAAGTTCTGTGTGTCCAACGCTCTCTGTGGAGCTCGGACGGCTGAATAATCTACACACATCCCTCGCTCGGTTTTTTGAGTTTTTCTCGGAATCGGTGAGGTTTAGAAGAAAAACTGCGATGGGTTGCCCTCCTGGCTCTTGGATTCTCATCGAAAAAGATGTTGCCCACTGTCTCGGGGTCGACGCCCTGGAGCAAAAGCATCAAACTCGATTTTTATCTATGGAAGAAGAAAAAGCGGGCCTTTTTCCCTTGATTTTTTGTCTCGAAAATGGCTTGGTTTAGGGAAGAAAGCTCCGATTATGATGTCTCCACCTCTCCGCCTCCGAAACTCAGCGTTTCCGAGTATAGTGAGAAATCGAAATCGGGACCACCGTGGATATATTGATATTCGAGCTGATATTCGACTTCCACCCATGGGATGGTTTATTTTCATCTTTGATTTGATCATTCTCATCTTCAGTTTCGCTCTGTGCCTCCAGTGACCGACCCAAACGGAAGCTAACTCAAAAAACTCCCCAAATTCCTAGGAGAGAATCTTAAGATAAGCCCATTGGGTTCTCGATATGGATGACTTTAAGGCCGTATGTCGTCGATATTCCAACGAGGTGCTCGATCGGAATAAATTAGGTTCCAAAATCCTGAGTCCGTCAGGCTGATGCATTTAGTGGAGCAGGTCATAGGGGGGGCTGAAGGTTTAGAGCCTATTCGCGGGGCCTGCGAATGGCAATATTCGGCGCGAAGATCGGCGGTTCTGAGGCAAGGACTCAGAATTTTTCGAAAATAATTATGAAATGGTAAAGCACTGTAGGCTTGAGAATTAATTACGGGCCGTGCCTAACGGCGCCAACGCGATCGCCCGCATGCAGTGAGTCCTAAGTATTCTCTAAGTATTAGGGGCGACAGAGCGCTCAGTATGAAGGGAGGTTCGTCGTTCGGTGAAAAAATAGAACATCCAGTCAGCTTCTGTGTGAACACAATGAAAGCGAACAGAGGCACAGGCAGTCGTCTTTCGCTCCCTTCTCTGGGCGTATCGACGTAGGAGTTCGTCCTGATTTCAATATCTGCAGATTCGAGCTCGCTCGAGGGAGGGCGTGGAGATTCATTGCTGGCTCCCGGTGCAACACATCGAGACGCGTAGACTCAGCTCGATATGGTACATTGGGAAGAATCAATCACATTCTCAGTGTTCTGCAGAGAGCTCAAGAATGTTGCTTCTCCTCGAACCAAAGACTAATCGGCAGGAAACGGAACGTACAGAGCCGCAAAAGCGCCTGATGGCCGCTTGGGAGCCGTAATGGCTGGTTACAGCAGAACACGATGATACGAATCAGCGTAAGGCCACGTTCCGGTTTGCTGGTGGGGTGAATGTTATGGAACTCGCCGTTTTAGAGCAGGAACAATCGTCCTGAGGAAGGACATACGCGAGAACGCTTTGTTCCCTCATCTGTGTCTTCCGTTTTTTTTCTTGGCTTGCCTGTCTCCTTTCGCTGCCTAGATCGACGAACCTGAACTTCTCATCCGATCAAGTCAAATTCAAGGCGAAGAGCCCGTGCGGGCCCATGCGCTTGCCTGCGTGGGGATGGGTCACCGGAAAAAAAAGATGACGATGTCGCGCTTCTTGGCATTCCCCGGAGAATGGTGCATCGTAAAGACTCAGCTCTCGAACCTATTTGACCTCTACTCAAGCTGCCTTGATTCGATCGAAAATTTCGTCTCGTTCCTCCCAGCGACAGCAATCCCCGCTGTGCTCCGAACAAACCTCCGCACAAAAATTCGGCGGTCCTCATATACGAGGCATAGGCCAGATCGGGAATTCAGTAATCAGGACATGAATACCAGGAGGAGGCCGTGTGGATTCTCTGATGTGATTCGCTTATAGAATCCGGAACAAGACGGCTGGCGAGTTCTTCCAGCGGCGAACTGAATGCGAGGACTTGACATTTTCGAATGCGATTCTTGCGATCCGGATCGATTCTTCAGGTCTGGCGAGTAACAATGAGCTCCGTACTGTCCGAAACCCGTGAAACGGAACCTTGCTTTTGTCGACATTCCGACGAGATTTACGCGTCCGTTTCGCCAAAGACTCGATGATGAACTCTTCTTCCCGAACTCGGTGCCCGCATATTCCCGGATGCGGACTCGTTCCGCGGATACCTCTTGTAAGAGTTTCGCGGAGTGTTGACGATAATGACGCGGACAATTTTTTTCTGTGGAAAACGGTATCCAAACTTGTTGAGAATGGCGAAATCGATCTAGAGGTTCCATCGGGCATCGGGATCTCTCTCGCTAGCCCCGACATTCAGGACCGGAGGAATTCTCCGCCGAAATGGCAGGTGCAGACTGTCATTCAGCCTCCGGGGGAACTCGGGTGGCCCGCTAGGTTCGGAATATATGCTCGTCGAATCGGAAAAACGGCTCCATCTTGGGCTTGGCTCATGAGTATTCTCTGTCCTCCGCCCGGCAGATTGTAGATATACTCGGCTCTGTCTCTCTGTCAGGATACTCCGAATCCCTCCAACCAGAATCAACGTCACGCAGCGGAAGGGTAGCGAATGGATTCCCCGCCGACATTGGTCTTGGGAGAGGGATCTCGATTAGTCCGAAAGAGTACCATATGCCATCTCCTTGGTCGACCGGCATGCGGTACTGGAGCTGCTTGTGGACCGAAGCGATAATGGCCGTTCTCCTCTTGATTACGTACTGCCGCCGAGTAGGAGTCGAATTCTTGCGCTGCCCGCTCCCTGAAGTACTTCAGTGTTGGACTCAACCGACATCTGCAGCACTTCGCTCGCTCATGCTAGCGTGGTCTCGAGGCGGCAGCAAACGTGCGATGGTTTTCTGCTCGAATGAACCATCGAATTTGACGTTCAGTCTATTCTTGGTGATGGAATTCTAGTGGTTGCAGGTGAGATTGCTTTTTATTGATAACCCTGATGTTCGGCAAGAAGACGACAATGGACGTTGCGAACCGATGTCCTCCTCAAGCAGGCGACGGCCTCTCTAGCGTGGACATGGAACATGCGAATTTGAAGGGAGATGAATTTGAACACAAGGGCAGAGAGACTCCCGGGGAGCTCGAAAAACTTGGTCGCCACTCTCCTCAAGAACCTCGCGTGCGCCAGGTTCACGCGGAGGAGAAAGTTCTTGTTTTCGTTGAGCTGGCAAATATTCCTCATCAACCATCCTTTCTTTGAACATTCTTCTCTCGTCAGTACTGTCGACTCCGTTCTGGAAAATGCATTGAGTCCAACAAAAGAGCATTCAGTGCATGCTCTGCAGGAAATCCCGCAAGGCATGCGGATCCAGAAGGATATCACTCGATGAAAGCAAAAGTCGACGACTCACAAGTTCCGCAGATTTTCCTCGAAGCTCGAGAACTCGGAGTTCAGGTCGGTGTAGAATAGGTTCCCCGCGGTTTTCGATCCGAGATCCACGCAGGTCTTGATGAAGTCCATGTAGAAGTTGACGTAGTAGCTCTTGATCAAATCCATAACACAAGCTGCAGCGTAGAATAACGTTGCGATGAGATGAGTGTCGAATGAGGTGAAATAGAAGCGAGGTAGATCGAGCACAAGTAAGGGTCTGGTGAGATAAGATGCTCAAGGCACGCTCACGATACTCACTGACGGTATTCCGTTCCGTATCTGCATCCGTAGTGCCAATGAGCAAGAGACTCAACAGTGCCGGTAAGTACTTCATGCTTGAGCTCCAGGATCCGACGCAAGGATGCAATCGGAGCGCAGAGCCCGCTTGCTTAAATACCATTGCGTTCTGCGGCGGATTCCTCTCGCTCTCTGGGGAATTGGTTGCGTTCGAGGTCACGATGGAGGAGCACATTCGAAAATCGACGATCAGCCTATATTTAGCACGGCGGATGTATCCATCCTTCCAAAGGTCGATCATAAAGCTCCTTGAAAGCTCCTCGCGTACTTTGTACCATGGGTGAATAAATTCCACCTCTGATATGGAAATGTAGACGACTTTACTACCTTCCTCGACATTACATACTCCCCTCATTGTGAACTTAGAAGCTCCGCAGCCCTTCCTGCCACTCGCTTTGGAGGGAATGCCTTCGGGCATCACATGCGTCCTCGTCCCCCATCGAGATCTCCACTAGAGCAGAAATGGCTAGCGACAGGCCACGGAGGACGTCTCGTCTCTACTCTCATTAGATGACTCGGTTTCGTGCAGATTGATGGGTCGAGACTCTCACGGTAGCCGTGGTGAGCTCAGAGTCGCTGTGGCGTCGGAGGAGGAAGCTCCGACATCTCCTGCCGTTTTCAATATGCTTCTGCGAAATTGAAGGTGGGACCCAGGGAACAGGGGAGACAGCAGAAGTGAGCGCAAACTTGTGATCAGGAAGAAGCAATTGTTCGGAGAGGCGGGAGGCTCGGTTTACTGCATTCGTTGCGATCCACAACGTCTCTAATTTACCACATCGCTTCTCGTTTCGGTGAGCTTGCGCACAAGAGTCCCTCCGGGTGCGCGACTCGCGGCTCGCGGGTACAGGAGACACAGCGCCCACCATAGTCTGATGGTTGGCTGCGGGAGCTGCATTTCAGAATAAGATCTCATGATTCGTTCGCCGAGCTCCATAAGGCGGTCTCGCGTCGAGGTAAGCTCGCGAGATATGTACGAAGGTACACCACGAGCGATGGTGTTCGGATACCCGGAGAGAGCCCCCGCCAAATCCCGGCAGCTGCGAGGGATTGGATGGTTCTGATCGGATCGGGTCGGAATCATCGGTGATTCCGAATTTAACTCGCTTGTCTGTGGCGACTTCTCGGGCTGCCCCCTCTGTCTGACAAGGGCTTTCTGAAGCAAGCGGGATGGCTTATCAAGGCGCGCCGGACGCGAATTCCGCGACGATGTGCCTCGTGGAACATTCCTCTATTGGCCTCTCACCGTGCAAGCAGCCGTCCGCGTCCTCTCCATTCCGACCAATGAGATTCCGTTGGAGGAGCAGATTTTCGGAAAATTCCCACTCGGAGTCTGCGAGAACCGAATCGAGGCAATGACCGCTCACGTCTGGATTCCCGGTCTGAACTCGGAGCTATTCTCTCATTGGAGTCAGCTGATTTGTCTACCGAGTACCACTACGCTTGAGAAGAAATAGCGAGCTCCGTGTCGATGCCTCATTAAAGACCACTTGGCTTTGCAGAGCACTGACAGGAGCGATAGATCATTCCGGGTGGAGAGACCGCAAGCTTGATTGCTGATGCATCCATAGATAGCCGAAGTCATTCGATGCTGGCTTGAACTTCTGCCGATCACTGATCACGAACTCAAGGACGCTCTGGGCCCTTATCGTCATTCGATCTTCGTGGGACCATCGTTATCCCTAAAATCGTGATTCATGAGCAACTCACATGAATTCTTGTGCACTCTGTTCGGATTAGGCTCAGTTTTTGCTCACCTTTCCGGTGGGTGTCAAGCGGAGCGACGTACGGGGAAGAAGGACTCACATCGTGGCGGATTTTTTCGAAACTGGGAAGTAGGCTTCGAATATGTTAGAAGAGGCCTCATTTTATCGGAACAGAGCTCCCTCCAACCTGAGTCGCATTCTTGCCTCCTCGTAGGTTTTTGTGTCGCAACTCCGCAGAAGGTTCCTTCCTACACCTCCATCGGGGACCCGCCTCCCCTATTTGAGCGAGGAGACCCGATTCATCAGAGAAGAAGAATAAAGGTCATACGATTCGTTTCAGATATTTTATTTTCGACTAGTTTGGGAACAAAAGTTATAGAGCACGAGATGCCAAAGAATCTCGAGCCAGAAACCCGCGACAGACACCCCGATACTGAAGACGTAGGTACGAAACACAGACTGGAGGTCCATCATCGTTGTTGCCTTGATTTCAGTAGGGAATTCCATGCGACTCGATGGGATGCAGTCATCGTGACCTTTGAAGAGATCACGATCCTTCATGAATCTGAGACCCATCGCCTGGAACCAATATATGCTGAAAAACAGGGAAACAGATTGTTGCCTGGAGTCTGATCTAACTGCGTCACTCCTGCCTAGCGAGCTCAGTCGTCTACAGTTCAATGGCGATAAGATATGAAACTTCACTGTAGATCCATAGTGTGCAGCATTCGTCGACCTAGCCTGCGGCTCGCGAGGAATGTACTCCGTAGATCCCCGAAATCCTCAGGTGATATGTAGTAGAAGTACTTGGTTTTCGGACACCAGGCGTTGACCCTTGTCTTGAGTAGTAAGCGGTCGAGAAAGATGACTGCTTTTTTGGAAGCAAGCAATTCCTGTGACTCATCAGAGAAGATTCGATCGACTCCGTAAGCGACGGCGGTCCTCTCGAAATGTTCCTTAATACGAGGTCCGATTTCCGGTATCTCCTATGGAGCAAGATCTCTTCTCGTCCGAGTCAGTCTGCCAGGGGATTGTATTCTTTCGGCTCATAGACATTCGGCTCCCCATTGGGGATATTCTCTCACGGTTATCATATCCATTAGTCTCGTGTTCGCCAGGTGTATGGAGATCAGGCGGGGGTTCTTCAAGAATTCTTCGAGGGTGTTCAATCGCTCCGTTGGCGCCCTGACAACAAGATTGGCTCTGCTCTGTCCAGTAAAGGATAGAGCCAGAATGAAGGATGTCATCAACCAGAAACCGCTCATTATCCGTGCCGATGGTGCCGTGAACTTGGAGTGAACCCCTGCGGCCCATTGAAATTTCGGCGACGGTTCCACAGAGCAGACAAACACCGACATCTACGAAAATTCTCTCGCTTGTGCGCCGAACCATATCCGGAGTGAGACTTGCCTTCTTGGACGAGCATCGCGAAGAGCTCGACGGCGTAATCGGAAGAAGCAGAGACCGGCCAAGGTTTCTTCAGAACGAGAGCGATATGAATAGCCACGATGAATGTGGCGAGAATGAACGACGTGAATAGGAACAGCCAAGTCTGAAGTTGAAGCACGTATTATACATCACGCACAGCAATAAAATTCGAGATGTCCCCCGGACTCGGGTTTTTGTCGTCGTTGAACCTACATATCCGTCGAACGAGCCACTGAAACTTTGAGCTCGAGTAACGAACGCAGTCTTCATGCCTGACAACATGGTCAACATGGACTCGACGACTATCGGGCTGAAATGAAGCTTCGCAAAATATACTGCATTCCTGGGCTGTGGACCCGTTGAGATGTCGGCGAAATCGTCTTCGATCATGCGCGGCATTCCCATCAGGGTTCCGTTCGGGAAACCCATCGCATACCAGCCGTCGATGGGCTTCTGGACGGTGTAACTAAGAGACAGAAATTATTCTCTGAGCGATTCCTGTGAGACTTCAGGGGATCGCGACACCTGAAGGCACCCGAAGCGCTGTGCTGAGCGCGGGTACGAGGTTCTTACGTCATATTGAGGGCCTGCATGAGATGATGATGCAAACCGCCCAGTATTCCCTTGAGTTCTACGGTGCCGTCCGGATGTAGTTCCGCCCAAGTCCAGGGGGGATGCTGGGAACGGGAGAGAAAATATGGCGTCATTATCATCGAGACGGTGCGGGAACTCCCGAGATTGACTGATTCGTCACTGGTCGTGGAATCCGAATGGCGTTGAAAGCACTCACATCCATGTAGGTATAGCGCATGTTCCGTCCACTCCAGGGATACACCATCGTGAGCCTCAGTCCTTGAGTAGGTGGAGGAAGAGGGCACTCATAGACAGGGTGCTCCCAACTTCCGGGGGATTTTTCGCGCCAGGGGAGTATATTAGAAACTCGAGGGAATTCAGCTCGAGGTCGCTCGATGGGCGACTTTCAAGACGAATGGCGTGGACAGTTCGATTGGATCCGCGCGGGTCGCTGATTATCCTTAAGAATGCGAAGTAAACAGCCTGTTCCAAGTCGACCCGTTCGATATGCTGATGAGACCTTGATTATCCAGAAGAGACGACCATAATGAGAGAACACCGGTCTTAGAGTGCGACCTCATCTTCAAGAAGATAGGGTCCACGTCGGACAATACAGGTGAGCGAATGAATTTTATCCTCGACCTCTCGACACCATCGACCCAAACAGCCACTGGACTCCGGATTAAATATTGAAATGAAAGTGAACTCAGCAGATTTGAATCGGATATAGCGGAATCCGCTCGAGGGTTTGTTTCCCGATCTGCTATCCGCACGAAGGTCCCCTGGAACTCTCTGTCTGGAGGGGGAACTCGGAGGAATCTGAGCGCGAACTGATTGTGAGTGGCGGAAAAATGTGCGGAGAGCCTAGCGAACCTCTACGTCACGTGCGTACTTGATACGTACTTGATACGAACAACAGCACGTGGGTACGGAGATCACGAAATCGGCCAAGAGTACGAGGCCGTAGCGCCCATGCTTCTTCGAGTGTTTAGTGACTCCCAGAAATATGCGCTGTATACCTAGTCCAGTGCAAGTATGATGAAGCGGTACCACCGATGCCAATCGAAGGCTGTGAACCCTTCGGGACATTTCCAGATGGTGAGAAAAAAAAAGGCTCATTGCGAGGCTTCTATCTTGGGAAGCTGTTCTTAGGTGATCCAGGAGTAGTTGCGCTCGAATTCGGAAGGAAAGTGCCACCAGCTTTTTGGCGAGGAGTCTTGCGAGGAGATGACGTGAAACGCCGCACGACTACCCTTAACCGATAAACTGGCGCCATTGACTGAGCCTATGGGATAGCATCAAGACATACGGATCGCGAGCGGCAAGAGGCCTGTTGTGCGACTTCGATCTCACTGGGAATAAATGCGAAGAGGGCAGTTTGAGATTGATATAGGAAGGCCGCTTGCGCCTTCTCAAAGCGATTCGGCAGTGAATCAGCACCACGAATGGCCAGGACGGAATCATTTCCCGGAGATCAAATGTCTCGAAGTTCGACATCGTTTGAGGTCTCAGGACCTTATTGACGGACGTTCGACGCGTTGAGAGGACCGATATTTCGGTGGAGCGTGGTGAAGCAAGTCTTCGTCGTAAAATTATCTCGCTCAAGATCCGGGGAAAATTTCTCCACAGCAAGGAAGAAGCATGACCTCTGAAAATCAGGTGGATCTATCGTCTCCTGAGCTCCATCAATCCTTAAGCGGTCTAGTTCGGTACTTCTCGGAACGCACCGCATGTTTTCGAGATCACCCCCTTACGATCCATTGATGAGTTCCTCTCGTATTAATCTCGAAACTCCGAATTCCAGATGACTCGCATGCTGGACCTGAGCATGCCCTGGAAGATGATAAGTAGTGGTAAGTGATGGGAGCGTGAGCGATGGATTCTTGTTACCGGCGAAGGATGCCGAGGTTAACACGTCGAGTAAGATCTTGGGGGTCCCATGGCTCCGAACGGGTATGCCCCCTTGCCCTCTCGCTACATCCGCTCCTTCCCTGCCTGGTTATTTTTTCGTCAGGCCTTTCAGAGCACAAACGCTGCAAACTCTGCGGGGTGAACACCGAGCATTTCTTGAACGAAGACAGGGTCGAGAGAGTCGTGAGGAAGCATGAATAAATTGAGTTATCATTCCTGTATGTATACCTGGTGATCACATACTTGATATATGTATGTATGTACGCTTATCTCGAAATAACGATAACGTAGACCTCATGAGCAGGAATATGGTGCGCTAAGAACCCGGACTGCATTAGATTGCGTAGAATCCGTCACCGTGAGAGTAGTCCACAGTCCACCCCCTACGATTGTGGTGCTGTCCTCCATCATATTGGTTAACGATCAGCGAGCAACTCAAGCACGGCTTGCTCTGCATTCACGCATTTGGTCCGTCGGCCTGCGATTGCTCTGGATGTGCTCTCGATGCCCGCCATCCGAGCAAATTGCAGGTTACGATTTGCTCCCCTCACGGTTGCTATCGTTACTTGCCGAGCAGATTCCATGGTGTAGGTCGGGATGCCATCATCGTCGCTATCATCATCATGCATCTCATGAACAACCTGCAATCGCTGTTAAGCGAAGCGATTCTTCTCCTGGTTGTTGATCTAGTGAGCGGACCGAAGAAACGGGAGGGCACTGGGAACTCGGAGTCGAGGATCGAGAAGAATTCAGAAAATGAGGTCTGGATCACCTCCAACTTCCCACGGGCCACTGACGCGCTGGACTCGACGGAACACTCTCAGCGAGGATAAAAACTGGCAAGCGTGTTCTCTCTCTCACTTCCGATGTCATGCCGTGCACTGAACGTTGAAGGAATCGATTGTCACTCCCGATGGGGAGTCCGATGCTATGATGCATATTGAGAGAGTTATATCCCGGCACGAATGCGGAGCCGAAGTCGACAGCCTCCACCTCACTAATAATAATGTATTGCTCGCCTCATGGACAACTCCCTCTCGATGCAAGTTTCTGTTTGCGAGGAGCCTGAGGCAGTCCAGGAAGTGCAGTGACTTTGCAAAAAACTTTCAGGCAGCTTATCGAACCTGGGTTCGATGGTCGCAGACATTTTTGAACCCTCGATCCCGCACTTGGGCATCTTCCGGTCGCTCATTCGTAGCTATGGAGCAGGGAAGAGCGGTCTGGCCGATAGGCTGCCGCTGTCAAGGATGGAGATTCGGATCGCAGCTCCGCCAGCGGTTTTCGGAAGTTCGTCAAAAGCGGCGCCGATGCATCGGGAACAGATATGCAAGCTGAAAAATTTGATTCATCTTGACCGGCGTTCCTCGGTAAGAGTCTTCTGAGTCATAAGCTTTGAGCCATGTCTTCGAATGCCACGAATATTTCATCTTTCGGAATGAGCGTTCCCCTCCATCCCCCGTAGCATATGCAGCAAAAATCAGAAGCGAATTTTTCCATACATCCGAATCATTCATATCTCCCTAATACCTGTAGGTGATACGCTCTCGTAGGAGCGTTGGAGGTCTACGGGTGCCGTGAGTGCGGGAAGATCCACAAAAGAAATCCTCAGTCTTCTCCCATCGGCATATTTAAGCTACGGAAGACCGCGAACAGCAAGCCGTGCGCGGGAGTCTGCCCTATGAGACGAACGCAGGGGCAGACGACTCTCCGCTGGTCGCCGCTATCTGGTAAAAACATCGCATGGCAACAAAAACGTCTTTGATGATAAACACCGGAGGGAGCAAGGAATCTGGATTCACAGCAAGCTTCGTCGAGAAAAAATCGGGGAAAGAGTGATTTAATTATTCCATTAGAAAGCTGCAGCAGCAGCGGCAATTCGACGGTGACGTTTTTCCGTCAGACGCCACACGTTTTTTGCGCTTTGTATTCGTCTGTCCCTCTGAAAGTTGCATCTCCGGAGCACATAAACACTGTGAATGTCCTCATGATTGTTGTGTATGTTTAAGTGTTGCTCGAAATGTCCTTGTCGGGAACACGCGTTCCGTTTGAACGTGGAACACATTCCTTGTTAGGCTGTGTTCGAGATGGTGGTGCTTGTGTGTGTCTATGAAAGAGTGTCCGTGTTCTTGTCCGAGGCCGCCTACGTTTCTCCAGTAGTTTACCTCGAATAAGTCGTTTTCCATGTCAGCCAGCTTGTTGCGGCTTCGGGGACCACTTAGCACGTGGCTTGGGGTGCTTTTCTCTCGCCTACGGAGTCATGGAGAGATGGTACGCACTAACCGGTTGACATCAGTCCGATCCCGGCCGACTCCCCGATTCTCGGTCTGAGCAGCGAAGGCCTCGCAAGCCCCGAGCACTCCTCGAAGCAGCTTGACGAAGCTTCAACACTGAGCTGAGACGAGTCCCCTACTCGACTCTCATGGAACCGAGTACTTGCGTAATCATTATGACCATATGCCGCGAACATCATTGTATGTACATATATCGGAATGAGACACGCTCTCAAGTTTCGAGATGCTATTCCCCTCGATTCCGCCAGAAGCCCTGTGATGACACCGTCCTCCCATTGAACGATCGCAGGCATGTGGGTCAGTCGGGAAAATATCCGTCCTGCGGAGAACACGCGTGAGGAGCGACTTCTGCTTCCGAATAGCTCGCGGATTTCAGGAAGAAGTCCGGTGAGCTCCCCCTGAGGATCAAACGTGGCTTCTCGCCTCACGGAACGATGAAGGAATCGGTTCGATACTGCTACAGAGTATGCGCTAGACTGGACGTTCCTTGCGTCCGTCGTAATGGTTCGGAGCAGGTCTCTTCTGCAGGTAACGGAAGGAGCTGTATTCAATGGCCGGCAAGTCGCACTCAAGCCGGTGGCTTAGACGATCGACGGTACGATAATTAGGATGGTCGAACGACTCGGCTTCCCATGGAGATTCACCTTGGTCACTCGTGGCCACTGCTGCCAGTGCCATTAGAGCCACTCTAGATGGTGAGGACGTAGTCGTAGAGATGGTAGACAAGCTCGCTGCCTTTTCTGAGATCCCGTTGCTCGAATATAATGTGCTTCGAGACTCGAGACTTATTTTCTCCCCAGTCTTCGAAGCTCCGTACTATGATGTGTTTACTCATCGATGCGAGGAGACACCAACAGAACGAGATTAATTTACTGGATGCTTGAAGCCTGGTTCATTGAAGCCTGAGAAAGTTACGCCAGAATACTTGAATCTCAGCTCGATTGCATTGATCGCAATCAGTAATTCACGGCTTGATGGTTGCGCAGCCTATAATGAAGGTTGCGAAACTCGCCGGAGTGGATAATCTCACGCATAATGACCGCTACGTGTACGAACAACGACGCTTGAATCCACTTCAACCGCTTCCCCATCCATCTCAGCTCAATAATTTGCCGCAACATTCGACAGTGATGGATTCTCCGGCTGAGAACAGCCGTTCCCACGGCTATACCGGCAGAGAGGAATCGAATCTGGTGAACATTTGAAAAGATCACTTCCAGGAGTGGATTGAATCATTTCCTCGATTCTCGCGATCTAAGAGGGTATTCCCAGTCCCGATTCGGATGCGTAATTGGAGAAGGTGCTCCGAAAACTCCTTAATCATTGGCGGTCCGAGGTCATTTGCCTTTCTCGAACCTCGGGATGAACCGACTTCTGATGTCTACAGTACCGGCCCCTGGGGCTCTTGCGCTGGACTCGAAAAGGAATTCGAGAGCCGGCTTGAAAGGCATTCAAAACTCTGATTTCCTTCCTCGAACTGGGCGATAACGTCTCCGAGACCCCCGAAGTGGACTCCCTCGATCTCACAGTGACCTCGCGGATGTGTTATATGTACGTCTTACGAAACCCAGACTCGAATGGATTCGATCCGTTGTTATAAAACACATCAGAACACGGCAGCCGTCGTGAGTATACTGATGTGAGCGGTCTAGCTCCTTAAAGACCGATTCTGCAGCGACCTTATGCCGTATCCACCACTGCTGTCGCTCAAGGGTGCTCATCTGCGTTCCGAGCTCGCGAGACTCTCCTCCTGTGCTTCCTCTATCTACTGGATAAATTTCCCAAGCCGGGAGACCGGCGGCAGGCTGATCGGGCGAAGGTTCGACGTGCCGGTCAGCTGGCCGGCTCCCTCCAATTTAGATAGAACACTTCGTTCCGGCGTGTCAGACCTTAATCCCTCGCGGAGAAAAACTAACCGGTCAGAAGACGATACGGTTATCACCGCCAGTCCGTATCGCTCGGGACGGGCCGTCGAAGCTTCCGGACGGGATCGAAATTTGTTTTTCCTACATTGAATCCTCGTTTTCCTCCCACGGATCCACGAGCTTGAGCCGACTTGAAGGACGATGGTGACGGCGACAGCTCGACGAAAAAAGGAACCCGAAACAAAGGGGACCGATGCGAGTAGTTTCGAGCTATCTGACCGTTTGCGATCATTTTAATCCCTGTCATGGAGCGTCAACATCGGCAGCAACTCGTGAATCCGGCAAACACGGGTCTAGCTCTGGGACCTCGTCGCGATTAACGAGTTCTTCCGCGAACGATCCTGAGTGTTCCAATGAATTTGCGGTGCCGGAGTCCCGGGCTAGGCAATTTGAGTTCAGAAGAGCGGAGTGGAACTCTTGGTTTTCATTTCGGGATCGATCGAAGCGCTCTTTATTTATATGGCTCGCCTTGTGGGTATCTGCTCACGGCCTAACCCGAGCCGACGAGCCGGCTGGCTGCAAAGCGGCAGCGATGGCAAAGTTTTCGTCACCCTGTTAATATGCGCATATGGATGAGTGAAGACTCGTGTTGTGTGTGTGACCGGCTTCCTCGCTTCGCTTTTGCTCTTACTGCTGGCTCCCAGGCGGGCTGACCCTCGCGGATCGGGCCACACTGCGGTGGTCCCGGGCCGAACTGGTGCAAGCTGACCGAAACTCAGCTCGTCGGTCTCCTCAGACGAACGGAGGCGACGACGGAGACGACACCGACAACGACTGACTCAACACCTCGGGAGACAGATTGGATAGCGTTACACCATCACATCAACCTCATAATCTTAACGACAACGGGGACGAAGCTGAAACTTTGCCCTTTCAGTCATTCACTGTCCCCGCTGCCACCTTGTTGGTTTTTTCGACCCGATGAGCCGTGCCAGAGCAAACCGAGCGCGTGGAGGAGTTTCTCCGGTTTGGGGAACCCAAACGGTGGGTTCCGAAAGGAACCCTCGATCATGAATCGGTTGCCTAATTTTCTCCCATTGCAGAGAAGGCCTCGAGAGACCTCCGTCTTTCGGAAGCGCGGACATTTCGGAGCAACTCATATTTTTCATTGCTTCGATTGTATTCCGGTAGGACGAGCGGTCGACAGAGGGCGTGTCTCGCTCAACGCCATTCGAGTTGAGAGTCGCCGTTTCCTGAAGTTGAGCTGGAGCCAATCCGATTGTTCCTTCGGCGGTCATTCGGATCGCCGACACGGCTGTTCCATCGAACGAGAATCAACACTTCGCTGTCGATGACAGCGTATGGCTTTGTCCGCCAACAGTTGAATCCGGTCTCGATGAGGAAGCCATTTGGAGACCTTCGAGTCGTACTCCTCATGCCGATTGACCGCTCGATAGAAATGGCTCGCTCGCTGGACTTCTATCTGATTCGGAGATGCGGATCTTCGCCTTCGACCTCAAGACAACTGCTTTTTCGGTCTTTCTTGTCGACTCTGCAGCATAACTCGTTTTATTCGGTGCTTTCCGCTCGTTTCATGGTGTTTGGCCGGAGTGATGAACGGAGTTGGGTCTCGCGCTCGACAAACACAACTGAGGCTTTCCCCATGGAAGGCGATGAAACTCGGCCAAGCTACGGAAGATCGTAGGATCGGTCTCATCACGCAACTTCCGCGAATCGACGAGCTGCTCTCTAATTCACCCGACTGACATTCATCGGCGAGGTTCGGCTCGTTCTAGGAGACTCTGAGCGAGAGCTTCAGGGAGGGGCGAATCCATCGTGTCCCGATGGATTCATGTATTTGGTATCTGGCTCCATTCTCAGAATCCCTGATCTCCGAATGTTTTCACCCGGAAGCTCATTGAATTATCCAGTCTTGGAACTCCGGATAGAGACCGTGTTCATCGTCGGTTTGTGCCCGTGAGGCTCCTCGGAAGACTTGAGCGTCGGGCCGGATCCATTCTTGGGGAGTCGCGGGACGGACTCTCTCGTGGGATAACGCTTACCCGTTTTTTCGCTGCACGAGCATCTACAAGTAACACAATACGCAATCGATTATTCACGACGAACTTTTTTTGTCTCTCCCGTGTCGACATTGTCTCCGACAAGTCGTCGTCCTTCTCTCCAGAGAGAGCGGGGAAGAAGAACGTAAATATTACGACGCGACGGGTTGCTCCGGGTTTTGAATATTTTCGAACCGCGAATCCAGACCGCGCGGTTTCGTCCCGTCGCGGGAACGCTATCAAATCTCTTGTCGTCCCGAATTCGATACGCGGGAGGAAAAGCACGGGTCCTGGGGGCGGGCGGAGAGCGGCAGTGCGCATCTTGTGATTCACTCCGGGCATTGTGGTCGGTCGTCTGGAAGCACATCTCTTAACGGGATCGTCGGATACTTTCTCTCCTCAGTTCTCAAGAAGCCTGCGAGAGGCCACGGCTAGTATCGATGGATGAATGTGATCTGCTTGGGCACTCACCGAGCCGAAACCTTAGTGAGCGTCGGAGCAGCGACTGCCGTTTCACTCGAACGTTCCCGAATAAGATTTTGTGTGGGTTTCATCCCATCTCGCGCGTAGAACTTGCAGTCCACGTGCTGCCGCCGCTCGCAGGACATCCTTTGTCAAGATTCTCCTAAGGGATCCTGCTCCCACCATTGTGAAGGCACGTAAGTACGCGAGTCTGTCTCTAAGCCCCCTCGCTCCTTGTCTCGCTTCGAGTGTGTCGTAAGCATTGTCGAGTGTGTTTCCTTTTGACGGAAGAGCCCGAATCTTACGTACTAAAAGGAGGACGACTCTGACGAGTTCGTCGGCGATTCCGACGAAGCGCTCTTCAGGGAGAACGTGAGCTCGGAATGCGAATTGCGCGCATTCGGCTACAGATCTGAGGGGAACGGCGTACCATTGTCGTCGGTTGTAAACGCGTCTTGCCTGTTTGTGGTCTCTGACTGCCTCCCGGATGTATCGCGTTGACAGCTATCTCGAGATCACGCTTCGGAGCGCGCGCGCCACGAGAATGATCGTCTTCTGCACGACCAGGAATATTTCAGACGCGAGACCGAAGGTGTGCATGAATTTGGCAATGGTCGGACTCATAGGCTCCGATGATATGAAATCGCCATGAAATCGAATCACTGCGCGAGGTCTAACGGCAACTCCAATCTCTTCAAGGTACCATACATATACACCGCGGATTATTCATCGCTGTTGCGCAATAATGCACCGCGCCTGGTTTCATAAAGAAACAGAGAACGCTGGGAAGAGCGCTGCGGCTCGGAGTCCGTGTAATTAGCCTAATCCAATATGACCTGGATGACCGCTACATGTGATGTTTTTCATTGTGAATGAGCTCATTCGTACCTGCGGTCTGCTTGCTGAGTCAAATGTCGAATTAGAGCCTGACGCGGCTCCAGCACTGTTGTGGAAGCTATCAACAACGACGTTGTTCCCTCCCGTGGGATCGGAAGGATTCGCGGCTGTCATTAGGCTTTCTGTTCTACGCTCGGAGTTCTTCATTTATTCGGTCACCCGCAGCGTTTCACTCGTTCGCAGAAAACGCAGGAATCGCGACAGAGCTTCGGGATCTATCGTCGACGGTGCGCCCGCGGTCGTGTGGTGACTTGCTAATGAATACACCCTGAAAATCCAGCGGGGCGACAATCATCTCGTCCCGACATAACACTATCGCAGGATCGTGGTTTTGAGCTATTCTAAGCGGAAAATTCTCGACTTTTCACGGGTCGTCGTTTCGGCTCGAAAAGAACAATTTTTCCCTGCGGTCCCGACCGTGGGCTCGCATGCTGCTTCGCGAGGAGCAGGACCCAGAAGTCGATCTTCGATGTCGCACGAGGAGATCTGGAGGCTTCCTCGGCCCGCTCCTGAGTCCGAGGCGAGCGCAAGCCGACATTTAGTTTGAACCCAATTACTTAAACCGACTCACTCTGGGAAGGATGCCCCCTGTTAGGGGACACGTTCTCTTCTCCTTCTCGTTCCCTTGCGCAAGCAGCAGCCGAAGAGAGCGCTTGCGCTGTCGCCGTCGTCGGGTCCATCGACGCTCGCTGCGCGTACTTATCTGACAGAGAAAAAAACGAGAAACTGCGAAAGAAAGGAGTCTCCTTTGTTTCTTGCCGAACCTGAGCGCACGCTATAATGAACACAGCGACAAGAAGTCGTTCGGCGTCTTCCTCCCCTCACCTAGGGCTTTGCGCGCCGGCGTTGTTCCCGCTGCGCTTCTCAGTCGAGCGTGATGCAAACATTCGAGTCTGCGCCGCTCCATTCGAGCAATCAATCGACAGCTCGGGTATAAATCAAATAGCGTCGAGACCCTTCCAACGGCCACGCAAGGCACCGTCTAGTTTCATATAAAAGTTTTATACGGCATTCGTCTCGAGTAGTCGTTCTCGAGTTCAGAATTAGCCATCGCAATAAACTATTCCGGAGCTACGAAGGGGGCCCGGAAATTTCATCAATCTCCCCGAAAACGAAAAGAATTGTGCTTTTACGTATCGTAATGCAGATAATTATTACCGTATTTCCGCACATGCTTTGATCAACGAGCTTTGAACTTCGGAGCCCTTTGGAATCTTCCCGTTCCGAGTTAGCGGAGTCGTGCCCGATTCACTCCGGAGCTCTTCCTTTGAGGTATAATCCGAAAGGAATCGATCGAACATGCGTCGCTTCGGTGGGAGGAATGCTCACCACAGGCTCGACGGGAACTCGGCCAGCAATCCTGGCGGTGTACCTGACGGAAATCCTGACGGGAACATTGACGAGGACCCTGTTCGGAACCTTGACGGAAACCCTGGTGATATCATCGACTGATAACTAGCCAAGGGGGTCCGAGACCGAGCCAGAGCAACCAGCGACTCCCCCGAATAGCGAATCCCCTGCCGGAGCCCCGAGTGTCAGGTCGTGGATGCTAGACTCAACGAACCCCCAAAAAGCCCTTCCATCATACTTGCGATTCTGAAGCTATCATGCCTAACTATCGTCAAAAAAAATTCAAACCGCGAGGCAATGAGGCTCGGTGACATCAGGGAACAGATCGGGACCATTTGCATTAGCCGCTCTTATCTGCTTTCCGACGCTCGACGAAATGTCCGCCGATCAGTAGGTGATATTGGATTCCTTTCACCCCTTCATTCGCGACTCGCGACATTGCCTCGATCGTGGATGCGGACTCCCTGGAAAGTCCAACGTGAATCGAGGTGCTGTCTACCGCCGATTGGAAATGGAACGGGAACGCCGTACACGCCGAGGAACGCTTACCAGTCGAAGAGTGGAGCCACAAATGCGCGTGATGCTTCTCACTAGCCGGCTGCTCGGATATTGCGGCCTCCGGACGACAATGAAGAAAAATCACCGCACGAGTCAAGTCGTTGCCTCTCGGGCTATGGGGGACAGTCCGATAGGGGGCGAGGAAGCGACCGAGCGACTGGGCGAGCGAGCTAATAAAGTATCGCCGTGTGCTCTTTCATTGAAGCGAGAAAGCGATGGTCGTACACTGGAGCATGAGACGATTACCAGCCGCCCGTCCATATAGCCCACGGGTCGGTGCTACAACAGATACCGAGCCTAACGCGTCTGTTTGTCCCGACAATCAACGACAGCGACGGCTGTGACCGGACAAATTTTTGTTTCCGTGGCCGAATCGGGGGCACGACTCCCAAAGCATCCGTGATCCCCAATCCGCATCTCCCCTCCACCTGGCCCCGGAAGGGAGCGAGGCCGAAGCGAGCGGCGCGGTGGACCAAGTCTCAGTGACTCAGCAGAAAACCTGGAGGGGACCTTGTCTTGAAAGCCTACTACGTACCAAGAGCGCCACGAACAACAACGGAAACAACTCTCTTGACGACCTTTTGAGAACTCAGCCTGTTGCTCTCGTCTGAAGACTTTCGCAGAGTCCTGCCGTCGTAGCCGTCATAGGGCTTCGTCGGGATGTTCCGAGTTGGCTTCCTATTTTTCGTCTCCTCCGTCTGCCGGACCGAGGCATTACGACTCGCCGTCTCGGATTGCTTTTAGTTTGTCTGTCAGCTCGACCGTCCGTCTGGGTGCGCCAGTCAGCGAAGCTCCCTCAGTCATTCGGCTTCAGCTGAAATCGAATTTCGTATTTTCTTTGCCTGTGGACAGAAACGAGTTGTTAAATCGCGTTAACATAATTGCCGACTCAGAGATGCCTCCAGACCGCCGCTGAGACGAGCAGTCAGCTCGAGTCGGTTCCGAGCTCGAGCCAGTAACGCCCAAGGCTCCCTTCATCCGACATCAAAGCGCTCCAGAATTCACTTAACTAAGATGACCCGAAGCCTCAATCAACATGGAGATCGTTTAAGCGAGCCTGGTGTGTGTTTAGTCCCAAAAAGCGCGAGGTGAAAACATTTCGGGGAACATTATTCGGAGCCCGCGGGTGAGCAGCGACTCGTTGAATGGATTTCCGGTCGGATTTCGAGAATGGGCGATTCCTCGACTCGCGGAATAGGTACCTACTGCCGGCAACTTTCCATTCCAGCGGTCTCGGTCCTCTGCTCCATTTCTTCTGCGGACATAAATTTTTATTCACGTGTTACGGGAACTCCGCCGGGCTTGGATGTCGAAACAAGCTCCTCTGGCATTTGCCGGCTTGCTAGTTTTGATGGTGATGTCGAGACTCCCGCACTTGGAACGAGTCCGACCTACTTGCTTGCTGACGGTCGTAAATAAGTTCTTGGAAACGAATCTGGCTCTCGAAAGCGTCCGCTGTTGCAAATTTCGCAGCTGTGCTTAAAAATTCTGGCGTCACGCTGACCATTCAAAGTTCGTCTCGGTTTCTCTCGGGAGTCTCCGCGTTTTGCCCAAACATTCGCTATCGTCCCGACCAAGTGCCTTCGTTGCAACCATATCCCCGTTCATGGACATGTGAGACTACTCGGAGAGTTCGAGAGCGTCCATGTGAGGCTTCGGAGCTTAGCGTTCGCAGCAACCAATCAAGGCGATTCGGGAAAGATATGGCTCTACATCCCTGCGATTCTGGCTGGAACTATGAATACGGCAAAGAGCTACGGCACTCTAACTGTGTGTTCGCGCAACTCTGAGCCTTCTCTTCCGTTCGTGTGACCGAGCGAAAGTTGACATCTTCGGAGCGTGAGTCGACTCTCTCTATTCTTACTCCATCCGACGAAAGTGACATTAAACGTCGCTCCTCATAAGACACATTCATCTTCACCAAGAGAAATATGAAATTTCCCTTTGTGTCACGATTCTCCTCGAAGCGGTCGACAAAACGTTCTTCGTTAAACGTTCCCCACGACACGTTATCGCTGTCGACACGTCTGCTCGGTTCATCTTCTTTGCACTGTGTCTCGCGGAAGGCGACGATGGAGTCGCGCAGCCGGAATGAAAGTAGTCTCCATCAGACGAACGACATTCGCACGTGGTCTCGCCGCGGCGCCGTCGTGTTCTAGCGGTTGCTTGAGGTGGCTTTGGTCCTGCCGATGCTGCTGATGAGCTTGCTCGCGTATGGACAGCCGAGCGAGCTCGCAGGAACCGAGAGAGACAGAGCTTGACGGACGTGCAGCGAGGTGGTGTTATTATTCCGCACCAGGAGGCAGAACACA
This sequence comes from Galendromus occidentalis, assembly GCF_000255335.2. Lineage (NCBI taxonomy): Eukaryota > Metazoa > Arthropoda > Arachnida > Mesostigmata > Phytoseiidae > Galendromus > Galendromus occidentalis. The sequence goes on from NW_003805465.1 coordinate 1,778,342, forward strand.
GCTCTCGTCGAATACCAAGGACGTCGTGGTGCGTGATAGCCTCCGTCATCCTTGAGCGAGAGGCGACGCGTCGACCCTCCGCATGCTGCTCCTGATTCTCTAGATCCCGCTAATTCCCGCATCCTCCGCACCAACCCGAACTGCCGCAGATCGCTCAACCTCCGGTACCCGCCTGGCCGTCAGTGGTAGGCCAGTCTCCTCTCGGTGTAGATTCTCCTCTTGATCGACTTGATCTTCGACCGCATGTAATCAAGCACGACGCGACCGACTCGCAACCCGATCACACCACTGGCTCGCGATCCGTCTTGTGTGCCGATGAGTCGATGTAATCTGATTGGCACTGGCGCGAGGGCGTGGTCTCCTTTGTCTGATCATACGACTGGTTTCCCAAAGACTCCCCTCAGCTCCTATAGATCCTCGTCCCGATGAGCAAACCACCAACAAGACGATTGTATGCGCCAAGACCACTGGGGTTCGCTGGATAGAGATCGCGCGTCCGGCGGTCACTTCAGAAGAACCCGGATGACGGCTGCATGAGACGAGACTCAGAACAACGGATGCGAGTTCATGGAACTTTTGGGCTACCTAAGCGTAGATATTCTCGTGAACATCCGCGAGATTGGATCATCCGATCCGACCCTGCACAAGGAGGATGTGGGCGATTGCCGTCTAAAGGGAGCGTCCAATGGACGTCACAAGGAGAATAGATTTCCTTCGGCTGTCTGCTGTTGTTGTTCCCCTCACGGAGCTAATTCCGCCAGCACTCCATCATGTTTGCTCCGGTGCACCATGTCGACAGTGCAAGCCATCTGCTATTGGCAAAGCATTCCTGGCATGAGCGAAAGGAAATGGCGGAATAGTACGAAACAGTTTCCCCGAGAGTGGTTCCGCCCGACACCAGCGACTACGATAACGGATTCAATTCTGATGAGGCGATTCAAGCCACAGGACAATAATAGCGTTCAAAGCGGAGGACTGCGTTTTCGCAATCATTTTGCCGACCGACGCGACTTTGAAAAAAAACGGCAATGCGAGAGAATCGGATGATCGAGTTTTTCGGCGACGCCTGAATATAGCACTGATCTCCCAACCCAACGCCCGAGGAGAATAGGAGGATCACGATTAATTAGTTGGGGCTGATTCGAATCGCCGAGGAGAGAAAACGAAAAAAACTAGCCATCCGGCCGAACTCGCCCACGGGGACCCCACATTGCAAATGGAAACCACTCACACGAGGTTTTGTGCGATCCATTTTAAAAGAAAAATAACTTGCCTTTCTTCAGTCGAGCGTTTCGTTCTCCGAATTCGCCTTGCGAGCCCAGCTCGCAGGTCCTCGGCCGATTCGCCGTTCTCCCCTAGCCTTTCGCTACTCTTCCGCGATCCTGTCCCACCCTCCACGCAACTGACACCCTTTGCAAGCTAAATCTCATCTATCGAGCGGAGCGCGTTTACGAACGAGCTCTATTCAGCGAGGTTGGGAATTTCAAAAGAGAAAATATCGTTTTTCATACGATGCTGTGCCTTCCTTTCCGGTCGAACTTTGCGTGTGGGTGGGAGGGCTGAGACAACTGATACGGTTTCCGGCGCCACGACGGCGATGGGACACCGGAGGCCCTAGATAAATATCGGTTCGTCGCGTGAGATTGGAATGGGGGAGTTGCGCTCTTCATTCCCAAACAGTCGATTCATCGCCATGAATAAGGAATGAATACGATCATTTGACGAAACCGCAGGCCTGACTCGCTTCGTCATCCCCCTCCCCCGCGGAAAGCTGCGAATTCTTCTCGGAACATTCAGTGTGCTTTCCATTCCATCGAGTCCCTGCAGGCGGCAGCGGGACTTTGCCGCTGAATTTGCATTACAAAGAATCGGCGCAACAAATTTCTCAACCGTCGTCGTGAAACTAGGCAGCAGTCGAGACATCTTTCTCCCAGACGAAAACCAGAGACTACAATACGGGAGCCCGCGTGAACGGGAATGAATGCTGAGGAAAGTCGTCCCCGTCGTCGAGACTCGAATTTGAACGAGAGCGTAAAAAGCATTCCTTCACCGTCGTTCTCTCCGTTCTCAGCTATCGCTGGTTCCCTTTATAGAAGGGCTCACGTAGTGGTCGATAAGTCGGTCAGGAGAACCGATAGATGAACGGCAGATCTCGATCCTATCGATGTTGAGGATCCCTGAACTTCATCTCCGCTCTAGATAACCACCGAAAAATTGCATGCCTCGACACCCAGAAGTTACTCCTAGAGAGGCCTTGGAGCTAGAGAACCCGGTCCATCCGATGGATTGGATATTCAAAATCAAAATTATCAAAAGAACTCACGAAACGCAAACTACAGTCGCTCTAAGACTTGAACCACGCTTACCCGAGAAATACACAAATATGTGAGTTGTCCCCGGCACGCGGACTTCCGCATAAAATATGAGGAGCGTTGCTGAGAAGTGATGGAACCCACGAAGATTCTCCCGTGGGTCGTCAAGAGAAGGGTCGAGCTTCAAAAGGAACAGGAAAAACAGCCTCGAGTGTCGCAACTTCTGTACGGAGTCGACCCCCGTACATGTCGAAGTAGATGCTGCCGAATCGGTGGAAGTTCGACGGAGAACTCGAGACCCGTCCGGAGTACTCGGTGAGCATCTGTACGGGCGGCCACCGACTCGAGCTCCCCGGAGGCGAGGCTCACTCTTAGTCTGCAGTCGGACACAATCTGAGACGTGCTCGGATCCGCTGCCGCGACATTAGATAAACAGATTAATTGACGAGCGTTGGAAGGTCATTCGATCGGAATGTCCAATATCGAGAGGAGACGTACTTCGCATTGCATTCTATCGCCTCATTAATCTCGGATTGATTGGTAAGGGTCAGAGTGGACTTTCATGCTCAGCACCTGCTCTGATGACTGCATCGCTGATCGGCTCCCCCAACGCTCTCTGTCGCATTCTTCTCGTCAGCCTCCTGAACTTGGTGCTGCGAGGAAACTTGGGCTGCCTTGTCGCCGACGCGACGCTGTTTCGCAATGCACATATATCTGCCTACGAATTGAGGATGTCAGCCATCGGTCGACCTTGGTCTCTGACGTGTGCGCGCGCCTCGCTATCACGCTGTTGCCGTCATACTTCCTCTAGGATGAATGTCGCGCTTGATTCATGGAGTGCGGCGCAAGCCCGAAACCCCTCGTTTCGTGCGCTGCCTCGGAGACAAAACCGCATAGAAAGGGATGCGGCGTTTTTCGGAATGCCGACCGTGCGGCGTGCCCTTCGCTTGCCATGCCATGAGAGCCTCAGCTACGGTCGCCAACGTCGGTCGTCGACGTGTTGGCCGACTCGGCCGGAGCATCTTGAGGCGGCTGCAAACTTGCTCGGGACCCGAGTGATGTTATCGAGTGTTGCTCCCGGCGTGTCAATCCAATATCTCGAATCGAGTTCCATCCTCCCCAGCCTTGCTGAATATATCTGCATAATATCGTCTAGCTATACCGTGTCTATATATCTCGGATGCCATGCTCATCCAGATTCATGTCGCACAAATCACTGTCCTCGCGGCGCGATGCCGTCGCCCTCGATACCCCTGGCTCGGTTCACCAATGCTTCTCATATTTCAGTGTGATACAATACCGATCGGGCTAAAGTATACGAGAGTCATAGGTAGACAAATAATGAACGGATTCCGACACAGACAGACTGGCAAGCAGGCAGCGGATATTGTTCCTGCATAATTCAAGATCCGTCTAGCCGCGAGACAATCTCTCCATGACTTGGTGTCAAGTCGATTTATCCGCGAAGATTCGCGGACTCACCAATCAGATTAGGCCAGGTTTTCCATGGTCTCCCCCCGCTCGGGTTTGTCGTAGACGCCGAATGTCGGGGAGCGTAGGCCTCTACACTGTGCTCCATCTTCGGAGAATAGAGGCGCAAGGAATTCGGTGCGCTTCAAGACGATCGACTTTCGTCGATGACGGTTCCATTTGATCTCTTCGACTCGAATTCAAGTAGCATCGACAGGGAGATATCCGAGATATCTCATCCAGATGGGACAAATATCAGAATCCCGTATCGGTCCTCGAATATGAACATTATGCGGTTCCGTCGATCATGGGAAATGAATTCCGCAGGTCTCTGAAGATTTATTTGACTCCTTAATCGATGAATCCTGCGAAGCGTTTCGCCGTTTCCGTCCTTCTAGCTTTTGGAGGAGATGGACTGGACGAAAACGATAACGAAGAAATCCTTCTCTTAGAGATGGCCATCGCTGCGGCAGTAAGTTGTAGAATGGAGATGCGTTCGGAGCCGAGGAATCGCTCACTCCGCTGGAGTTATGCGACCCAGCGACGCGGGATGAGGAAGAAATTGATAGGCGAAGGAGACAGGCGGAGCAAGTAGATGCACTTGGCGTGGATCCAGATTTTATTTCAAAGTATGATTAAAGAGTAGCCGAGGGGACTTTTCCGGCGTTTTCAGAGAACATAACAAGATCTAGATGATTTATCTGACTTGCGTCTCTCACCCGACCCCCCCCCCTTTGCTCTACTCCGCCGTATCATGTCGATGCGGGACGAGCCGGTCTCAAGCTAGTCCTCCCTTCTGGGTATTCCGAACAGGACGAGAGTCGATCTCATACGGATGACGGGCTGTGTATTTTTTTGGGGGATGCAGGTACCCGACAGCGGATTCCGGCGAGCCGATGAGCGGGATTCCGTGTTTCGCGACGCAGGCAGCGTACGTATGAGGAAAATCGGGAGCTCGCCGAGGGAAGGAAACTCGGTGTGCTGAATGTGAGCGCTTTCTCATCATTTAATTTCGTCGCGGTCGACAGTTTTTCCCCGCGAGTTATGAATGGCACTTTAATGGCGCTCCTCGGGGGCGCCACATTGATTGATCAACCGATCGATCAGATGCACGCACTCGCCATCCCGAGAGTGGATTCGCTGTCGGTTATCAAATAGTTTCGCAGGCAACACACCGCGCGCCTGCACTATGTCAATCGCGTCATCGCTCTCCCAACGGAACGGTTCTGCTCACTTACGGTACTCCATGTATGGTTCGTAGTTTTTGTTTTTGAACCATGGGTCGTGTTTTCTCCAGAGGGGGAAACGGGTCTTCGTTTTTGTCTCAAAAGATTTCTGTTCTGTTAAGAGAGACTGTCGACAAGGCATCGAAGTTTCGGAAAGGATCGAGTTGTCCTGGAGCTGCGTCAATTGCGCTCGCGAACATGAAGTCGGACGCAGATAAACGGAACGAGTCCCAACGAAGTCGATCCGAGTATGAGTCGCAATATCCCACCCACGGCGGGAATACTGGGTCTATAGGGTGAGGCAATTTCTGCGATTCTCCTTTTGTTGATCCGAGGAGAACCATCTATGCCCCTCATGTTTCGTGATCGAGTACTCCACGTGGAGTCCTGTGCGACGGTATTAGGTTGCGAGCTCGCCACTCCCACTGGGCACTTTGTCAGAATGAATCAAAGTAGAATGATCTTAATGAACGATGAGACAAGCGACACTGGACGCTGACGACGACGGCCGGCAGGCAGCACAACACAGAGGGACGGAATCAATATTGGATTTCGTCGGCTAGTGAATCGACCTTTCTGAATCCAATGAACGTCAACCGCCGGGTCGGCGGGCGAGCGAAGTCGGTCCGAATCCGAATTTGCGAAAGGCTCCATCGACTGCTGCGTAGCCAGCTCCCGAGTGCGTCGATGCTGTGTTTCTTCGATAATTGACCGATGTCTGGAAAACTTTCGATTTGTCACTGCAAGGAGAGGACTAAGATTCTGGCTCGGGGACATTGGCCGGGTCGCGTTTGCGACGCGAACGCAACAGTGAGTCAACGGGAATCACAATCAACGCCACGCGAGAGCGCTTCCCAAGGACGTTCCTCCAAGCGAGCAGTGTTCCCTCCCACGCGAGACTCCGGAAGCACGGCGTCTACGCTCAGCGTGAATTCATCTAACAATCTTTGACATCAACTGAATGGCGTCACGTCGGTCCCTAAGTAAACCGGGGCCAGACGTCACGCCAAAGTAATAATGAGATGAGCTGTTTTTTTTTGTCTGCACCCCCGTGGGGCTGTACACCCTTCGGTAGCTCTCGTTGGAGTACTAAACTACGGTACCGCTGATTCAACGAGGACGCATCGGCGGATTAATGACGGGCAGAAGGAGGAAAATACTCGCCTACCCGATTCGACGTCCCGTGGATTCTGAGCTCCAGTCCTTCATGACGGAAGTCTGGAGACGCATCAGGCCAATTTGTTGCAACAGACATGATTGGCGAGCCGATGTTCCTTCACTCGTCGACGTGAGCTCGGGGGCAATCGTCACAGTATCCTCTGCATTGTCATGGCGGTGCGTCCGCGAAGATAAACAATCAGCAAACCGTGTACACATACATACGTTTATTTTTGTTATTCCTGGTGTTCTCGCTGCATGAGCCGCTTGACTTCCCTCGCTGAGGGGAAGTGGGTCGGGACTATGTGGGTCGCACAGAAGGTGGGGCGAAGGGCTTGAGTCGGCGATCACGGCTTCGTTATCGGAGGTAACGAGGTCGTCGATAGGTCTACCTACTACCACTGCAGGGTCGTTCATTTCGTCGTGAGTACGTGGAGGATAATTTTCACCAGCCCGTTCGACCGATCGGGTCGCCTAACTGACAAAACGGTCGTACGTGGAGGATCCAGGAACGTCATCATCAGCTGCGTGTGTTCGCTGAGCTAGGGTCGGTCGGTGAAAGTTGTCGAACTAGCATGGCTCGTTCGAGGTTCCCAATTGCTGTCTCCCGGCTCGTCCGGCGTACTGGTCCATTCCCAATCAGGCAGGTCCGTCTCTAACAAGCTGCATTAGGGACGGTTGCTTTTACTCGTCGGCGAACACGAAGCAAGACCGGGGATTGGATACCTTCGGATGGAGGGGTCGCCGGCGGAGGTGTACCGTCAGAGAACGTCAGGAACTCGATCAGCAAAAGAGACATATAAATCTGTCTAATAAGGGAAAATGTCCGCGAGTTGAGACACTCCGTTCTCGAGCACAACTGACTGAGACATTCGAGAATGTAGTGATTTAGAGCGGGAGTATTTTACCGAACGGTCACTACCAAGAGGCACCCGCGCAGAGATTACGTTAATTGCTTCGAAATATCCTAATCGACTCCACGAAACCGACTTGGATCCATTCCGCCCCCCGTCGGACTAGTAATTGAGATCAGAATTTACAACGCTCCACGGATCAGGGTCTACAGTTGAATCAATATTTGAAGAGGGTCGAGGATGATTCGGTCGGTATGTCATCGCAGCGGCCAGCACCGATCAGACGTCGTGCCGCGAATCATGGGACGTCGAAGCGGTTCCAACCAGTTCCAGGATCGGAAATACATCGATCTTGGCAGAAATCACCACAGCTCCTTGGAATTACGATTCCCTCGGGTGTACACAAGGAATTCATTACGAGGATAGATGAGGAATTTCATGATTCAGTGGAGTGCTACCGGCCTATCGGTGGGGTCGTTCCCGGGTATCTGCCGACTGCTTCGACTGTCCGAAGCGCGATGCATCCCAGTGCAGGGAGTCAGATATCCTGATCTGCATTCCTCGTTTCCTGCGTTTCTTCGGATGGTCCCGCTTCGAGGTCCTGAATTCTGAAGCCAGGCCGAGTTCTAGCCGGAGCTCCTCGGTCTTCCTGAACGACTCAGAAGGGAATGTCAGGCATCACTAATATCCGAGGGATGGCCTCTGAGCAAAGATACATCGGTGAGCACCCAGTGGGGACTTTACAGCTTCATCTCATTCGGGCAGTGGTTTGGTGCTACAGTACCCTTGTGATTTCAACGCGCGGATGCCGATGTAGATATAGGTCGTGATCGACAAGACGGTGACGAGGATATGGGCAAGGTAGAAATAACGATTCCTCTTGCCATGCCGTCTCAGGTGTTCCTCGACGGGATCATTCTTCCCGCGGCAACCACAACAACAGCACTTCATTGTTGGTGAATCATTCGACTATCAGATCCTCCAATGGATATCTCACAGCCGTAGCAGATGCCGATTGATGATGGACGGCGGAGAATTCTGAAAAGGCATTCGGTGTAGGTATGCGATGTTAGCATCTCCGTAGAATTACGTTCGGTCCTCATCCCGGATCTATTTATCGGAAACATGCAGAGCCTTCCGGGAGAGGGACGGATCCTAGGTAGCAATTTCGCGGTCGAATGCCTCGTCCAGAAGAGATGTCTGCACTGTTATCCTCGAGCTCCCACCCTGACTGGCCGCTCGCTGGGCGTCGCTACGGGGGTCGTTATTCTTCCCTCGAAGGCCGGGAACCTTTGAGACCTTAGCTCGGCACACGCTTTTTCCTAAAAGAACTTCTTTCGCTCTATATCGTCCCCGCAAACTCGTCTGATAGTCCTGGATCGCGGCCTTTTTTATGGTTGTCCCCGGAATCATTTCATGCCCGATCGTTCGCCGACACTCACGTGTTCATTTGAGTTATTACCTTACCCTCTCTCCGTCAAAATAATAACTCGGGAATGAGAAATAGTCGAGGTCTCCTCGGTGGCAAGGACGTCACGACGCCATTCTCTCAGCGATGGGTAAGAGTAACGAATCCCGCCCACATGTCTCAAGTCTTCGGCTCGGACGCAAATCTTGTTTGGGGCAGCGCGTCGAAGCTCGACGGCATTGGCGCGGCTGTGTGGCGCCAACGGGGTCATCACGAATTCATTCCGCGCTCAAAATTAAGTTCCGCCAAGATTCATCCGAACACGGAGACAGTCGTAGGGGTCCAGAGTCGGCAACGAGAGCACCGCGTCCCGAACGCCTCGTCGCCCCTGTCAGGGGAATGAGGTCTCGAGAATTACAGCTCCGTTTCTGCGGTCTGTATTTCTCGTGGTGGAAAAAAGCTCGCTTCCTTTTCTCGGGTACAAGCGATAAGTTAACCGGCTCTGAGTATAGGAGTGTCTATATCTGATTAGCGAGGGAGCATGGATCCCTTATGCTCTTTGTCCTATGTTCGCTTTATTTCTTACGAAAGAGATAATCACCGGAACGGGCACACTGAACCCGATTTCAAGCTGTCGCCGGTCTAACGTCGTTCGATGTGGAGGTGTTCAATTTGCCCGAGTGTGTATAAGAGAGGCGGAGGCTATATATCTGGCTCTAAGTATTCTGCTGTCAGTGGACAATCTGGTTATGACAGGCGATTTTTCAATCTCATACGAATCTGCTGGCGGATTCGATATCCTTTTCTCCCTTGATTCCGCTCGATTGACCTTAATCACAGGACGCCAAAGTTCCAAGTAAATCAAACTATCACGGAAGTGAACGTCTATCAGTCCGATCAGCGAGACGCGGTCGATGATTTTTCTTGTCGCCTCAAAAGCAGTGACTGCTTCGGGGCGAACAAGCTCAATCCGATTGAAGATATCGACTCCAAACGGGACTCCTGATTTAGAGTGAAGAATCCGCGACGCTTCGGGGAATTGATGTTGTCTCGGGAAGAGAAATTTCCTTCTCGAATCTATTCAACTTGTTGCGAAATGACCCTAGGACCGCATTTTAAAAGTTCTCTGCGAGCTCCTACGCTTCTCCCTGAAACGTCATCCAGCTCATCCTTCACACGAAACTTTAATGTTAGCGAATTCCTCGAAGTCTTGTGGAAGAAAGAATTCGGTAGGTCGGCGCGTTTGCTGTTCGCTTGCAAAGGCACTTAGACGGGCCGTCTTTTGCTTTAGCCGTAAAGACGAAATAAGAGGGGAGAGTGACGGAGGGATCAAGTCGTTTGTGAAACTCCGCCATAGACCGAGAACTCTTTTGAGACACGGGAGGGGATTTTTGTTTCGTTGCTGCTCCCTTGCCCCAAATTCCATTGACGTAGGTTAGGTTGGCTGCCTGCCTCCATCATTTGGCTTCTCCAGATATATATTCTGCAGCGGCGTCGTGGCATTTTCGGAGTTTTCATGCAGGTATTCCGGCCCGGAACGCCACAATCCGAACTTCGGAGACAAAGGTGGACTTCGCGAACTCTTTCCATTCATTCCGTCGATATCTCCACATGACGAGTATAGCGCCATCTCCAGCGATATGTCTTTCAACGAAACGGCAGGTCTCGGGCGGTAAATCCCGATTTCCACCGATCACTCCGGTGGATCGCAGTTACGCACACCGAGAGATATTTCGTTTTTTTTCGTCTTCATCTCCGGCACGGTACACGAGCTATTACCAGCTAAGCGGATCATTCCATAAGCTTGTCTTGGACTGAATCCAGCAGAGCTCAGTCGCGTCCGAGCACTCATCGAAGCCAAGAACCCAAAAGCGAATTCGAAAACTTCCGACGATCATTCTCTGATTGAATCGCCGCGGCTAGACGTGTCGCCACGGGCAGGCAAGCGTCGATGCCGATCGATGTGTATTGCCCCTCGAAGTTCTCCCCGAATCCCAATGAAGCCCTCGGAACTCCCAAGTTCTCCCTATATTCCTCTCCTCTGGGGAGAGCGGAACAATCGCCTAAGTGGAGCAGCTTCTTGGAGAAGATCCAGTATTTGATCACGCTGACCCAAAGCAACGAGCGCTTTAGCGTTCTGAAATCAATATAAATCTATTGACCCACATTGAACGCCCTCACGTCGGGACCCTTCCGTGATACCGAACATCACGCTCTCCCCGGATTTTCCGAGTTAATTAATCGCATGATGCTACACCTCGGGGATCTCGTCGATCTCCTTAGGAGGTTCCGAGGCCGCGATATCGACCGGGATGTCGGTCGCGCCATCGGCCGCGATATTCTCACGTAGTCTACGCGGGAAGATTTCAGCGCAGATACGCGAACCCTCTACGCACGGCAGAAATTCTGCGGTGTACCGAATCCCCGTCCGCGAAGTCGCTTCCCGGGGTCGAGAGGGACGAGTATCGATACTTAAGAATCCGCAAAAGATGGAGAGAAGAGTTCTTGTCTGCTCAGCTACCGCTCCCTAGGGAAGGTGTGGCCAGCAGGTGTTTCAGCCGAGAGCAGGATCTTGAAGTCGATTAATGAAATGCCTCTTTCGCGTGCTCAGCGAGTATACGTTGTGCACAAATACACTCTCACCGTGCACTAACAGAGCCACAAACCGGGACATATTTGGAGAGAATCACTTTGTCTTCACAATGAGGGGCGTAGAGCGCGCAATCCCGAGTCGCAACCGCGTTGTCAGCGCCAGCGGGGCTGGTGAGGAGCACAAATACTAATGTAAATAACTCATGCGATTGTGAACCCACCATGGGGGATTTTCTCCGAAATGATATTCTGAGAGGATTCTTTAGACATGCCTGACATTGAGCGTGAAGAATATTGGAAGGTGGAATTTCCCCGAAAATAGGTTTCCCGCCCCATCTCGTGCCGTTCGATGGAGATGTTCGCTTCGCAACTGGAATATGGTGCAAGGCGACGGTTCCCAAACGACGGGACTTGATCGGACGTGAGCCTCGGTACTGGCCTCGGTGCGGTGCGAGCTGATAATGCTACAGCGTTTGGCTCGCACAGGATCCTTTGCGGCAACCAGTGGTTTCCAGAGGGCGTTCTGAGTATGTCATCCAAGGTGTATGTTTGCGCAACGTCGTAGCAATCGGGCTGTGCATTAGAGACAGCCGGCGAACATCACCGCTCAGTTTCAACATAGGAGACACACTCGAGGTCCCGCCAATTCGCCCCAGACTTCACCTCACGGACTACCTTATGTACGTACTCAGGTACTTGGGGGACGTGGCAAAAAATCAATAATCCGCCAGAAAAATCACTCGAGGAACGAGGCTATCGGTGTCGTAGTCGTTTGCCCGGCCGGGCCGTTCAATAAGTGTGACCTTCAATTAGAGACGTTCGCAATAACACAGAGCTAAAATGGTCCTTGCAACTCCCAGGCCAGAGTCTAATATTGGTCCCCGGCCTGAACTTGGTCAGGGTGGGCCAGGATCCCTCTGGCCTGGGCTGAGGAGCCATTTTGTGCTTCGTTGCACACTCCAGTGAGGCATTATTTGTCTTCTACTTCGCCATCTTATCTTGGCCTATACTAGGAATGAAGCTCCAAGTCTTCGGGCTCTCTGTTCACCTCATGGCTGCACATCTCGTTTTTCTCTGACTGATTGACGTTGGCGCCCCTGTGCGTACGTTTCGCTTGCGTTCTCCTCACGCCGAAAAACCTTCAGCGGCGATGAAGAATTTCCATTGGTGGCAGACCGAAGCTCGGGTGGGCGGAGAATGGGAAAAGTTATTGTAGATGGAATCCGCCAACTAGGGAAAGACAAATGGGGAGGAACATTGTTCGGCCGCGGGGTAGCATATGAACGAAATTTCCGGACGATATATGAGTCCGGCATCAGTTCCGGCCGAGATCGAGGTCGATCTTCTTCAGTCCCTCCGGACCCTATCTCTTGGGATCCGAAACGAATCAGAGACGACTAAGCCCTCGCCAGGATTCGACTTCGATTGTCCGGTATCGCGAGTGCATGAGGTAATCATTCGATCGATTGTGAGCGATCCGGAGGAGAGGAGGGTTCCCCCGTCTGAGCGTCCGACCACCGGCATCGTGTCCAGAGGGGTTTCTCCCGGTATTCAGCATAGGTCAAGAAAAAGGCTTCGCTGCGACTCGTCACTGGTCTGGGACCAGCGGAGCCGAGTTGCGATGATTGACTCATCGTCTGACGCGGTAGAAGTTCCTGCGAGAGCCGTTCCTCTCCGCTCGGAGAGCAGGGCAATTGTTGGAACATGGCGCTCACAGAGAGGAAATTAAACGACGAAAGTGTCCAACCAGACGCCCAGTCTCTCGAGCGGCCAGCTCGCTCATCCACGCGACGGGGTTCGCCAGGTCATTACGTGTAAATGAGAGGGGAGTTAATTTTATGAATGAGGAGTGTCTGCGTCGGACATCTCCGACGACTGAATTTGGAGGCCTAGAAACAAATCTAGCATTTCAACGAACGTAGAGAAATCTGCGACGACGATGCGACAAAGAATGCTCCCATGCGCACACAAACGACTGGGTGTTCGTACTTGGGTGTGCGTCGAGCATTCATTTTGAGAACGAAAGGCTTTTGTCTGCTTGTGGCAGGACGTCGGACGGAGGGAAACGCCGCCGACGACAGACCGAGCTAAATGCCAAACTCTGAATGGCTCATAAATCCGCAACAAAAGGACGTCGAGTGGTCGTATGAAAAATTTCTGTCTCCCCCGGGTCACCGTCACCGATCGCGGTCGCGGCACCGACGTATCTTCGCACTCCTGGCAGCGTTGGCGTGGAGAGCGATGCCTTCACTCCTCCACCGAGCGACGGAGGAACGGCTCACCGAGGGGAAGCGGACGCGTATCGTATCTCATGATTCGGAGATCCTAGCAACAGCTTCCGCCCCGCAACTGCTAAGACGCCGCTCGCATTCTTCCGCGCGGTGAATATCCGACGCCATACGGTGACGAGCTCCCTTCGATTGAGAGATCCTATCAGCCGGACGAGCACGCTGGATGAATGTTCATGAGTCAGGATCAGGGTGAGGAGCGAACCAGATGGATTGGTCGATCCGTGATCATTCCGTATGAGCATGAGGCTTAGGCGCTTCCGTCTGAGCGTGGCTCGCCCCAAATCGCGCCTTCGGGTGTACCTACAACCCAGGACGATCGGTAATCGTCATTTGACTCATTTCAACGGTACTCCGAGTTCACATTAATTTATATATGTGGGTATCAACGTCGCCGCAGCAAATAGAGTCAACCTTGGCTTCCCTCGGTTTTTATACCCGATGATGTCACGGAAGTCTTCGTTCGGCTTGTTGTCCATTGTCGTTTATCCTACCCGAACGTGCCTGCGCGCTAATTACGAGCGAGCGGAATTCTCTTCACGTCGCTCGACAACAGTCGGTGAACAAGAAATCCCTCATCCTGCGTGCCCGGATCCTCCTTTCAGCATCGGACAATGTCGATCCGAGAACGGCTCTCGGTCAGATTTCAGGGGAGCTACATCGAAAAAGCCTCGTTCTCCGAGACGACCGCGGATAGGAGATTTTTTGCGCGGAGCCTTCCTTTTTGGGTTCTGCCCGTGAAGTACACCGTCAAACCGAGGGCGAGCCTTTGTGAATGTTTTCCATGGCGCATCGACGGTTTTAGCGTCATTCACGAGTCCACTGAATCGTTCGTTTGCGTAATACTCCTCGGCACACTCCCTGAACGAATTCAACGGTTCAAGCTTCTCTCTCGATCGGATTTGCAGTGATTGCCCAATCTGATCAGCGCACCGGAGTCCGCGACTGATTGATAGTTGAATATTCTCGAACCAGAATGAGCGGCAATGGAAGCTCAATCACGATCATCACCCGCTGTGGATCCCATCGATAGCCGCGGATGAAGCATCTGAACAGCATGGGAAAGAAGGCCGCGCCAAGAACGGAAGATAACAAAGAAAAAATAACATGATCCGCGTGTAGCTGTAGAGGTCTCGTCGAAGAGGAGGTTCGAACGGGTAGGTTGCTCGCAGGCGTATCCTACTCGGTAGGCACTCGACGACACTTTAATTATAACGTTGTCAGGGCGCCGTCATACGGCCTCAGGGTCTGATCGGCAGTCCTGATGACAGGCCATGGACTAAGTGATAATGAAAGGCTTCTCTGGCTCGTTCCACTTTACCTTGAGGCGTTCAGCGAAATCCACTCACTCGGTGACGACGCACTTCCATATTAAACTTTGAAACGAACACAACCAGTTGGTGGCAGCGGCCACGAGCTCGCCGAAGCGTCAGGCCCAACACGCTCGTTACAAACCCAAACAGAATCAAGTCAAGCTAAGAAACCCTTCATTTGGAACTTTATTGAAACATGTTATCTATTCCCCCTCCCTGCCCCATGGAGCTACAGGGTGGGGGAGGAGGGGAGCGGGAGGAAGGAAAAATCTATCGAACTGGAAAGGAATGACCGTCGTTGCGAATTCCTTATCCATTAATCCCCGAACGTTGGACTCCCACCGGGAGAGTCCATGGAAAGGTTCCGACTGGAAGATTCTTCGTTTCGCTCTCAACAGATGAAAATCCGAGTGATCAGGGGCCGGTGCGATGCTGACGCAAGGTCGTTGGATCGTCATACACATCAAATACACTCAACAAGCGCCGTAATGATGCCTATCGAATGAGGCTCTCATATCATAAAGATGACACCTGATCGGTGGTCATACGAAGAGCATAAGGAATCTGTTGGATGTCCAGCCGTGCGGTACGTGGTTGTTGAACGTGTTGATGTAACATAAGACATTCCGCGCCGCGGGATCATGTTTGTCCGTGATGAGAGTACTCAGCGGCGGCGTGCCGAGAGATGGACTCGTTCTCGAGGGTCGGGTTACAGCTCCACGGGATCCGACACGACCAAAACATCAACGACAATACGTTGGGCTACGGTATGCAAGGTGCCGTCCGGGGGACGCAGCTTGACTGCGAGCCCACCGATCGTCACCGGGTCGGGATGACTATCCGCAAATCTCAGAAGGAGTGGGGACTTCTGTGTCTCCGACACTCTTTCTCGCTCCTTGGCGTCGCGTCGGTCGTCGCCGCGGCGGAGACGCACGATTGCGGCAGATAATGCGGCGAACTCCGTGAATTCCCCGGGACGTGCGTCTCTATCTCGACGGAAGGGTAAAACGAACGAAGACCCCGAATGGCGGAAGAAGGAAGGAGGGATTACCGTGTCACAACCTTGCTGGCGAGAAAACGTGAGTTTAGAACGGATGGTTTCCCTCTAAGGGCTCACGGGCCGCATCCTCCTTCGTGGACTGATGCACCAGCAGCGACTTTGAAGCCCCGTGCAAAGAAGCCTCGGCCAAAGTGCTTCATCATTTTTTTGCAAAAGTCTCATTTCGTCTCCGCCCCAAGCTCGCTCGTTCAGCAGGATTCTTTTCGGAAGAAAACGCTCAACGCAAGGAACTTCCAGCCATTGCGTCCCGGTCCCCCCGACTTGACTGAGCGAGGGGTGAGACAGGACAGGCATATACAGACGCCGAATGGAAACCTCCATTGAACAGAGGAAGAGTCTGAAATGACGCGTACACAATGGTAAGCGCGGCCATTTGGAGTTGGAGGCGTACGGAGCGCTTGGAACGGACCATCAGCATTCGCTGGGACAAACTCTTAAAAGTTCCGCACCCGGTGGGGAGTCACCACCGTATGCTTCGGGGAGTGAATTTCTCTTCGAAAATGTCTGGTGGAGTCAGGCCCTTGTCGGAATCAGTTCAGCTGCTTTGTTTCAGTAAAGGAGGGACGTTGGTTTCTCTGAGTCGAGAGTCTAACCCCAGGAAATAACCACGCACTAGAGATACATGTGGGATTTTTTTCCGGGATTCTTCCATTCGCCTTAGCCGCGGTCTCACACATCTAATCGAATGAGCTGATCGCTCCGCATCGTCGAGGGGCAAATGCTCCCGGACTCCTCTTATTGTAGCTTCCACAATCAGAGCCTTCATCACATGCTGAGCAGAGTTTTTGGGGTATCGGTCGGTTTCGGGCTACTGGACGGACACTGGAGCGGATCGGAGCAGGAACTTCCTTCTCATGAGAGGGTGGAGAATCCCTTTTGACCTTGCGTTAATAGACCCCCAGGCTTCCAGAAGTCCCAGGCTCCGTACTCGCTGAGGAAAGGTTTGAGCGCCCCGTCGACAGCTGGAATGAGCTCCACAATATGCGCACGACCGGAAAAAGCATCTCTAAGTGAATTTCGTAATTCGGGACTGAGTCCTCGGCGTCAACTGAGCTCTGAACGAAACAGACAGAAGAGAAACGAAACGTTGGGAATTCGAGACACGATCGTGAAGCTTGTTTGCCGTTGAAGGTATGAGCCGTCTCCGTCCTTTAGTCGGCCGCTCGTTGCACGGGGCCTGCTGGCGCCTTGAATGCCTTCGCGTCTGCGCGCCTCCTTGCTTGCTTGTTGGCTGTTTTCAGAAAGCGCCGCCGCCGCCACCGCCGCCACCACCGTCCTCTATTCGCATCTCTTTCTCTACCCCCAACCTCGCCCCCCCACCGCCGTCTCTCCCCATTCTTTAAGATCCCCTCCCACTGTTGGCTCAAGTTCCTGCGCTATACTTTGTTCCCCCTTCCCTGGTTCTAACCTTCCCACAGCGCTGTCGTCTCCATCCGTGGCTCTCAATCTAGCCTTTCCCGTTCCTTGTGCCTCCACCAGAACTCAAGTGATATCCCCGCTCAAAAATAGCAACCATTTGTAGCAGAGAGCGAGTAAACGGCCAATCGAGCTCGCGAGTTTAGAGCATTGCGTCTCGCGAACGTCTGAAATGTTTCCTCGGAAATCCTCGCTCGGCTCGGATGAGCTGGGCCCAGTGTACCTACTTCGTGAGTTCGGGTCGGCTTGAGCTCCTCGTCGAGATGCCGGATATTTCGAGGGCTGACGGAGCAGCGGGCTCGATGCTCAGCACGAGAACCGCCTAATGATCTGTATCTCCTTCCTGCAAAGTGGCTGAATATTCATCAGGAGATGAGAGGGAGAGAAGGCAAATAAAACAAAATTCAGTCACCTCTTGTCTCGCAGGACTCCAAGCCTTCCATTTGACTCCTGCCTGCTTTTTCGACCCTCTTCTTTGCGCGGCCCACGCGAGGGCCGGCGGGGGCGGACGCGCATGCTTGCTGAAAAGAGAATTTCTCTCTCACAGCGCCAGCGACACTTAGCAAAGCCGCTTGAGTTTACGCAGGCAAGAATCGACGGCCGCCAAATGGAGAAAGGAGTCTATTCAGCACAAAACATCCGGGCTCACTTTGACTGCGAAAATCAGGAAGAAAAGGAAAAACTAAGTGTTCCTGCAAGAACGTGCAGGCGGCCGGAAACATTACGGCGCAAAGTTCGTTCTCGGGACGCGAAAATTAAGAATATATGACCAGCCGGAATATTTCGGATACGGAGACCCGGGGAGTCGACAAGCAGTTTTCGTGAGACGCAGCCGCTCGTGAGATGGTTGAGAGGCTTCTAGGTAGCTCTCCCGAAATTTCCAGACAGTCAACGGATCCCTCCCAATGGGGAGGGGGTCGCGATGACGTCTTAGCTCTAGTTCTGCTGAATCATAGGAGCTTAATATTATTTATCTGACTCGTCGATAGAGGCATTCTGCTTGGCTAGTAGTCTCGAGAGGGAGAGCCCGCGAGAGCGGCATCCGGACAGCGTACAGATTGTTATCCTCACACACAGAAAAAGGAATTCGAGCTGTCCCCTCCGAGCCGAGGACGACAATCGTCGGAGAACTCCTACGACTTCGACAATGACGATGGCAATGACGACTACCAGGATGAGAGCCTTTTTAGCTTGTTGTTGGAGGAAGCGACTTTCGTATATTTGCCCGCTTGCCTCCGTCTGCCCGTTCGTACGTGCGCACATCCGCCTTTCTATCTATCCACCCGAGCCGTTCGTTCGTTTGTCTGCCGGTCTATCTGTCTCACTGTGAGATGGTGTGTGCGGGTGGGTGGGTGTTTGAGGAGCGGGAATTGCTTTGTCTCGTTGCTCCGACCATAACAACCCGCCCGAGGCGTAGGGATGTCACGGGTGCACTGTGAGACGACGAGCAGAAACAAGGGGGGAAAAAGCGGAGGCTCGAATGCTTTTCTCGACTAGTGGTCGACCAGACAAGCGACCGACCGACGGCGTGAAAGCCGGCCACAAATTGCTTGGATCCTACGCCGAGTCTGATTCCGAGTTTTCCTTGGCTCATCTTTCTTCTCCGTCTCCACTCTGTTCTTCCATTCTTCCTTCTCATCTGAATTGTTTCAAGTGCAACAGCTCAACGGATGAGTATTCGGTGACCGTCTATTTCCCGGAGTATAACCCCCCACATCTCAAGGATCTCGCCTGAACGAAGAGACCGATAATAATCGACAATTATCACGGAAGTCTCTGCGTTCCGCATCATCGTTATACAGAAGTAATTCTTGGGAGCTGTCCCTGCGAGTCCTCTAACGAGAACGGTTGCCTCCGGCGACCCGAGCCGGATATGGAGATCTCTTTTCGGGGAACAAGCATGCGGATGCTGGAATTCGTTAACTCTAATCGGTCCCCCAAGACCTCATGTAGGTATATGAACAGAGAAAATTCGACCCCAGTCGAGGGATCCGCCGTACTCAGGAGCGGGAGCAGCCCACTGAACGGAGAGGATTCCCAGATCTTCGAGTTCCCGGCTTTTATCTCTCGGGAATTTTTTCCCGGAATATTCTCTACGGTTTTCCTGGGAGTTCTCAATGGAAACGGCATTCCCGAGCGTGGAAGGTTCATCTCGGGCGGTGCGCAGGGAAAGCCGCGACCCGAATTAAATTTGAGAGCTCACTATGCCCCGAATTACGAGAGCAAAGCTCAAGTAGGTTGAACGATGGAGGATCCCTCTGAAGTTCACCGATCGAGACAAACAGGGGAGCATCTCCCACATCTGAGGAACAGACCGGACGCAGTCGGCCTTGGGTATTCCAAATGATGTGACAAGCAAATCGTATGGTCGTTTACTCCCGCTTGGGGAATCGCTTGATGGTGGAAATTGTGTTTTGCAAATCGAGCAAACGGTTGTCGTTTCCTCATTTGGGACGGAAGTTTTCCTCGGCACACAGCCACAATCTATCATGAGGCCTAATGAATACAGAGAGGAACATCCCCTGCCAGCGGCAACTCACGAGCAGCACCGAATCCAGACTGTTACCATGTACCTGCGGTCCCGTCGACAACGTGTCTTTGTCGGTGTCCAGCTGCTCATATTCGTCTACTCCCCCGCGCGTGAAGCGGCGGTACGTTCAGGCGAGGGATCGACGTTGACATAGAGGCGAAAAATTCAATTTTCGAAAAGTAGCATTGAATCTCGAGGATCAGCTGGATCTGCAAATGTGGAAATGGGCTCCCACGCGGGGAGAAGTCAGGACCTCGACCCAACCGAAATCCGCGATGATCCCAGAACTCTCAATCCTAGATTTTTCCCGGATAATTTACGTACCTAATTATTATGAGGCGATGAGAGATGAACAGCTGCTGTCACAAACCGCAGTTCCGTTCGGCAGGGGGAACGGCTTCGATTCATCGCTTCTTCCCTTGCCTCCCGAATAAAATGCTCGGGTTGAGGCTGTCCGAGGGCTGCCGCTGCTCTTTCAGTCTGTTTGATACGAGCGAGCAAGTACGCGCAGCTACCGCGATCTCGGAGATCGGGGCTATCCGCATGGTCTGCGAGAGATTTAGTGGCGCAGTTGTTCTCTCGCGATAAAAGCGTTCTTATCGTTCGGCGCCGCTCAAACCAGACTGAAGTCGGCGCACAGACCAGATTCGGTCGTCTTCATTGTGTTCTCATTCGAAAGTTTGTTGCACCATTGCCAGACTCCTGTTCAACGCGGAGCCGCCATTCGCGTCTGACGCCTCGAGTGAGTGAGGAGGTCGCGCTGGAGAATCTTGTTCCATGCGAGTATTGTTCCCGGCTGGGACCATCTTTAATTTTGTTTCGAGGGTGCTTCCTTTGACGCATTGAGTTGCCGGCCCGACAAGCCTCCGAGCTCGGATGAAACTCCACGCTGCTCGCCAATACGGGAGAATCTCCCACCAAATACATTTCATGCATGATGAGGGGTCAGTCGGACTCGTGCCCTCCTTTGGGTCCTCCCGACCAATCATTCTGGACTCTGGATTCCAAGTCAGTTAGACCCAATCTCGATCCTCATCAGCGAGTTCCATGCAGAAGGAAGATCGCTCGAATGGCATTCAGGGCTGACCCTTCGAAATCACTCACGAATATTGGCCGAACTTCCCAAAAACCATTACCGGACTCCCTTATCTTCCACACCGATTGAGGTGCATTTTCGCTAGCAAATCGATTCTTGAATCATTGTGTGTGACAGGGGGAGGAGGAAGATGCGGCTCTGAGACACGGGGAATTTCGCGCGTCGGAGTCAGTATTCGACTTGTCGACTCCAAGAACGAGTTCCTGGTCGTTGCCTTTTGTCGATTCGCTCGTACGGGCGTCTGTTGACGACTGCATCGGAAATTCTTCAATTTCCTTTTCCGGTGGGAGCACCTGTTTCCACTTGTCCTCAGCTTTTCCCTCTCTCCGAGCTTCAATCTACATTTGCATGGACGGCGACGGAGGTTCGATTGGCGGGCTGAGATCTGAGATCGACTTTCGGAGGTTCACAGCGTTCCCGTTTCCCACCAGAGAGGTGCAAAAGCGACTGCGATCAGGGGTCTGGACTTTTCTAATTTCCCCGATTCGCTCGAAAATATTTGAGGCGTTTCGTTCACAGTCTCGAGGATACGGTCTGTCGCCTACCACCCATCGCAATGCCTATGTATAGTTCAGTCATCTCGTCCCCATTTTTCCTTCATAGATGGTACGGAATTCATTTCGGAATTTGAGAGATTTCCATAATGCTCTCGGGTCCCCATATGGAATCCTGCGAAGGGTCGACTGCCATCTATTCGTGGATAGTTACAGCTTCGGGACCATGATAAATGCGAGAAAATCCCAGAAATCTTGCGTGATCCCGTGGAAGACCGCGAGCCGCGTCGGACAAATAACGAGACTCGTAAGCTTCATTATTTTGCTGTCTGAAGATGGGATCATATATCCGCCGGCGCCATTTCGAACTCACGAGCACTGCAGAGCGAGCTCAGGCTATCCACATCGGCTCGTCTTCTTCTTCACGGTTCTCCCTTATCGAGCAATGAGAACTCGCCTACCGAAAACTGGGAATTATCCCTGGAGTCGCCGCATTCTAACCCGGATCGTCGTCGCCTGGCCTTACCAGCGAATTATTCCTTCGTTGAGGGGCTCCGGTTGATCGACATTTGCGGCTCTTGAGGATATTCCGGAAGATGATTTCCTCCTTGCGGGACAGTCCGCGTCGAATCGGGGCAAGAGCAGTTAGCAGAGCCATGCACGTGAGGCTCGGGATCGGACGCCAGCGGTCGGGAGAATGATTTTTTCTCTGTGCGGGGATGTTTGTCACTGTGCTCTGCCCGGGCGGACGGCACGGGCCCGATTTATTCCACAGAGTAAATCCGTCCCAGGAGATCTTTCATGGGATAGGGTTTATCTCTCAGCATTGGACACACGAACCGACCTGGGGCTTCGGGCGGACGCACAAAGCAGCCGACGAGCACGGAGCGGCACCAGCCTTCCCGATCCCCGACGCGGCAATAACCGAAACGACAGGAGAATATCTCACTAAGGACTCATCAGAGAGGAGGAAGCTATCTGAGCCACAATTTAACTAAATTTAAAGCCGCGGAGAGCGGGAGTGGAACAGAGAGGTAGAGTCGGGGAGCCGGGAAACAAGCAGAGGAAGCGGTAACAGGAAAGCTCTCAGCTCCCGCTGAAACGCTCGTTCCGGCGCTTGATCTCAAATGAAGTTCATTTAAAGCTCCTCGAGAATCGGTTTCTCTTGAACCAGTGGAACTTTCCGTCCTGCCTTCGAAGGCACGGCCCATCGGCTGAAAAATAGCCGAACGGAAGACCACCGTACCGAGCCTGATTCCGTCCACGGATTCTCTCGAACGTTCCGCTAAATGAACGTCTTTCTCGGAGAGGGAATATCAACGTTTAATATTCATGCGGGGAACCCAGATTGTCTCGAGAGCAGCGCCATCGATCGGTCATCCATCTGAAAGAGAGGGATCATCATCGATTCGACCTCGTTGCTCTAAGTCCGCCCGCACTGAAAATATCGCCATCTTTTGCTCCAGCAGCGCCGCTGACAAAATTCCAGATTGAGCAATCCTGAGCGCTTCGATGTGGTAAAAGATAGCCTATCTAAGGCGGAGGAATCTAGCGATTGCGATCTCCGCCGAGCTCGTGAATACGAAAAGCCAAGCTCTTATACAGACACGAACCTTACGGTTTCTCGCCCCATCGGGAGCAGGAAGTTTCGGCGGAAACGTTGAGACCGACAGCTATGAATGAATAATGATGATGTGAAGAATCGAGAATCGAAAACCTAGAAAAATTCATCGACGCGACTCCTAATGGAACGGCTCAACTCTTATTTCGGCACGACCTCGCGAGTGAATCTTATGTTTTGTTTTAAACTAGCTGATTGCATTGTGCCAAACCTCTCGATATCCGGGCATGGAGCTGAGAGCTATTCTCGCATTGGAAGCTCTTCATGAGCTGTGAATGGATTTGTCAATCTAATCTCACTTGATCACCCATTCCTCTCGATGGCGCGTCATGGAATCTTGAGCTCGACACCTCTCATCATTAATAATTCGCCTCCATTGTCGCACTTCGGAAAATCGAGCCATAATTCGGGCGGAGCCTGGAACGGATATGCTTGTCTTCAAGCTTCCGGGGAAGGACATGCGTATCCCAAGGGAAGCATGATATACCACGGAGCAGGAACCTGCACAACAATGGGAGGTAAACTCGAGGCATCTCGCGATACCATGAGGACGGAACCGAAGTCCGAAATTCTCGGGTCTCGGTGTGCTCGACCCACGGCTTCGAGGTTCAACCGGATGCGTCAGATTGAGCTGCCAGAAACGTCTCCTTCCGTGAGGAAAACGCGGAATTCCTGTGATCATGGGAGTTGGATCCAAAACACGAGCCCAACGGTAGTGCAAATTGAAACAGGAATGGTCCCGAGATAAAAAGTCCCAGGACACAGGAGTAGCCACACCTCCGGCTGATTGAATACGCCCTGCTTGATTTTCTTCTTACGCCTCTTATTCGCGTTTTACTCTCTGCTGTCTTTGTGTTAATCTCATCTCAGTCAGACACGCCCATTTGAATTGACCACAGAGCACATAATGGAGAGCCTTGCTCCGACTGTTCTTTCTTTCCGGGAGGAAAAAAAAGCTCCCCGGACGACCAAGTTGACGTCAAAGTGGCCGAAAGTCTTCGAAACAGCTAGCGTGTTTTTGACGAAAAGCGGAAATTTGATTTGCCTACCGAGCTCGAGTCAAAGACAGACAGCCAGTGTTCTATTCGAACTTCCTCTTGTCCTGACTGCCTCTATGCCGTCAGTTCCTCCTCCTTCCTGCAGCTCAGTACGCCTGCTTTGTTTTTGGAACGTGGTCTGAATTCGATTCGGAGCGAAATCACGTTGAAGACTCCCTCGTTGTCGTCAGAAGCGGCAGCATTTATGCGCCTCCTTCTAACAAGGTTGTCAAATGGAACCTTTCTTCTTATGATTTCTATTGGAACTCGGAGAGGCTCTTCGAGGCGAGGAACCTGTCAGTTCACGAAGATATGCGATTGGATGGCACGCATGCTTCTTGAAAGATTCAATTTCCATTCATCTATTCCCCTGAC
The DNA here is from genome assembly GCF_000255335.2 of Galendromus occidentalis. NCBI lineage: Eukaryota > Metazoa > Arthropoda > Arachnida > Mesostigmata > Phytoseiidae > Galendromus > Galendromus occidentalis. Next base: position 1,802,592 of record NW_003805465.1, read on the forward strand.
GGTGAATGAGTGCTCCCGAATTCTTCCCCCCCCACCAGTGACTAGGAGCACAGGTGACTAGGTGCACCCAGCACTTGCGGTGCCTCGGGAGCCTGAAACCTTATTTTCTTCAAGAAAACCCCTCCGCCACCCGGATAGATAAAGTTGTATACAGTGATTGAACGACGATTGTGATTATAAACGTCAATTTGATAATTGTAAATACTCAAGCTGGTGTGGAGAGGGAAAACTGCGGCCGCATCAACTTTGCAGAATATTCTTAAAGGAAACTAGTTGTCGATCCTCTGGTCATTCGCGCATGCATTCTCCATTGGGGCGAAATCTTCTGAGAAGATATCACGCGATCCCGAGATGTCGGTCCCTGATCACGATCAGTCGATCCCTTGATCAGAGTACGTAGGGATCCGATCGAAATCAAGACGACTTGTCTCCCTCGGAATTAATCACACCCTGCGTGGCCTGACCTCGGATCGGGCGGAGTATGTATCAGTTTTTGTCATGACTCGATCGTGTACAGCAACGCTTCCCTACGTCACGTACGACAGCTCGAATTATACCCAGATCGGCCTACTCCTCACACTCGCCTTGGAGCGGCCGAAACCCTCTCTGCCTCCATGGAATGAACTCCGTATGCTCTCAGAACCCCCAACGGACCCTATACGCGGGAGACTTGAGCGGAGCAACAATTCTCACGACTCATTCGGCGGTTTTATCCACCAACCATAGCTTTCTTGAGGATGACGTATATGCAGGGGCTCAACTCGCCCCCACGAATGCGAAATCGATCTCGTTCGTTGCATTGCCTGTGCTGTAACCTTCGAGTTGAACCCTTGGAGCTCTACGAATTCGAATCTGCCTGTGGAAGACGTTGCTTCGAACGAGTTCATAGCGATAAGAGGCGGAGGACCTCATGGATCTCATGGCTTATTCTTGGTGCTTCCATCGACTTTGGTAATCAAGATCAAGGCGACACGGAAACTATCTATCGTCGTCGCTGAGTGGGGTTCTTGTTCCCGGAATCCTTGGCGGTCCCTGAAACTGTCCTTCATCCACCGCATCGATTCGAGGAGCGTCGCGTCGCCGCGCCGTCCTGGCAGGGCCTTCCGTGGCAGAGCATTTATTCCGGTCGAGGACCTCCCTTAGGGCTCGGGAAAGGCTGCTATCCATGAGGAGATATCTGCTATCGGTGGCGAAGTTGATAATGTTTGAGCAAGAGCTTTCCAGAGTGTCTCGCTTGCAATCATGATGAAATGCCTTATTTCGCCCCAGATAGGGCTGCCCACGTAAATCGATACAGATCCAGAAGATGATCGATAATAGCGATTGAGCAAACTTCATTTCCATACTCATCCCCCGGGCTCGAGATGGAGGCACAATTGAAGTTTAATCGAGACAGTCAGAGAGGCTACGCGAGAGTGATCTCAGAATTCCTCGACAGTGAGGACCAAGACGCGATTCTTATCCGGGGCAAGCGATCGTCCGTACGGGAACATCGGCAAGTTTTGGTAGCTCCCCGTGACCTTCGAGACACAGGTACCTCCTCGAGCGCGCATCAGCCGCAGCTCGAGACATTTCGATTTGGAGCAGCCCCCGGACGAGTATCGACAGCATCGAATGTCTCTGTACTTCATTGAGGATTCAGTGCTTCGTCGGAACATCACTCCAAATTCCGAGAGGATACCGCCTGAAAGAACGGAGAGCCCTACAGATTTCGAATCCTTGTCCTGTCTTGGAACGCTCCCGTGGAATCGATGCTGCAGATTGCAATTCCGTGTTCGACACTCGCGCGAGGAACGCTACTCGTCCCTCCTGCTCCGAGGGTCTGGTCTTCGTCGCTCGGCAGAGTCTATGGATCTGGAGTACCGGAGACGAATCGAGCTCATCGAATCGTTTTCAAGTTCCGCAGTCTCTCTGCCGTCTCTAGTCAACATCGGCGTGCCTCATTCATTCAGCTCATCCATTCCCCTTGGACTTGAGAGAGCTCCGTGTCGCTCGAAGCGATGGGGACATTTCGAACTCAGACCAACGAAAGCGACTGCCTGATCTAGGCGACAGTTATCGCTTTAGCAATCCGCCAGAGTTTTGCTCCTATTCTCAGAACCGCATCTGTCGAGATGGTGTAAGCAGGATGTCGGTCTGTCCATAACCGAATTAGAAGTTTTTCCGAATCGCGTCTCGCGGCAGGATGCGACTTGGAGGCGCCTTCATAAATGATTGCCACCTCAGCTTTTCAGCGCCGCCGGCATGGTGGGGCGGGGTTGCTAAGGACCGCATCTCGCAATCAGTAAACATCGGGCTGACAACAGAATGCTTGAGTTCTGCATAGAAGAGTTCACGTCCGGCACCTCCCCCGCCCCCCCTCCCCGAGGTGGTGACTTGCGAATGGATCCTCGGAGCCAGACGAGGGTCTTGGAAAGTATGATCCGGCTCCGCTACCGATTACTAATCAGCATCGAGCTCGCTGTCAGGACGTCGCGGCATCCATCTCACAATCGGACCTGGCCTGGGTGATCTGGATGTCTGCCCAACTCGTGTCTCCGGTGGGGGCGCCACGGCGAGTTCACTCGTCCTGCGAGATCTGCAGTCTTAAACTCCAGGCGAACAACTTGGAAAAGCGGCTCATCTCGCGAATCATGTACGAGCACTCCGCATAATTAATGAGCACATATCGATCAGGTTCGGCCCCTTGAAAAACAAGTGCCGGTAGCTACCACGTATGAATACGTCTCCGTTACGGCTACTGTGTGATACGGAACCTGCGACATGGGCGCCACTGATCGACAACCTCGTAACTCGAGTGGTGCTCTCAATCTGATTACAACACGTCTCTGATTTCTCGCGGTGGACAGCTCACGTGAAATTAGCACATTCGTCCTGATCAGATTCCTCCGATAAGAGGTCCCAGGTCTTCATATTGGACCAATCGGGGTCCTCAGAAGACTTCGAGGCTCCGGAGAATCCACGCGAGCAGCAAGCAAGTTTCAGGCCCTTCAGGTATTCGCTATCGGATGAATTACGCTCAGGGATTCAAAACGAGAAATTGATAAATATGAGAAAATCTCTGAGTCTCGTAGATTCCATATCGGGTTTTAGTCGTTGTCATACACTCAGGCATACGGAGAGAGGGTACGCGTTATCCTTCGCGATTACAAAAAAGTTCGTCGGAGCAGCTTAGTCCATAGGTCCAAAGTCTCAATCAGAAACATCGATTGACAAAATTGACAAAAGCAAAGATGGCCATGGATCAATCTCGTTACAAATCATAAGACGAGTCACTAAGATCAATATGGGCATAGATGGAAAGTTCATTAGGAGCATTGGATGAGTCCCGAATTTCTCTGTAGACAATAATCGATCGAGTCCGGAACTCAAGACATTTAATGAGATTTGGGAAGAGAGAACGTTGAAATAACAACGATGAACACTTTTGCGAGTCAATGAATACTCTGAGCACGTGGGGGTAGATGACGATGAGATGAATCGGTGAGCCCCGTCGCAGGGGGACCCCTCGCGGAAAACCCTCGAAGAATAACCGCAGCCCCCAGATACTCATGCCCAGGTCAAAGTATTGCCAGTGCCATCCTTCCGGAGTGGAAATCGCGCGAAGAACCGGAACGGCGTGGAGGGCAATGCGGACCTTGACGTGGCTCACGCTATTTTTCGCAGCGACCGCTCGGTGGAATTCTTCGTGAAGCCATTCGAACGGTGATATCCGCCCGGGCATTTCTTCGCGTCAAGTGATTCTCTGTTCGTATAGTGAGGCACATACACGTGTCCCACGGTCACGGTATCCTTCTCCGAAAAAATTCGTTGTTATCTAGCTTCGGGACGCTTCGATGAACTCTCCGTGTAGGCCGTAGATAAGGGAAACAAGCCGCCAAGCCACTGCATAATGCTTTTTCGCTGATCTCACTCCGCGAAGGAGATGAAAAACTGCTGAGGAATTACTATGGGGCTCCTACATTTGCGGCTGGAGCCGGTTGCGGAGCTCTCAGAGGGAGGGAACTCCGGCTCGAGAAGGATCATCTCTCAACTGTTTCTCAGCCGGAGCAAAGTTTCCCCTTCCGCTGCGAAGTCGGCGCGGCGTCGTATTCTTCGGTCTCCACCATCTCAGCCGCTCTAGGGACGGCAGGCTGGTTGCAACAAGTCCAAAAAGCGAATCGGCTTAGCCTACTGAGGCGTCGCATGCATTTTCTATACCCGAAAAGGAGACGAGGGAGGAGGAGGATGAAGGCAGGCAGGCGAGAAAGCAAGCAGAGGAAAGATCTGACGCACCCAAACTTCCTGTCGTCCGGACGAATCATTCGGTACCCTAGTAGTAGCATGAGGAAATTCGTTTTCGTAAATCCCCCACTCCTTCCGTCGAATGCATACATACTAGCGACTTAGGCCAAACAAGACACCGAGGGATCCGGACCGTAAGAAAGTCTCTTGCGTCACCGGTCAAAGACGGACGAACTCTCCTGCGCTCGGTCGCGCTCGCGCCGGTCGGCTCGCAGAACCGCCCGCTGGTTCTCTCATTGACCGTCAAGCATTTGTGCGGACGGCGAAACGGAATAGATGAAACTGAAGATCAAAAAGAAGCGAAAAAAAACGGCCCCGAAACTTGATCTCCAGAAAGCCGAGATCTTGACAAACGGGCGGGGAGTCGTAGCGCCGCACCAAGCGGGTCCCTTCTCAGTTTACTAATTCGTATGAAGTTTTCAGAGGAGCCGGGACAAGAAGATCGCAGTCACGCCATAACGAGATGTCCGATTCGATCTGATCCTGAGCCGGACATTCGTGAACAGGACTTTTTCTGTATTCTGGTAGACTTCTCGAGAAGGGGAAATGCATACTAGACATCAGAGAACATTGTGGTGAGCGAACTCGTACTTCTCTCCCATAGGACGAGTGCTCCCTGAGCCGTAGCCGTAGAACCTCACTCAGTCGACCGCACATTCTTTTCCCGATCCGGGAGCCCTCGGCTCTTCCAGCCCCGCCGAGAGGCTCAAGCTCCTGGCGTGAATAAGATGAACTCGAATCGCCGAATGCGTTCAAGTGTCTCCATTTTGGGTATGTTGTTTAGGGGTTCATCAACATCGTTCAATGCCCTGCCCCGCCGCCCATTCGAGCACTAAATAAAGGGAATAAGCGCCGTTCGTAGAGCATGAGCGTCCCGCGGTCCCGCATACCTTGGGGTCCTACGTGCTAACGCATTCTTCGAGACACGGTGTTTCCCCGATGATAATTTATTGTCAGCGATCGTTCTCGCATACGGTGTTAATAAACCCGATGAATCGACTTCACCGGCACCTCGTTTCGTGGAACGTTGGGGAGCTCGTCAGCGAAGAGCTGGAGAGTGGCCGAATCGCGCCGGACTCAAATTGACGACTTTCGACAGCTCCAGCGTCCGGTGTCGAAGCTGCCGGCGGCTCTACTGCCGCCGATGTCGTTTCCTTTTGGAGGCTCACATTTGTCTCTGACTCGTCGCCATGTCCAAATCCAGTGGTAGATTCTTTTTTCAGCGAAGTCAATCCCCGCGCGGTTTGCTCGTCCTGTTCGCCGGATCTGTTCTCCCGACTCCCTCCCTTAGCGTCCCACCGAGGGCGGCAGCTGCAGATAAGGTCGCTCCGTCTTCTTTCAGTTTCCCTGGAAGCGAATGGACGGAAGCTCGTCGACTGCCAGCCAGTCGTCGTCTTACTCTCTGCGATGGCTGGAGGTCTGTTCCAGGTCGCCGAGACAAGGATTGGGATATCTCCTTTCTCCTACTCCTCGGAGAAAAGAACCGAATGTTGCAAAGATTCCGTCACAAAGTACGAAAGCAAGCCTTTCGACAGGGATTACATGCGCTTCTGTCGATTACGTGTCGGTCCCGATTTCGTACACTTCGCGACAAAGTCCTCCCGAACAGCAATAAGCCGGACATCGATTTCGAAACGCTACGGAATTCCACAGGGTGTTCCGGCAGACGTGCGTCGGCGAGTTCTCGCCAGATTACCTTTTCTGCGGAACTCCTCAAGAAAAGAACTCACACGGCTTTGCGGGACGTCGATCGCCTCATGCGTTACCGGACACCTGTCACGGATTTTTTTATTCCTTTCTCTCCGAGATTTGAGCCCGGAGAGATTCGGTGGCCTACGTCGTGCTCCTGGAAAATCATTTCAAGCTATCTGTCGGAGGTCATGAATACAATGATTCAGATAAGGGTCACTCTCAAGCTTGGCGGGCTATAAAAGTGATTGTTGCCGTTTAGCGTGGGTGTGTCACGAAAAACGTCACACAGAGAGAACTGCTCTACTATGTACGTGGCGGGGTAAGCGTTAGGCTGCTCGTTGCGCGTTATCTTCCAACGGCTACCATTAGCTTATCGTCTGTCGTTCAGTGAAAGAGACTGCAGAGAGACCGATAGGGACTCGCGAGGGTAGATAGACTTGAACTGAACGAACGGTGACGACGGCCGATAGGCTAGCAGCGTCGGGCTTGATATTAAAATCAATTGAGTGGAACCGGCTTGTCACGTGCATCCTCGAAAATATAAGAAGAGACTTCTCCGTCCTCTGAGCCCTGACAGACGAGCAGGCCATCCGGAGCAGCAGATTGCACGCGTTCGAACGAACTTCGCTAACTTCCGTCGCGTTCCCCGTTCGGGATGTTTTTAGGGAGCACGTTCGAATAGCGAGCGCTTCGTTCCTCAGGAGCTCGCTTCAATTGAGGTGCTGTCCTCGGAGAACACCGTTTGCGTGTGGAATATTCTGCGTTTTCCTGCATTTATGATGCCGAGTGCAAGACGGCGTACTATTTGTCTTCGTGCGGATTCATCAGCGGCGAAGAACACTCGTGTTCGAGTTCAGTCTTCTACCCGAGAGGCCATGGCTGAACCCTCTTCCGTAGAATCCCATGATGATACATAGGAAGGAATAAAGGAATAACTTGCTGAATAATACCCGACAGAGCTGCTGATTGGAAAGCTTCCCCGGTAGGATTTTTGACGTGGGACACGTCTTTAGGCTCACTTGAGTAAACAACGTCACGAAAAGTGTTACGGATGTGACGTCCCGAAATCCACAGGCGCCAAAATTTGAAAAAAGAAGCGACTTCATTGACCGGGATGCATTGCTCAGATCGAAATGCACCAGACTGACATTGAGGTGCTGGGTATTAGACATGCTGCCTCCAATGATAATAACAGCCTCCCAATGATAATAACAGCTTCCCATTCTTCGTCAATTAACTTCTGTGCGATACGCTAGGGTACGCTGTCCAACTTCCGGTCGACATGTGAGCAAGAGAACTTGTTTCCAGCGGTTCGTCTGCTTACTCGTTCGATCGCCATAGGTAGAATGTATCCGCGGCCGAGCAGACGAATCGGGCACTGAGCATGCGCATGAACATATGTTTCTAGCTATTCATCTGTTGGTACGTGCGACCGCTGTAGGTCGAATGCGTTCCTTTCCTCGAGATCTTTGGGCAGACGATTCGAGTATTTCTCGAAATCCGGTTGACCGATCAGCAACCGAGATGGAAATCTGTGCTATTTGCTTAGGACGTCAAACTCGGCCCTCGTATGCACTCAGCACCATGCTTACTCGCATGCGCTCGCGGTAATAGAACTGAGCAATGGTCAGCTCGAATTGATATGACGCTTTTCCAGACGCTCACATTGATCGGCGGATCGTAGCGATCAGGAATCGGCTTCGGTACTTTCTGCGTTCAACATTGCATCGTCGCAATCACTGAAGATATCGCATCCTAATTATATATCAGGAATCGCTTTAAAGAATGCTCCAATGGTTTCGATTGAGATCCATTTTTAATATTCCGACATGGCATTGATTTCAAGGATATATTTCAGCTGATTTCTCTTTATCAGCTGTTGTGACATATAATCTTGAATTATCAGCTGTTGTGACAGCCGACTTGAATTATCAGCTGTTGTGTCAGCCGATCTCGTATTATCATCTGCGGCAGTAGCTGATCTACCTCGATCAGCTGTTGCGGTAGTTTGCTTTCATTGCAACCACAGACGCGTGTCCCACGTGAACCCCTGGTTCGGCTTCCAGCCGAACCTGCTCGGAATTTTTTTTTCCGTGGGGCTTCAGTTTTCCGCTCATACGTGAATTCGGCGCTTCAAGGAGCTGTCCTGTCTTCGCTAATCGGACGTGATCGCCGAAATCAACGAATGGAACTCGTCTGCAAGAAAAGAGAAGCTTGATCAGCTCCGGGTGAATTGCACCCCCTCGAGGAGCATTTTCGATTGAACACGAGACCTTCCCTCCTCGAGTCGGAGTTTTCGGGGAGCTTTCATGCTTTCAAAACCACCCGATTCGAGAGATGAAAGGAAAATAAGAGGGATGCACCTTCAGATTCCTTGGATACTGTCTCGCCCGGATCACGGATTCTCGACCGAATGGCATTCAAGGCTATCTATAGAGCAAGCGGTGTTGGTCGTCCTGCTTCCGCTGTTGGTAGCCATAGCGGTGGGGGTAGCGGCAGCAGCGACGGCGGCGGCTGTTTCCAGCGTCGTTGAGGCCCACTGGGGGAACGTCCTTCATTGAAATTCAGATGGGCCTCAGAAGAAAGAATCTACATAAATATAACGGGCAAAGAAAGGCACGGAGGGACACATCCCGGCAGTCGTCCGTTCCGGTCGGCCTGACGAAGCCTGCCCGCTCTGCTACCACGGAGCCGCCGTCAAGCGCGCCAGAAGAAAGGCGGCTGAGTGAGTGGACGGGTACAAGACTTTGAAAGCAAGAGAAAGTCAACTGATGCTGGGTTGCCGTCTGAGACATTGGGTGCTCCCATAGAGTATTGCTAAGCACCGACTGCCAGTAGATCGACGGCTACGACTATTTTGGGATTCTCCCTCCGTCGGAAAAGATTCACCGTAATATCAGAACGCCACGGACAGCTCGTGACGCTCGAGAGCAGGGCCTGCTGCTGCTGTCGGTATGGAGCTCTTCAACGTGATGAGGACTCCACTCAGTTGGCTGGAAATTTGAACTCACTCAGTCGGAGTTGAGAGGACAGCGGACACATCTGCCGACGTTGACAACGACCCTCGATCAGAAGATACACGATAGCGAAAGTTAATTTCGGGCACTCACGGAACAGCAGGACGGAAGGATGCCATTCCCAAAGGAAAGTCCCAGGCAAGTTCCGAAAGAAAATCCGGAGGAAGTTTCTGAAAGGATTCATCCACAGAAACCCCCGGACTCCTAGAGATCACTCGAAGGACCAATTTCTCGCCTGAATGAGCAGAGTACGGCCGTTGTGCTACCCGCTGGTCGTCTCTTCTTGTTCCTCTCCACCTGTCTTCCGTTTGAGTCCACCTGACAATACATATGAGCCGAACAGATAGCTCGCGAGCAAGGCGCTGGTAGCCGCAGTTTCGCGGCGTCGTTGGAGTTGCCGATTATTCTTCTCGGAAACTCGTCTCACGCTGAAGCGAAGACGAGGTGGCTCTCCGCTCGGAAAGCATGATTCTGTTCTGAGTGAGCGCTTCGGGATCTAAGGGGGAGGGGTTATCCTCCTCGATCGTGGCTATAAACTCGAAACCGGGCTCTCGTTCGGCTGTCTCATTCAGGAGCGTGGTCGAGCTCGCTACCGGGCCAGGGGTGAGGAATAAGATTACCAGGGATATCGCATCCCAAATGATGATGGTTTGGCTCCAGGTTCGATTTGCTGCATGGCTTAACCTAGCGTGAAATTCTCCTTAGCGATTTGAAGCGCTTATTTCTTAGCTCGCTGCTTGCGAGTCCGTCCGAATCTCATCTCTTCTGCTGCAAAAAGTAATTACCTCTCTGCTCGAAATGTGTGCGATCGTTCCTTCTTTTTAACGTCGAGCAAATTAAACGGTCCGTCTCTTTCGGAATGCGTACCTGATGAACGGATCGGAAAACCGCTTCGGTGTGACGAAAGACTCCGTCGGATCCGGTCAGATTCCTGGCAGTCCGAGATCTGCTCCTTGTTTTGAGCTGTCCAATGAGCCGCGAGGCTCCGAGGGAATCGAGTTCCAGTCTTTTCGAAGAGGGATCGGAGCAACGCTTCTCTCAACCACAGTTCGGGACATGGAGCATTTATGGAGTGAGACCTCGCTAGCTGGAAAATGTTCCCGGAAAAGTGTTCGTCCAAGATACACTGCGGCGAGTGAGCAGTAAAAACTCGGGAGAAGTTCCTGATCAGTTCCCGAGCCGCGTCGCCGCGCACAGTCAAAAGGGTAGCTTTCTATTTTGAAACGAGGACGAAGGAGGCCGGCCTCTACACAATCCGTTTGAGCTCCTTCACTAATAGGCTGGCTGCTTCCATTAAGTCCGGTGCCATCGATATATTAGACTTATATGGAGAAAGGGAGCGAAAAGGGAATGGGGACCAGATAGAGCGAGATATATTGAAGAAGTTCGAGCGGAGAGGAGAGAGAGCCCCGGACCCTCGAGCAGACTGACTCGAAATTGCTGATCGTGAGAACACGTCTGCTCCTTCAATTTGTCTTGGCTGGTCTTGCCGATTTCCGGGCCGATTCCTCTCGGCGAAACTCCTCAAAAATCATGACGCTCAACTCCGAGTTCACTGACCCTCACAAGAAAGATCCGACATTCAGCTTGCGGTCAAAGTCGACGTCGTGGAATATCTCATAGGATTCCGTCCGAAGCAACCGCATGTGGCAGCTAGCGCACACGATAAATATTTGCAACAAGGGTTGGCCGCTCCCCGCCTCGATCGAGTCTTGAGTCCTGCCGCCCTCCGCCCTTGAATTGCTCGAGCTCCGAAAATGATAAAGGTGATCATGGGCGAGTCCCGGAGCGCAAGCCTCTCGCATATCTAAGGAGAGGCAGAGGAACGATAAATGTCCAGCGGTTGGAGACAAAGTCTACTTGGAGCTTCAGAGAGCTTCAGATATATCGATTGGATACTCCCGAGTGACGGTCTGCTAAGCCTCCTCCGGAGGATGTCTCTTCACCGAGTTCTCGGCCATTAAGTAGCGTGCGCGCATTACGTCGGCGTCGCTTGAACCCTCGGAGCCGCTCGATGCTGCAATTGCCGCTAAGCCGTGAAAGTCTTAAAAGTTCTCCCTCTCGTCCGCCCTTTCGCAGGTGTTGTGAGGGGTACAGACAGCAGATACACTTTGGCTTTTGCATAATGAACACTCCTCATTCCATTAAATGGAGAGGCACTTGGATCTCTCAAACAAATTCATGGATCTCGATTAAGCGCTGAGCATAGAATCAGTTGAATGATTTATCCGGAACATATCCCAGGGAACAGCCCTCGTGGGGGCATAACCAAGGGTCGAGTCCACCTTTCCTTTTGTCGCAGGTGCGGCGAGGGCTCGAGACGATTACGCGCCCACCGACAACCTCGGGATCAGGACCGGAAAATTTGGGGATGAATGAAAATTCGCGGAGCATCGTGCGCGCGTCTTCTGCTCCTCGGGATGCGCATCAGCTCAGCTACGGATAAATAATATCGAGATCTCATAATCAGGACCCATCTCCCGTCCAGCGATCGGAACAGGCAGAATGCGTCTTGAGCCTGAAAGCTCCGAGTTCCCGAGGAGGGTGTCGTGCTAGCTGACCCGCATCGGATCGTTGAAGAGCGGCAGGCCGGCAGAAGTGCCTTGAGTACCTTTCTCAGGGCGACCGCGAACCATTAGGGCGAATGGCAGGGGATTGTCGGCGCGAGATTGCGATGAAGTGTTTCACTTGTCAACTCCGTATCCTGTGCGTGTAGGTTTGCCCAAAGCCTCGCCCTGCTCCCTCAGCCTCCGTGACTCGTCCACCTGCTTTCCCACCTGCAAACAACGGCAAGCATCGTGGCTTAGAGCGGACCAACCGCTAAGACGGCCAGATAGGATAGTAGCGGTAAGCAACCCAAAAATGCCGCCGAGATCCAACTAGCCCAAGAGGCAGCCAGCCACGACGATGGAACGGATGATGGCGGTGGGGGCAGCCGCGGCGGCGGCATGGCATCCAAGAAGAGCTCGATTTTTACTTCAGAACACTAAGTACACACATTCCATAAAAACGTCGGTCCTCTCAGTGCGCAAGGGACGTTACCCGAAGTAAGAGGAACAGCTTTCAGTTGCAGCTGCCAAAGCAGAGTCAGGAGCATCTCTCTCCGAATGCTATCTCGTTCGACTAGCCACAGCATTCCGAACGTTGGCATATAGAGGGAACTTACAAAGCAGGGCGCTCCCGCTGGGGCATATCTCGCGACCACGGTGGACTCCCCGAGCGCTGGGCTCGAGAAGAACCAGAAGAACCCTCGAACGTGGATCTGGATCGCCCTGGTCTCGGAGATGATTCCATCGCTGGAAACGACATTCTATTCTTAGAAGTGTCACTCTATCCTCGGAAACGAATGGCTCCTCATTCGCTCGGCTTGCGAAGAACTCGATTGACGTCGACGGTGTGGAACCGCGGCTCGTGGTAGCGACGCCACCACCGCCATTGTCAGCTTGGAGATGGAGTGGAAATTGCGGAAATTGAATGGAATTTCGGTAATGACGGCACCTAGCTCCGCTATTGGATTTTGTGTCGCAGCACAAAACTCTCAATTTCCATTTCGCTCAGACGTTTGCCGAAGTGAGTTCCTAACAAACGACAGCCGTATGAATATTATGGACGACTTGGCGTTTGGGAATGGCTGCCAGTCGTCTTCACGGCCACAGAGAGAAGACAGAGAGAGGAAGGCGCCTGCACATCCAGTGGTTCTGTCATTTGACTGTTCCTGAAGGTGTGATCGGTCGTTCAGGAGGACGTTCCGTTCGCCGGTGCTCATGCCACAGAGCCGAGGACGTCCTTCAATCGAAATTCGATGACTGGCCTGTGGAGCCTGTTCCACTGAACTGGAGAGCTAATGCTCAACTATAAATCATAACGGGGTTCTCGGGGAACAAGCCCGAGGACGGAGGAATGTATCCGAGGGAAGGATGGAAGGTTATCTCAATGCAGCCGGAGCAGCGAAGCGATGGTTCGCAACCGAGAGACTGGGTTCAGTTGAAAAACCCCAATTTTCATCGGAGAGAATCGGAAAGGAAAAAATTCTGAGCGAAACTCACTCTGGCCCGTTCCCACGGAAGGCCGATAAAGGTAATCGATCCGGTCGACTGCTCGGCGCGATACGAATCGTCCCTGATTTGCTCCTGTTCCTGCCTCTTTCTGCTTACTGCTCAAACTCTTCTCCATTTCACGAGGTTTCGTGCCTGGAGATGGTGTGTTATGACGTTTTGACCGGGAAAAATAATGGAAGCCAGAGGTGAGATCGATAATAATTCGTTTTCTAGCCTTCATCATGTGCAAAAATTATTCGGAAAACCTGCCGAGGATTTCGCTGCAACGCAACTCGGTAAAAGAAATCGAATACATGCACGATTGATGTAGAGAGTTTCATTTCTTGGATAATCCGTGCCTCTTTGGCCTTCTCGATCTCATTTTCACATCTCGAGAGATGCTTCCGAAGATCACCAATGGTTTCTGGACACGACAGACGATTGGCGAAAGACCTTGCAGGGAATCCGTGGTGTCAATAATTTCCTACCCTCCAACACTTATTGTGCAAAACTTCCACTCACTATTCCCGCTTGTATTTAAACGGTCTCACTCTCTTTCGGAGAGACATCCTTACATCACATGCACGTTTCAATCGAAGCATCCGCAGACCGTCGCCGGTCCGTGCAAGGCGCATAACGAACGATTAAGTTCTCTTTTGTGTATGACTTGTGCTCCGCGTATCAAAATTCCACCGCGCTCAAAATCACCGAGCATCATATTCTGACACATGGTATTACCGGGAACGTGATGCTCTTGTGGAAGGATCCCAAGAGCACACATACACGGGTGCACTTTCAGGCTAGGACGCGCATACTTCCCACGGCGCGGCGCTCCCCGGAGCGGAGCCAGGGCTTGAAGCAACCGACTGACGTCTTCGGATGAGGCCTCGGATCGGAGTCACGGACGTGGACCTCTACCCGCTCAATCTTCGCGTCAGTGCGCGAAAATCTCTGACGGGGAATGTCCAATGATATTTTTCTCGGGAGTAGCTCCGACTCCACAATATGGGTTATAACCCCATCGCGGTCGAGCGCTCTCCGTAAACATGGGACTCGACGTTGCTCACTCTTACTGAAACAAATTTCGATACAGTCGATACGGTGAGTTGTGTTGGTAAGTGTTGTGCTGTGGGTATCTGGCTCTAACAAAGCCTTGTGATTTCCACCGAGTTTGTCTTTGTCTTTCTCTCGTGCCCGCTATCTACCGTTTTCTCTTCGCTGCGACTAATTAGAGTCGTTTTGCCCTCGGGGAAGTTCGAGCCAATGATGAAACTCCTCCCAGAGCTCTCTGACAAACAGATTGACTGACAGACGCACGGACCGATGAATGCTGAAGCGAAAGTTCGATGCCAGTCAGCGACCGTCTTGAACAAAATTAAAACGTCATTGTGTGATGTTTTGGGCTGCAGACCTTGCATTGAGCCCTTGTATCGGAATCGCGAGCCGTCGTTTCCGGAAAAATACTAAAAACGGAAGGAATAGCAACGGCGACGGAACGAACGAACAGGTAGAATCCAGCGGCCACCGACTCGCGGTATCTCCGAGGTCCGCTCAGCAGTCTCCAACACCGATTAAATCATCCATTGACATCATGTTGAGTTCGGTGTATGCGGTAGGAGCCGTCGGAAGGAAAACGTAAAGCATCAAAACTATTGAGACTCGGGCCGATCCCTTCATCGTCCTCGATCGTCCTGGATCCTTCAATGGATCGGTACTTCCCCACAGTTCAGTCCTGGAATTCAGTCGGAGCCCGGCCAGATATCGGGAGTTCCGATTGAATGAAGTGAAGGGAAGTTTGGCACAAGGGAAGTCCCCGTGCTTTTCCTAAAGCTCGTTCGCGCATCCTCACTCAATTGAAGTCGCAGGCCTCGTCTCGGATGAAGAGCATTTCGAGCATGTCTTTATTTGGAAAAATCGAATTATTTTCTTGAAACATCCGCTGGCTCCGAAAATGTACGCATGTGGAAACATACTCCATCGATGACGGATGCTCCTGCTTTTAGATTGCATTAGACTCTGCGCTCGAGCACCGTCCGACTCGAGAGCATGTATGTATGAACAACAAGCGAAAAGGATGAGTTGAGGGCGTGGTTGGTTTCGTTGCAACGACAACGAAAAATAGGGAGACGACAACAACTAGGACAAGTTCGTCTGTCCATCTATTTATCTTAATAAGGGCTGAAAGACGGAAAGTTGGTGAGAGAGTGAGGCATGTACGTCGGCGTGAGCCGCTGTTATTGTTGGCAGAGACGGCGCCGACGCAGCGACGTCAGACGACGATTTGTCACACTTCCAACAAATTGCCATGCCGCGACTTCGTTACCTCTGAGCCGAGCCGCACACATCGGGAATTCTGAATTCGTTCCTGAGATTCTGCTTCAGTTGCTACGCTCATCGGAGCTCCCTGAACGGCGACGTCCGTCAGCCGCGAGAAAAAAGAGAGTCTGGCGACCCCATATCATTTTCATCGCCGGATTAATATCCCATCTGCGAAATGAAATTGCTTCCCCATGAGTTGGAAGATATTTAGCCCCACCGAAGACGATCTATTTGAAGTAAAATACGGAGGGACAGCGAACGACGTCCGGGCGCGCCACGGCTGCCGCTATAGCTCCGTTGTTGAACGGAAACTAACTTCTTTCGAGGCGCTGTTTTCCAAATTGGAAACCTATCGGACAAAGTTTTCGCTATCAGAGCAGATTGCGAAATAGGATTTGAAGCGATTCATCTATGAATGAGTTTGACTGATTGCCCCAGCGGAAAAGTTTCCCCAAACAGGAGCAGCACCGAGTCGCAGCCAGCAACTATGTAAAGCAGGAAGCGCTGCTGGAGCGACCGCAATGTCGTGCATTCTAAGATGCGCTGATGAGCGGAAGGGAAGTTTCCTAAGACAAGTCTCTTGGCCCTCGAGTGCGTTACTCGGAAGAACGGAACTCGCTTGCTTTCAAGCAGCGAGACGATAAAAAGAGCACGATAGTTTCAATCTTTCGATCCATTCGCTGTCTGAAGAAAATTGTATGTACCACATGAAATCGTTCCCCATCGATCGCCCGATCACTGAGAATAACGGAAGCGATGAGCTTAAACTAGAGGAAGATGGCGCACGGCTTATGACTCATTCGATTTTCGAGAGGGATCGGAAAATTCGCGACATGGTCCGAGAGCAGCTCCGAGTTTGATTGAAATTCTTCCGGGCATCATCGAGCTCGAACAATTGTATACTGGGGCAGCGAGCGGGAAGAAACATCGAAGCGTGCTCGGCCTTCCTAACGAGGGATATTCAGTATTACGAAATGAGAGTTCTAAAGTCGTGTTTGCGGAGCCGGGAGTGAAAATTGAAGGGCGAAGAGGATGCGTTGCCTCGGGACTCAGCCAGTGCTCCCTCAAATGCTCATCCATAGTCAATGCACAGACGAGGGATGAAACTCGTCGAGCAGCTTAACAACATCTGCCGGCTTGGTCGTCAGCTCGTCGATTCGGGAACTCCGATTCCTGTACTTCGTATGAGGTCAGCTAGCAATCGTCGTATTTTAGAACACAGTTATCCGGATATTTTTCTTTCGTCATCCGCTTAAAGAACAACCCTCCCCCTTCGTTTTTCGTCGACGGTAGGTATATCTCCCCGATATCCCTCCGTCGATGGGTGGGAGTGAGGAATCGAGATCACTGTCAGGAACACTCGCGCGAAGTCATCATGGTCATTCCATTAGGACTTGATTTCCCCGTCAGCCTACCGAGCCCAGGGGATAAAAGACTCTGAGCAATCGTCTAACAAGCGCATGCGCCCGGAACGTAAACACTTCGGATGGGGAGAAGCGGGGTCGCCCCCCCCCCTCCAATATCTTGTTTTCGGCTCTGTACATATGAAACGTTTCCGAAAACGATGCTCGCAGCGGGATTCCAGTCTCCCGGGACCAAAACTAAAAACACAAATGACATGCGTTCTAATGAGTTTCCCACCTCTGGATTTTAATTTCGATCCTGAAACTGCGACCCGACCTTTACGTTTCGCGTAAGTTGGGAATCCGTGCCCGCTGGCTTGCGACTCTTGGCCGAATGGAAACTAACTTGCGTAGCGCCGGCGCCACGCCGCCTGAGACACCAAAAAAACTGTTCAGTCAGCTATTTCGTTGTGCAGACGCATCGCTGCGGTACGCAGCTCCCCCGACAAGTTTCTGCCATTTGTTCCCGCGGTATCATCTCTTTTCAGTGCCTCCCGGGCGCCCCGCGAATCCACCATGTTCTCCCCCCGATTCAGCTCTGGGTGACAGCGGTTGTGACACCTTGTGAGCCATGCTGGTCGGTCAGCCAGCCAGTACGCCGACGGACCGACGGACCGACCGACCGTGTCAGCTCCAGAGCTGTGGGAAATAAAAATTGCATAGTAAACGCACTTTCAAAGACATTCGCATCTCTCCGGTCGATTCCGGTCGGTGTCTTCCGTCGTCAGACGGGCGTCTCGAAGGAAATAAGCGAGTCGAGAGAACTTTTTTGTGCTGATTTTTTACTTCCTAATTTTGTTCCCCTAGCGTGCGTGCGTGCGTGTGTCTGTTTGTGTGCGCACGGTCCGGTGTGGGTTCCGCATTACAGTTCATCCATCAAATGCGAGTGAAATTTGGTGGGCTCGAAGAAGAAGACGACAAGTAATGGAAGAGTTCATCCGTTAGAGAAAGACTGCTGTTCGCGTTCCGTGTTGTGTACGCCGGCTCCGCTCGTTCGCTGCTCCGATATTTTTTTCATTTGCCTGCGTTTCCTCTCGATGAACAATATATTCAATAGCGGTGAGTAGAGAACGATGGCGGTCGCATTCCTCGAGCTAAGAAAGTACATCGAATTTCAAGAATCAGCTGGCAGTGCTCCCCGGCTCGAACCGTAGCTCTTCAGCAGAGCCCGTTGGCGCTTCGGCGAGAAATTCATTTCCTTAAAACGTCGGGGGAATACTATTTACGACCATCCGTTTTTTCGTAATCTCACAGAAGAAATTTGAGTAAAGTCCGAGAATCAATGATTGTTTAGAGGTTGTTTTCTATTTATTTGTTGTTGGTCGGCGGAATCGCTGTCCATCCATCCATCTATCTACATTTTTTTTGTCCAATAGCTGGGGGGCTCCCGATTGCATCAGGGCACTTAATGGAAATCGATACAACAGCTTTTAAGAACACTCACAGCAGCCCCGAAGGAGAGACACTCCGACAAAGTAACTTGACACAGCAGCAGCGGGATCGGAGCCACCTGCAGAAGTGGCGCCTCGCCACCTTGTAGCCGTCCGCCTTGACAATCTTCCGAGATGGCAATGTTTCCAGAGAATGTATAACGAGTGTCTTTCCTTATGAGGTCTTCATCTCATCTGTATCGGTCAACCTCGTCCACAAAGAGTCGCTCTATTGAGGAACATTTGCCTCTTCTCTGGAGGGGGCAATATGGACACGTTCCTTACTTCTATACTTCACACACATGGGGCATCGCGATGTATCCTCCGGGACCCTGACGCACATGGAAAGCCGCCTGGTGAAGCACACGCTGAACTCCGCATCCAAAGAGGCTGACGAACAGAGGTCATCTCGTGTAAAGAAACAGAACGAAGAAGGAACGGACCTCTAGGTCCATAGTCGAACGATTTTTCGATAGGTTCTAATCGCGATCGACCTCGTCATAAACAAGGTCCCTGATTCGAGGAGCCCCGTGTGGAGAGCTGTTTCAAGCGAGGCTCAAGGTACGAGAATATCAACAGATGGAACCTCCTTCTCCCGCCGAATTCCACGACACATTTGATAAGGAGAAGGGAGGTGACAGCAGGAGGAGGGAGCGAATATGTTCTCTTCCATCAATGCGCCTCCGTCGACAGGAGCTCGGAGTATCCGATTTTCGAGAACTTGAGAGGTTCTGCGTCCTCAAAGTTTGCAAAGAAACCCAGTGTGACGACCAAGCGAAGGGACCCCGATTATTTGGCGCAGGACCCCAAGGGTCTGCCATATTCGGTATGCAGCCGGGAGTGAGAGAATAGATTGGAGGAGTCTAGTAATTGCTCAACAAGGAGTCATTCGAGTCGGATATCCTCAACGCCTTTACTCAAGTGCTCCTTTTTACCGTAGCTCACCTCCCCCAAGAACCCCCTCTATAATCGCCCTGTGAGTCGGCCTGGTTCAAAAATGATACGGGGCTCCGCTGCGGTAACACCTCCGCGATTTCTCCTGCGGTACAGATCGAGCGGATCTGGTCTCCTTCTCTTTATGAGTGCTCCGTCTGATCGACGGACTCCACCCACGGGCCTTAAGGGAAGAGTTCTTTCCCTCGCTGGAGGTTTGGACGCTTTCGAGCGATCGAGGAGACTTCGTCAAATGCTCCAAAGAATGGGATTATAGGGTCCTCAACGCGCGCATCACATGCAGATTCGCAGGAGCCTCTCCGACGCTGCCTTGCATAGGCATAGGCACGAGGCTGGTTCGGAAACGGCAGCCGGCTCCTACCTGCTGAACCTTTCTGGAAGCTCGGAGCCTTTTGAAATCATTTCTCGGGCGAGAGCCGGTGTCGGACTCTGGTCCAAAGCTGAGAGCCTCCCCCTGACGAGCCTTCGCAACGCTGGCTCCAGGGGGCGAGGACTGAACGAAATCCCGATGAGGAACCGGAAAACAAACGCAGGTCGTCAAAATACCTCCACCACAAAGTTCAACATCAGAGAGAGCTCAGCGTCTCATGAGCGTCGGAACAGAATACCAAGGACTGGGATCTTCACACGACAGGGGGCTTTGTCCACCATATTCCGGAAGTCTCCGCGGTCGCTGCTTCCGGTTGCACCCTCTCTCTATACGATTCGATGGTGCCGAATCGACGCGACGACATTTCCAGGGCAATCATCGATCGGTTTCAGATAATGATGTAAGGTTCGGTCGGAGGACAACTTTCTTCAGCCTCCAGGAATATCATGTTTCATCGGCTCCGATTCCCGACACTACCTCGTATCCGAGGAACACACCAATCGGGTCCTTTCGTCTCCGAGGTCTTAGAATTCTGACGCGATAAAACTCTTTCCGCTCAGCTTATGATTCTCACACCAACGAGACAGGGTCGCACGAGCCGGCTTCCATCTGAAGCCGGAACAACCATCGAAAGTCGTTATTGTTTGTGTAAGGATCTCATATTCTCGGACAAACTCCAATTAGGGGAACGTCGACGTCGAATTGCGATGCCTCGGCGGAGTAGTCTGAGGAGGGAACCTGGTCAGTCAGAGTTGCCGAGACGATATTCCCAAAGACCAGAGTCCGAGCAGAAATATCAGGAGGGGGAACGCCCACCCTGCGACCGGCGCCTGACTTTCACGACGACAGTCGATAGTTGACCTACAGGGCAAATTCGACCAAGGTACGCCGATCAGAGTACTGCGCTGAGCTATTGATAACCTCAATTATTTCTGTTCGAGGTGGAATCCGGTGTAGTCACCGTTGGTAGGTCCCGGGTCTTTCCATGCGATTCATCTCGAATCTGCTACGGTATGGAATTATTCTAGCAAAGGTCCCTCATGAGGGAGCGCGGGACGCAAACAGGATGATTTTTTCCTTGTTTCCCCCTTCGCCATCAGTCGTTTCGTCCCCTAGGGAGCAGTCCAATATCTACAGCTCATTAGCGGAGCGAAGACAGAATCAATCGCACCGATATTTGTGATGTGTGGGAAAGGTTGGAAAAATACAAGGTTTTTGTAGATTAATAAATAATCTCGGGGTATCTTGCCCGCTAATGATGGATTATCTCTCCATCCAGGGAGTTCATTGTGGCTCTATGAATAATGAACTCCGGTGTCCGGGAACGACGGCGACAGTGGCCGCGAGGAAGGACGTCAAAACATAAACAACGATAAACGACTTCGGCAAGAGCTTACCTAACTGCCGGCGGAGAGACCGGATGATTCGACCTTGACCAGCGGTCACTGCATCGACGGCGGAGCGCTCCAAAACCCACTCGCTTCGTATGCTTGTTTACCAGTTTAGGGAAAGACCGGTCCTCTCTGAGTCACTTATTTTCCCTGTTTCGAGTCTCTGGTGAGCGATATGTCGTTCCTGGACAAAGCTGCATGGTAGCCATTGTGGACAGCTCGTCCCTCGAGGAGGTAGTCGGCATAAACAGCGAGGGACACGTGGCCGGGAGAAGCGCTTTTCCTCCGTGCAACATGCTGATATCACAGCACTTATAGTGACCGACTCACCCTTGTCGGAATGTGCCGTCCCGGAACTCGCGCTATTCTCGAGCGGAGATCCCTCGATAAATTCGAGGAGCGGCATCGATGCCGAAGGGGAAGGCGGACGGGTCGGGTCGGATCCCGTCTGCTGCTTCGGGAGAGACTCCCAAAAGGGAACCGTGGAAGTTTCTATCGATGAGCGACTTTAGGTATCCGGAGACGCACTTCCTCGTCAAGACTATTCACTCCATGATCTCAACGTCCATTCCCGGTGACCTGCCCGTTCAGGAAAGCCTCATGCGGTCTAGGGTCTGTCTCCATCCGCGCCTGACCGTTTTCGGTCCCTTCTTGAATATTCCGGAAAATCTCCGAATGTCGGCAATCGGCGGACAAGCCGCCAGAGATTTAGCCTCGTTTAAATGGGAAGGATGGAGTCTTGAGGAAGGAAGCCACTCTTGATGTAAGCCAGGAACCTCTGGGGCAATCGCTCGAACTCCGGTGTGATGAACACAACAACAGAAATCTCACCCATTACGCCTGTGGCCCGAACGAGTGTCAAAGGGTGCAAGATATACGAGTAATTAGGTGGAGTGTTCTCCCAACCCAGCCACACTTTGGGTGCTCTCGCATTCGCCTGCCCGCCCGCTCGCGCGTCGGCCTGCCCGCCTGTTACCCACCAGAATATACGCTTGCCCTCGCTTGTTTGGCTGCCGATCTGCCAAATAGAGACATTGCTAAGCTAAGCCCGTTGGATTACTTTAGCAGCAGGAGAGCAAGCCGTCTGGCGGCAGGCTCGCGGGGAAGGCAACAAAACACCCTGCAATGAACAAACGAACGAAAAACAATATGATACTCTTGATATCGATACCCGGAGCTCAGAGCTGTCCAACCAATGCCTGTCCGTGCTATAAGTCGAGCTCAATCCGATGCAAGACCCCACTTTGTTCCCTGCACGGCACGGTTGTAAAGACATTCAAGTTTTGCTTCATGGAACATTATGTGCCCGCGGTTTTTCGAAAAAGTCCCGGTATCGATCGTAAATTCGTGGACTCCCGCCCCAAGATCGTCGGTTTTCGTCCCATGTACCAACCCGAGTATGTGAAACCATCGTTGAGATTGGGATTTTTTTCGATCGCCAGACATTCTCCCCTCGTTGGAAAGTTTTCATTCTCGGAGTCGAACAAGTCAAACGGAGGAGTTTTCCAATCAGAGGAGAACCATTCAGACTCAACTGGGGTGTGATTTCAGCTCGAGCAAAGCTGAATCAGGAGCGCAATCCGGGAAAAGTAAATTTTCCACTCCACTAATCCTTCTTTCAGTGCTCATTTTACGTGTAGTTCTCCTGATTGGATGTCCTCAGGCGCAAATCCTTCATTTCTTTCCTTCCGAATTCCCGATTGCTGTAAGACACGTCCTCGGCAGGATTCGTCCGATTTTCCTGCTCTCTCCCTAGAATTTCCTCCTCTCCGAGCTTTAATGCTAACTGCCCGCACCTACGAGTCTGTCATTCTCTTCAGGCATTAGTTGGGGTCGCGGAGCCATCGCCTTAAGCGTTCCTCAGGACGAGCGTTCGCTCAGATATTGTCGGGCTTCGAGCGGGATAAGTCAGCATTCATGATTCATGAGTTATCGGAACGTCGGGGATCTCTGGCCCAAGGATTGTAGGCTCACGGTCGCAGCGAATCCGCTACATTGTTCACGGAACGCTCCCAGTCCCCGTTATCCCAGTTGAGATGCATACCGCTTGCCAATCAGATGAATTAATTAATCTCTTCCCCTCCTTCCCGGAATTCAGTCGTCTATCGTGGAACCAGGGTACGGAGACGACGTCTAGCAGAGCGTTCCGGAACAGGTGAGGCAAGTTTGGGACCTCTGAGGATGGCTTTGCCTGAGAAACTGCGTCGTGGTCCGTGAACGTGATATTTTAGGTAGAATGACCTCCTTTCGACTCGCGGGGATGCGCTTCGGATCGAATTCGAAATTACCGAATGGAGGATCGATGCCTCTCAAACCGCTCCTTCGAGGAACCTCACTGAGCAGTGACACGGGATGTATTCTGCGCCCGGTGAGATAACGATTCGACTAAATCAGCTAAGCGAGCTTAATGATCGAGTAGATGGCTGCTCGCATCGACTGCATAAAGATCGCATTTCGCTTCAAATAGGCCGAGAATCGAAAACTTCTGCGTTGATCTACGGGCGAAATCCTGGGCCAATCCTACCGAGACCACACGGAATCGCCTTGATTAAACGATCAATGGAATATTATATTGCTCGAATCGAGAAATTGAATCGCTTCATCCGCATCGAAACCATAAGATTCATTCTCCCGGCCGATCGGCAAATAATTCCGCGGTCCAGAAGGATTTCTAAGGTGGATCATTGAAGGAAGACGCTTCTGTCGGGAGGACCCGACGCCGCACCGGCGCCTTCTTGCCTCCCAAGGCGAGAAACTGGTCCCGATGCGCGACCGTCGATCGGGATGACAAAGCGGCTAACACTCCGTCTAGTGACGGAGCGACGGATGATTCGATTGCCGAATCTCGTGCGTGCTCCTGCATCCGAAGCTCCAATCGCTCTCAGGTCTTTCGCGAGTATTTCTTCCGGCCCGATCCATATCCCATAGTTTCTCTCTATTTTGCTCATACGTTTTCGTTCCATTGCTGCAGCCCTGCGACCCAGTCCTAGCATCCCCCGAGAATATTGTTCCTCTGGACCAGCATCCTATCCATGGAGCAACTAGGCATGGTGATCGGTAGCTTTATATCATGCCCGACTTGTGGGCCCGATTCTCGATTCCTGATGAAGTTTTCTTGTTCGGACAAACATGTCATGGTCATGGAATTGAAGCTTTTGCTTTCAACTTCTGGGAGTCGATCGGATTGACGTTAATTCAATGCTCGGACGAACGCATCAAGTGGCTAGGGAACATCCATGAACACTAACTCGCCTTGACAAACCTTTCGGCATTGGCTAATCTCCGCTAATACGACAATTGACGGTCCTCAATTAGTGAGAAGGCCCGACTGACCGTATGATTCGCTGCGAGCAAACGCACGAATATTGACCTCTGAGCGCGTCCTCTGCACGCGAAGTCCGTCACTCATCCGCGCTTACTTCGGAATAAGATGCGCAGATATGGCGCGTCCGCGGAAGCTAATGCGACCTGAATGGAGACTGCGAAACATAAAGCATTCGCGAACGCGTTATTGGGACTTCTGTCTCAGCCGGGCATCGAATGAACATTATTGCCGATCGCTCTCCTGTGCAGGTAATTTTTTTTTACAATTCGAGTCGATTATCATATCCTCTGATACAGATGATGAATAATTGGCTCGGGAGGAGCAGTCCCGACGGAGTGGTACGATCATTCGGGACGGCTCACTAGTCGGTGGGTTCCCTCGCCGATACGTACGCGTACGGTCCGATGGACTGTTCTACATAAGAGTCGAATCGATAGGCGAAAGATGATTCAGTGCACTCTCTGACGGAAGTCGGATCTCTCAATAGATGACGGACAAATCGACGGTGAATGTATTTTTGCCGATGGAGAAATATCGATGCAACAGAAGGAAATTTATTTTCATTCCTCGTCGTCGACGACCATCGAAGGCGATGTATATTTTTGTCAAGGGAGAAATGTCCTCGATTTGGTCAACAAAAAATCGTCATCGGTCGATTGAAAAGCGTAAGCAGATCCACTCTGCTTGCCTCACGGCTCAAAAATAGATACGGCCCGTAACACAGAGCATTTGAATAACTTTGCATACTTTATTGATCGAGTAGCCGTACGCGACGGTCGAAGCTCCGAGCAGAACGCGCTTCCTGCTCACATGGTCAATCCCAGTCAGAGAAGCTTCTCGTCGAACCCCGAACGAGCGCAAAACTGCTCGTAAGAAGCTCGTAAGTTCCATAGGCGTTTAGTAGCGATCGGAACCTCTTTTTTGCGCGAATATTCCCATACACTAACCCGATATCTTGCCGGGAAGTGTATGAAGGAGGGATAATAAGATGTCTAATCTTCACTAAGGAAATCGATGAAGCGTTGACTCGACGGACCTCGAGCGCTGCTGCGCCAGCCGTGGTCGCGGCATGAGGAGAGACTTAAACTGAAACCAGTCAACCGGTCGGATGGCCTTCCGCCCGCTCTCTTTTCTGGCGCAGAGTCGTTCTTTGTGCAAAACTCTCTTGGCCCGACTCCAGCAAAGTTTAAAGGCAACAATACTTAAATGCTTTGTGACAGCCTCTCTGTATCAGCCCATGGATGAGCAGGCTGCTGCAGACACCTGTTTAGCCGCAATTGGGCTCTGATGTCACTATCGATGAGGGAGCGTGCCTGTGAATGAGGGGTGTGCCGTATGGCGTCAAATCCATCTCAGTGGATGTAATGAATCCTATCCATCTATGAATCGAGAAATTTTCTGCTGACAGGTTGTGGCATGCATCCCAGGAATGCCCCCGATTACCGTCCGCTGTCCGGAAGACTTCTCGTCGCCGGCACCCTCTTCAACCCACGAGAATATGAGAACAACAAAATTCTGTCAATAATTTATTCCAAGACCGTACACAACTCGTCGAGCTATATCTGACGACTCCTCTTTCAGTAAAGTCATGAACGGTTCCTCTCTCCCCGAATAATATATTCCTCTCTCCACTTTGTTCTTCGATTCCTCTCTCAGTCAGACTCACAATCTACCTCTGTGTAAATAATATTATACAATACAACACACTTGTATGTACAAAAAGCTGCTCCGGCTCGAGACCGCGTCACCTGGTATTTTTCGTTCCTAAACTTCGTTCTTATCAACTTTCTCGATCCTGCGTGTCATAGGTGTATCCCGAGAGGGAAATCAGATAATAATAATAATAATGATAATAATAATAGTATTATTAATAATTGATATCATCATCATCGTTATCTACACAATCTCTAGTTCAACTAGACGAGGCCTGCATGATGAGCTCATTGCGCTCCGAGCGCCGGGTTCTACTAGGTCAGCTCCGAGCCTAGCTTTCCCCTGTGTCGCTGATGCTCCGGTAGCGCAATCGTCGAGGCCCCGTCGTTGTTGGTGAATGAATTCACCTTCAGTACAAAGTCCATGGCTTCGAGACGCCGTGCGGCGGCAACGACCGGTCGTCGTCTCCATCAGAGAGAACGAGATCTCGGATCCCTCCGCTTGATGTTGGAGTGGATGTTTGGTCTAATTCTGTCCGGGTCCTCTCCCTGAGTTCACAGTTCACCAAACTACACGATAAAAATTTCTGTACAACTTCATCCGTCATCTGGCCTAACGCTCCATCCACTCGGTCGCCGCTTTCTCCGACCAATCAACCAGCTATTCATGCACGCGCGCACGCATCAATCAATTATCATTCATTTATTCAGACGATCAACAGTAAGCTAAGGCTGCTTCAGATTCTCAAACCTAACCGGTGCGTCCGAAACAGACTCACTAGGAGCAGCAGATTCCAAATCAGGGTCGTCTTGAACAAACTCCCGCAAACACCTGCAGAGCCCACGAATACTGAATGAGATCACAAAATATATTACATTTTACGCACAAAATATAATATATTTTGTGTTCGGGATAAGGAAACGAATTTAATCGGATTCAGGACTTACCCGAGTTTGCCGTAGCCATGACCGGTCTGGACATCTCGGATCGAACGCCGGTCGGTCGACTGTGTGGAATGAAATTACTATGATATCCAAATGCGCTCTTAACAACAGTGACGTTAATCGCGGCGTCATCGATTCCACGATCGTTTCTCGCCACGAATAAGAACTCGCCCGCATCGGAGCTGCGGACCTGTGTAATTTCCAACGACGCATACCGACAAAATGGGGTGTCGGCGCTCTGAAAAAAGAAACAAAACCAGCTCAGATTGCTTTTGTTCTCAACGTCATAGCCGTCGTCCCCTGCCTGGCCGCCGATGGGTGGCGCCGATGCTTTCAAGTCCCAGCGCATTCGCCGCCCGGAGTTCGTCCTCTCGCACGCGAGATAAGACGCTTCTATCAAAAAGCGAGAAGACGGGAGAGAGAAGGACTCTTCTATCTGTACGTCATCAGCATTGTTGTGCACTTTGCGTTCGTCGTGCTCTGCCTCAACCCCCAGAGGCAACAAGCCGGTGAACAGCTGCCGGTCCGATAGAAGAGCAGATTTCACTCATTCCTCCCCCGGATTTCTCCTCGTCCGGACCCACTCTTGCAAACACCCACCCACACTCTCCGTCCAGAGGTGGTCTGTTCCTCCGTTGCATCCGTATTCTCAGCCAGCCGAAAATGCTCAGCCGGGAGCGTGCTCAGTGCCTTTTTTATCGTTCAGAAACTTATCAGCAGAACCCACTTTCGGGCTCCACCCGGGCTTCTTGTTCCCTCCATCCTGAGTTCGAGCACCTTCCGGAGGCTTAACATCATTTCGCGCTCATCTGGATCCTCTGAATTTTCTCGAGTGGGATCCAATACTGACTAATAGGTACTCACTCTGAATGGGTGCGCGATATAGTGCGAATGCGAGCTCGGCTTATCGCCTGGACTCATGACGTGATGTCCTAGGAGCCAGTGTGAACGGGACGGCTGCGGATTGGCGCAAACATGAACCGTGATCCACATGCTCTGGCCGATAATCCCAACCATTGATGAATTCAACGCGCTGACGTCGGGCCGACCTGGAAAAGCATGAGGTTCCAGCTTTGAGTTCGAAAAAAATCAGAAAGTCATCCGGTCCTTCTCTGGGTTCATTCCTTTTGTTTCACATTCGGCTTGATGCTTCCGAACGAACCTGTGATAGAAAGTTGGACCTCTCGGATCGCGTTCCGCTGTCTTTTCCAATCTTGTAGGTTGGACGCCGTACACTGGTACGTTCCCGCGTCCTGGTACACGACCGGGTCGAGAACCAGCGTCGAATCGCTTGTCAGACCCTCGGCGATACGACCGGGCTGTTTCCGTGACCAACAGTAGGATGGCAACGGCTTGCCCTTCGCCTGACATTCTAACCGGACTGGCTCTCCGAAATCGGCGTGGATCTCTTTCGGAGTATCGTCCATCATCTCGGGTCCGACTGAAACAGAAAGCGTCGATTTTTTTCTCTCGGTCAGAAGGAGAGCTCTGAATCGAGCATCGTTTTTCTTCTTTGGCCCTCTAGGCATCTTGGAGGACCCACGCGACATGAGCGAGAATGGACGAGGTCCCCGCCCCAGCCGAGGAAGGAATACTGCTTCCGAAGGAAATGCCTAGAGAATCCGACTAAGGAACGCCGAGCGAGTCTATCCGTCTTCGATACGAAGAGTTCTCAGGAGATTGATTCCCATCAACTGCATGAAGAAGTAGGCTGCCGCTCGAAGGTGCCTACACGGCAGGAGCTGGGCGTCGCTCCTTTTGAAGTATATTCGATTTTCTCCAATTTTTCTCCGTATTTTCCCTCGCCCGAAAGCCCCGATATTCCTCGCGTTCTTCCAGGAGAAACCCCATTGTAGCCACCATCACATCCTTAGGAATGGAGTGTACTCACATCTGATACTGAGGAGGTAGCCGAACGAAGCGAAGGTGCCCATTGGATGCTGAGTGGTGCATCTGTACCACCCGCTATGATTACGATCTGCCGATGTGAAGTTGAGGAAACCTCCCCCTTGTCGAATGACCTGAGTGGAGTTGATGGCTCGGTCGTCCTTCGACCAATGCGGGGTCGATGGCGGATTCGCGTCGATGATGCACTCCAAAGACACGAAGCTTTTCTCGACAACTGGATGTCCGAAGCCCGGGATTCGGCTGATTGAAAAAGTGGGTGGATCTGCAAGTGACAGTGAAACGTCAAACTCTCACTCGGGACCGGAGCCACGCCGACCCGCACCGTCAACTTTGCAACCTGCGAGACGACCGCGAATGCGCGAACGAAAACGCAAATCATTGTGTCAATGAGGACTTATATCTAAGTCCGGACATGGCGCTCATATCGAACTCGACTTCAAATCTTTCGCTCGCTCTCAACAGAGGGAAATCGGTACTTACACAGGACATTCAGGGATGCGTTAACCACCGTGGCGTTCGGCCACGCGACGTGAAAAACGTGACACGAAATTCTCTGATGATTCATCGCACGACTCGTATTCAAAGTGAGTACGCTCCGTGTCGTGTAAGAATCTTCGTGCGAGATGAAGTCCACTTTGAGATCAGATTTCGCCGTCACGTTTACGCCGTCGGGACCCAGAGACCAGAAAACCTGTTTCACCTCGGGGACGGCCCGACGGGCGACACATTCCACCGTGACGGTTTGATTTTCCTTTGCGACAACACTATCGCCGGGAAAAATTCGTTTTCCGTTCTGAACGAGAAACGGTTCTTCCGGAGCGCCTGTATGGAAGAACAAGGGAGAGTGAGGAAACCTGTCAGTTGGATGGAGCCCAATGTCCCCGCGGCTCCTTCCGTCGGGGAACAAGACCCGAGCGGGGGGAAAACTCCGAGAGGGGAGATAGAGAGCCCCTGAGGGAAAGGTTCCTGGAAACGGAACCCTGGGAGAGATCTACTCGAGCGGAAGGCTCGACGGCGAGAGAAGAAAACCTGCAGAAAAGCGCTCAGCAAGAGGAACCGATCGGATCACCGGCCGAGCTAGCTCTGCTGCTGTATAACAATGACGCTCTGTGGCGACAGCTGATCGAAGGACGACAAGACGACGACGTCGACGCACGAACCTGTTACAACGAGCTTAAGCACTTTGGCCACCCGTTTTACGGAGCCATCGTCAGCGAACTCCCAGCATTCCCAGAGACCGTCGTCGGCTCGAGTCACTTGGTTGATTGAAAGGGCTGCAGTGCCGTCCTTCGAGATGTTCCACTGGCGCCGTGACGAGGTCGTTGCGTCCAGGACGACGGGATGACCGTTTCGGACCCATTGGATCGAGCCGCCAGGTGTTTCGAGAAAACACGGTATCGAAATCCGTTCCCCTGGATTAACAACTCGTTCCTGCAACTGATTGCCCTGCCGTCGAGGCTCGGCAGTCGCCAGAAGCAGACCCCACGCAACGAGTAGCGTCAAACCAGTCGACCTTAAGGCCTCCATTTTTGAATGCGCTTATCTGTAAACAAAAAATGGGGAAATTTCGTTCAGTTCGTCGAGCTGGATGGAACACCTAGACCCGTGCGAAACTCCGCCGAGCAGGGAGAACAAGCATCGATAGGATTCAGGCATCTTCATCCCTCCAGGGAAGACGCGAGATTGAAAGGCACATCCTCGAAGATCATGGAGAGGGTTTTCTCGCCAAGGAGGTTCTGTCGTGCGGATCTTTCTTACCTGGCGCAAATTGATGTGCGGTCCTTCACATTGCTTCCGTGAGCTCTCGAGCTTCTCTTGCGGAGCAAATCGTGTCTCTCACATGACACTTTCCTGTAATTGATCAATGACACGAATGAATGACGGGCGGCGATTAGCGTCATTAAGTAGGCGTACGCTCCACTAGCAATCTGACGGATCACGTATCATAATTCATTGAACGAGGATTTATGACTCGGAAGGCTCTAGCGACTCGTCTCGGTAGAGTTCGAATTAGCGCTCATCGCAATCGAGCTGTGAGCTGGGAGCGGGATCTTATTGTTCGATCCCTTCCGGAAGTCAATATCATACCTCTATGGCTCTCATCATACTGAGAGAACGATCTCGACATGTCAACGGAGTGATGACCACTCGCTTTGTGCGGAGAGTAGGTCAGAGGATTAGCTAGCACCAAATGAGGATACTTCGTCCGTCTGTGGACAAAGCAAAGTATTCGCCTGTCATCCTGCAATCGGGTGACAGCGATGCGATTGAGCTTACGATGATAATTGGAGTGGATAATTATTGAATCACAACAGGATTCTTCTGTATTTATTATCGCTACCCAGTGAGGATCCCGTGGTTCGTGAGGGGGGCAGACGTGAGCCTATTTAGAGCCGTTTCTCAGATCACTGTATATCGAGTGAGCTGTTGCTTCTCCGGACTTGTCGGGAGACCTTGAGCCGGCAACGCCGAGTCGTGAAGCGGTCTATTTGAAGCGAGAGGATCCGAGAGAGAAGGGAAAGATTAGAGAACAGCCAAAAAAAGCCGAGCGGAAGAGCAAACAAGTCCGAAAAAAAGTGTTGTTTGCTACCTTGTCCCATCTACCTCCGAGACTCAGCCTTAGCGGCTTAGTGCGACTCCCCTGTGTTTAGGTAGACGAAACGGGACTGCGCCAGGGGAAACTCCTCGCTCTCTCCCTACTCACTTTCCTAGTCCTTGTCTCTCTTGTCCCCAAGCTCGATCGACCCCCAATAGCTGCCCGGCATGAATGACTCTGCACTCGGGACGAACCCTCCAGCAGTGAAATTCTCCTCTACGGTTCCACATAAGACGACCGAGAGAAAAATATATCGAAAACTAGAAAGAAACACAAGAGAGCCGCCGCCGCCGAGCGCGGAGTACTTCGCTGACACACCCGCGTAGAGCCCCCGCAGAGTTCCACCATCCCGAGTAGCGCGGAAGCGAGCGGGTGGTAGAGAGGTGAGTGAGTGAGAAACTCTCACTCTGGACGATGGCGATTAAACAGCCTCGATTGTACATAGAGTTGTGTCCTCAAGAGTCCCGAGGCCCCTCGACAGTTCACACACACACTCCGCTCCCCTTCGTTCTTTTCACATTCGCTCGCGAGCACCTCAAGTGCCCTTAATAGTCAGCCGGCAGCCAGGCAGCGATCAGCAAGCAGTTTACCCGATGAATGAAAGTTCATTTGCTTAGCGCGGCGGCACTGACTATCATCCGCTTCCGAGAAGAAATTCCGCGCGAGATTGCGTTTGAGCCCTTGTGAAGCGCTCCTTCTCCACTGTGCGCATCGCGTTTGCGTTAAATCGTCCTGCATATTCACAGGGGATATTGATGCATCGAGCTCCTCAAAAATACGGGAGGCTCCGAGTGACGCGGAAAACCGTCGAAATTCCGAGTTCTTGGTCATTTGTTTGGATAAGTGGGACGAAGTAGCAACCCATGCGAGTTTTCACCGAGCCAACCGCGATTCGCAGATGAATCACTCGTTTCCAGACCCCAGAAATAAACTCAAAAAAGTCAACACCTTGTCTGTTTGTACATACTACATGGTGTCGGATGGCAAGTCTCCGGTCCCGGATACTGCTCAACTCCTTTCAACATCAGTGCCATAAAGCCAGGAACATTTGTCTTACGGTCGGCTCTTACACATGGCCTCTTTTGCTTTATCTTCTAGAAATAACAACCCGCCTCCGACTCTTTTCCACAGTCGTTCGAGCCCCGCTTGCTCGCTCGTTCGCATGCGTGTCCCTCCCCTAGTGCGGCTCTAGGTTCCAGCTGTTCGAGCTCCGATCGAACGTTATTCGAGCAAAAATGCGATACAGTCTTTTCGGTTCCGTCGTGGAAGCACCGGCTCAGGATTGAACTTCGTCTGCGCAGAACATGTTCGGTAAATCCGTCCTCTCGTGCCGGAGATGCGCCACACACATGAAATACAAGTTTTTCTTTCGGATGATAGTGATTTGCTTACTATTAGTCGAATCAACCATGCGACTAGCGAACCAGCTGGATACTTTTCAAACAGCGCCGCCTCCCACTGATTCGAAGCCTTGATGCCGAAGACTCGGAATCACGGCAGACTCTGCCTCAGAAACTTGCGGGTTGGCGTTGAAATGCCTCGAGCCCCTCTATCTGATACGGCAGACTGCCCGTCAACGCTCGCGTTCGAAAATACGCGCGTTGTATCTCAGCATTTTCTCCGATCCGTCGAAATGGATTTGTCGCTCTTCGGGTGCCCCGAGCTCCGGAGCGGCACAACGAGATCAGAGATAGGAAAATGCCGCGCCGTAGAGCATTTTTCGAAACTGTGCACAAAGATCAGGAAATAGTAAAGACCCGATCCCCGACTGACTCCGTCACTGAGCTTGAGTTGACTCGTAGTCGAAAAAAAACGCTCTTCGTCCGCGAGCCTGCTGACACCGGGCTCGTGTCAGATTGAAAGAAAACTCAGAGCGGACCACCCGTGAATCGCGATCATAAATTGAAATCAGAGGATTCGACGTGGCTCGAAGCGTGTCTTGTCTTAGTTTTGAAAGGCAGTAATTGTTTGCATGGGGTTGCTGCCGGTCTTGTTTGTCGTACCTAATTCCTTTCATTCGTTTTGTTTCGAATGTTTTCCTCATCGAGAAACAATGATCGTATCTCGGAGCGAGGATCTGAGCGCGTCGGGAATCTTTTGTCATCGGAGTAGAATGAACGCAGTTCTGTCTCGCTCGTCAAGTCAGCGATTTGTTAATCATTCTGTCGTCCGCCTCGTCGACGACGTTAGCATTCTCTCTGATTTGGACAACAGTCTCGAAATACGACTCCGAACCGGCGATTCGAACTGCTATGGGTGATCGTTCGTAGGGCGCAGAATCGGACGGGGATCGAGAACAGTTATCGTAGATGTCGTTGTCGGTCAACTCGATCGATCAATGCTTCGATCCGAACGATCGCTACTAAACGGATCTACCAGTAGTTAGATCCGCTACCGGCAGAGCTCTGCAAAGTGGTACAACTGTCAGTGTCGGCGGGAGTCGTTGTCGGAGACGACCGAACAGACGACAGATCTTCACTCTGTCGACCGACTGGCTAGGTTATCAGTCAAGTTCGGACTTTTTTTCGCCGTCATTTTTTCTCCCCGACTCGATTGCCGGTCTTTCTGCCTCTCTGTTCGTAAGACCTACGAGCCAGAGGCGTCGTCTCGTTCATCAGCGGGAGCTTCCGCTATTTCATCCACACTGCTGAGAGCAGTGCATTCGTCTGACGAGCGACAAGTCTGGGAGTTTCTTTCATTTTTGAAGCTCGCAAAATGAATGTTGAGCAATTCCAGTGATGACGAGGCTGAGCGTCATCGTGCTCACCCAACTACCTACAGCATACGAAGCTCAGAGCGATTCGCGGAGTTTTTCACGCTGATGAAGCGGGAACACATGAAGACAGGGAGATGGGTTCGAGGCGCGATTTTGAGCCGAAATATCCCTGCTGCTATTTATAACGACAGCGACGACGACGACGACGACGCGGAGTTCACGCGTCATTAAGAGGTGAATGAGTTTCATGGAATAGACGCTCTCGGTGATCCGAGTGAGTGACTGGAAGTCCTCTCGGGGTCGTCCCGTTACTCTCGCGTCACGTCGTCAATCGAACGGGAGCGCTTCTATCCCGTCCGGATAACATGACAGACTTCGGTGAACAGCTCGATGATTAGAGAGCGATACGGACGAACTGGCGATTTTAGGTAGTGACATTAGCAGCACGATGAGCGTCATTAACAACAACAGGCAGCGAGGACTATGACTTGTCACTGTTTACGTAGGGGCCAGCTTCCATCTAACGAGTGAGCAGACCAAGCGGTCGACGAGAGAAGACGATAGACACAATCGTCTGACTGACTGACTGACTGAGTGAAGAGCCAATGTGCGAGAGAGAGGCTTGCCGAGAATGGCAAGCAGACAGCGACGCTTACGCGCACGCTCCCACTCGGTGATAGTCAACGTTCACACAATTCGAGCATTTAAGCATGGACATTAAGCGAGCCGTCGTAATATAAAGCGGGCTATCACCGCAAGTCTCTCCCAAATTGAGTGAACATTCCACGGTCTTCCGGAAGGTCCGGGCCCCGACCGCCCGACTCGAGTCCTACTTTTCCTGGCTGACGGAACCGACTCGGAAGGATCGTTCCAGAGGGTTCGTCGTAACGCATTTCCTAATTTTTCCTTCGAAGATCTCGCTCCACCTAAATCACGGAATTGTAAACGTAGCTGATGAGTGAACCCTGCCCTCGGAAATTCGTTTCTGATACAAACTATATTCAGCCAGTCGTCTTTCCCTCATCTGAGAATGGATCCGCACAGCAGCAATAACGAGCAAACGTAAGGGCTCTCGGAG
Source organism: Galendromus occidentalis (assembly GCF_000255335.2). Classification (NCBI taxonomy): domain Eukaryota; kingdom Metazoa; phylum Arthropoda; class Arachnida; order Mesostigmata; family Phytoseiidae; genus Galendromus; species Galendromus occidentalis. The sequence goes on from NW_003805465.1 coordinate 1,837,709, forward strand.
AAGGTAAAGAAAAAAATCCTCGGTTGCGGCCATAAACAAATCGGGAGTAAATTATGCTCACGCCATCCCGTAGCTCGCCGGGACCGAGTAGACCAGGGAAGGCTAGTCTAGGCCGAACGACAGCATCCGCCAGCATCTTTAATTTGTAGGTAGACACCGCCGGGTGCTGGGCGCTCGGTCTCGCGCTACAACGAACCGAATCGGCGCTAGATGACAGACGACGGCAGAAACGACAGTCGAAACTATCGCCGAACCGACAACGTTCTCATACATAGTGCATAAGCACCTGGATTCCTTTCGATCCCTGTCATCGACGGGCCCATTCAAGTGAGAAGCTAGAAAAGCAGATATGTATGATCTACATGAGGATGGATCTCTCAACATTTGTACCTCCTGTACATGCGTACCTTTCGCAAAGCCGTGGAGGGGTCGTACCCTCTACCGGCGCATTATCAATCAGTGATGGCGTGATAGAGAAATAGATACATATATGGCGATTCTTCCGTCATGTCAGTATCTCCGTCTCAGGTCTCAGATCGGGGAATCCTAGTCTGGAGAGCCCACCGGATCGTGGGCTGCGCTCGAGACATCGAGGACACTCGCATCCGAAATTAAAACCACACCGAAATTGAAATATGGCGATTACTCATCGGTGGCCAACGTGGACCAGCCGCTGATCGATGACGCAGACTTCGAAGCGATCCATCGTAGTGCACCTTCTTCGATTTTCGAACTCACCGCATACACGTCAAGCAAGAGACCGACAGCAACCTTAACAGATCCAATGCAAGGTACATAGACCTCGAGATATTATGATGGAGTTTGGATCCAATCTGTTTTGGACCGGTCGAATCTATAATCAAGTATGCTTACTCGAAGGAACCTTCATGAAAGTGAATCGATCGGGGACGTATTGCGTATCCAGACTCCGCATCGGTATTCAGGAGACAATGCCCGGCCTCAGCTCCAGCAATCGTTCCCGAATCGCAGGCGAAACGATGCAGCGGGCACCGAGTTGCACCTCCACAGGTATCGGAGCGATCAATTATCGCAAAAAATGGATCAAGACTGATTCTAATCGACGAAGTCATGCTATTGGCTTTCGGCATCGAGGGAGCAGAACCGAGGGCGACCTTCGACCTCTTCTATGCGGACTTGCTGCATCGCAGATCGCAGCAAGATGGTACGGCGGTTCTAGTCTTGGACAAATCACATTCTGTGGACGGGGCGAACGTGTGCGAGCATATCGTTCCCTACATTTACTTTTTATACGGATACTCGTACGGCGACCCTTCGTTCGACTGAACAAGCCCTGGCACGAACACAAGATATTGATCACTGTTACATGAGGGTTCGTTTTCGAACTCCCTGCCCGCTACAACGGCGGTGGTCGAGAAAGTACAAATGAACACACAAATAGAAGCGATCGTCCAACGTGCAGTATCGATTACCTACATCGGCGTGATACATGCCAGCGAGTGGTTTGCGTATCGAGTACCAATCTCTGGCTGCTGTCCCAGGCAGTCGAAGGTTCCCAGAAAGACGCCGAGACGCTTCGACACCTCGCTCAGACCGCGGCGCATTTTTTGCATATCTGATGAAGCTCAAGCGTCGCGCCGGTCGGTCCCTTATACATAGGGCACAAGTAGACAACAACGACGGCGGCGGCGGATGACTCTTCGATACACGGAAATTGACCCTGTATGTGACCGATTCGTGAGAGCGAAGCCCAGAATCCGTAATCAGTCTCGAGCAACGAGCATCTGTTCGCACATTTGACGCTTAGAGACATCTCATGTTCTCGGTGACATTCCAACGTGCGTCGTCTCCACGAAGAATCGTCTCCAGCTTTCGGAGAATCTTCAAGAAGGAGGAAGAGATCCAGAAAAAAACTTCGATCGTGGGGGGAATATAGATCGCACAATCATGGCGCTGTATCGCCCTAAATCGCTTATCTCCCCTGACCGATCGCTCAGGATGCGAACGTTCACCACCAGTGTTGGTTCCTATTGAGACGAATACACAGGAGACATCTCGCATACGTGTTGATTGCCGAGCCCCGAGCCGGGTTGTGCGTCGTGTTTGGTGGGTTACTTTGCCTTTTGGCTTGTCCGCTCGCCTCGTTCGGGTGTTCTCCTCCTTACTAGCTGGCGCACAATAAATGTTTACGATGACGCAATATATAGTGAAGCGTCACTATTACCGCCAGAGTCCCATCAATGATTGTGTTTACAACCATTTGTAATGAGAAGACGAGGCAAATTAGCCCACTGTCAGACCCGCGCTCGGTCGGAGCGTCGCACGGCCGCTGGTCCTCCATCTCGATCAGCGTATTATACTCAGCACTCCCGCGAACAGAGAAATATAATAACTCCGGGGACAGAATGCGATCACTTGATGACCTCAGCATAGTATTAGTGAAACCCGCAGCCTAGTCGACATTCCGGTCTCATTGGTTCTCCGCTCGCTGGTCCGCAAAACGTCTGCATGGTACGTCTTGAGATTGGCGTCAGAGGAATGTCTCGCATTGTCTTCTTCCGCGGAGATTCCACAACATTTTTGCCAGACTGACTCCGGTTGTTTTCGGCGCCCATATCACCGACAGAGACTGCGTATTTTTATTCGCGTCAGACTTCGTGAGCTGATCATCTCGAATTACCTCAGCTTATAACCGGATTGGGATCCTCGGACCAATAGATGTACTTTTTTGCGGATTTCCCCAGTTATGAAGAGCTTCTCTCCCACTACGCAAAGCATCAGAAAACGGGGAAATGAGTTGGTCGGGTCATAATCCTCGGCAGATCACGTCTTCAATCCACAAGCGCATAGGGGAACAGGGATGACTGAAACATGAAAAAATCGCGAATCGTCGAAACCGGCTGGTTCGTTCTCGGCCGGTTGCGTCCCGTCGGTTATTCTCCCGAGTGTACAGATTGAATCTAGCCAAGGCTGCTTCGGACGCTACGGATGCTGTGAGAGGCCGCCTCCGAGTGTCGACGCTGCTCCGAATGTCGGTTCGTTCTTTATATCGTTTTTCTTCCCTCTATTCCTCTTTCGTTTAATGGTTCGTCACGTGTTACGTTTCTGTATTGTTGTCAGTCAGCCATAGGCAGCGGGCAGATGAATGAATGTAAGAACGAAAAAACGAAGAACGGATGATAAGACCGTAGTGTCGTCGCCGGTCAGTTTGCCGGTCGGAGTTTACTCGACTGTTCCGTATCGAACAACATCTGTTCGTGTACTCCTTATCTTCATCGTTACGTTCCTATCGGCCTGACTATTTCCCTCAATAAAAACAGAAAGTCGGTCTCGTTATCTTCGTTCTAAACTCCGCTCCTTTGGACTTGAAAAAAGCGCTCCCAAGGAATGCCTCTCGACATTCCGCAGCTCTGGTGTAGTTGATTACAGCAGGTAAGCGAACGGGAGAAAAAACGTTCAGAGTATTCTCAGAGCAGGATCTTCCTCTTTTCTCGGCTTTTATCCTCGTGATCGATGTGCGATACGACGACGCCGACGCCGGCGTAGGAGTCCATTCAAGCATGCGGTATGGCAGACCTCGATACGAGAACGTCATCAACGACGATTGATTCGCTAAGGCAGGCATATCGGTTTGATCGTTCTAAAGGAAGATCAACACACGCACACACTCAGAGACAGGCTCACTAAGTCACTGAATCGAAGACTCATATCGTCGGATGTGGAAAATGAGAAGACCGAGGGGAGAGTCAAGTGGATGGGAAGTGATGGCAGGAGCGGACAAATACTACGAGGCTCGATAGAAGAAGCCAAAGCGACCAGATCGTTTGATGCTGCCATAACTCTAATTCAACAGCCGGCATTGATTGAGCAATATCTTCGCTTTTGTTTTGGTTTGCTCTTGTCCTCCTCTTTGTGCGGGCCTTCGCCAGCTGACGATCGCTCCGAGAACGAAGTGAGAACAAAATATAGAAGAGATAAACACAGTTCACAGACGCCCACTCCTCTTGTTGAGATCCAGCCAGCGGCGTCAGAAAGTCAATCGGTCGGTCGGTCGCAAGTAAGGGAGGAAGGGTGAGAACGTTTGGGGGCGGACATCAATGCTGATGATGATGATGATGATCAGATTTATCGTGGTGGGGCCTCGCTGCGAAACTCAACACGCTTCTGGCACTACTACAACGACCACGACCGCGTATACGTTCAGGATCAACCACCGAAACCGAGTACCGAGTTATTGACTCGCTCTTCGTGGTAAACGCACTCCACGAGACACTGTCAAAACGATCGCTCCTTGTGACGTACCTGAGCGACGTCGGTTGGTACTTTCTGAGGGACCCGGCCATTGGAGTGTCCAGCTGACGAAGGAGCAGGCGAAAGCGAGACGGACTCGTCTTCGGACCGAGGTGTGAAGTGCTCGGTCCGTGGGCAGCTGACCGAGGAAGACCCGACCGAGCGGACTGGCAATCCAAGCGACCAACAACCACCCACCCACTCGCAAATCAACCTGGTGCGAGGCTATCCAAGGTGTTCGAGGCCTCCCCGCGCCGGTGCTGTTTCCGGTACAGTAATTGTTATAATCATGACAGCTATCATCGCGCACAAGTCAAATAATAACTTGACCGTACTCGCTCCGCAAGCTTCTCCGAAGCGTTCGTCGAGGTGGCACTGACTGAGAATGAGATGAGGCGAAGTGTCACGACGAGAGCTGGATATTGATGGATTCGCAGCGATTGATAGACGAATACTAGGACGGACGGAAGGATGGATGGATCAATGACTCGATCGAGTTGATGGGCGTGGTTGGCTATTTGACTGGCGTTCTGTGTGATGCCACCGCTCTCAGTCAGCCATAGTTTTGCTGATGCCTCACTAGAGCGACCACGGCGGCGGCGCCGACAGTGGTGTGAGTCTGCAAATCAATGAACTTCCTGTCTTATCTCCCGGTGGCGAGCGAAGAGACTGACTGCCAATTTGGTTTCGCCGTGTTGCCTCGAATGAATGTATGGCTCAGTCAGCCAAGCAAAGAACGACACATCTACCCCCTCGGCCGGAGCGTCTCTCGGTTCTGACGTTCAGCCAGAGCAGCGGAATAGACTAATCGGGGAAGAAAGCCAATAGGCGCCTGAGTGGCTAATTGAACGAGAATCGAGACAACCTGAAGCACTCGCTGCCGAGATCATGGGCGGCACATCTGTTGCTCGGAGATCACGCGCGAGACGCCATTCTTGGTCCCGATTTTCCGGAGCAGCGTATTCCCATCGATGGGAAGTGAAGCGGGCTCACGAGTATGGCTGCTAGTTGGGATCAGCGTATCAGACAATACGCCGTACTGAGCCTGTGGAGTTCCCGTTGCGAGAGCAGCCGCGAGCAAAAATCTCTCAGTGAGCAGCTCTCTATGGGTTGAGTCAAGCCCGGGGAGAAGTCGAATCGAGGAACGATCATTTCATAGCACTTCTGCCCGAGCCTCGATGCGCGTAGATTTTTCGCTGCGGGGGAGTCGGAACCAATGTTTCACTCTCTCGAGTTCCCTTCAATCGAGCGGCCGCGACCGAACCAAGGCTCAGGTGTGAGCCGAACAACGGAGAGGGCAGCAAAGACGGAAGAAGCAGTAAAACGTTTAACAAGGCGGCAAATTTTCGCAGCTTTTCTTTCTTCCAACTCGTAATTGTTCGTCCAGCCCTCAGCTCGGGCGTTGCGGGTGCTCGTGGCTAAAGTCGTTTCTGTAAGGTGGCGACGCTATTGCTGCTTCCATGAACGGTGCTCGGAGCGTTTCCCGCTCTGAGGGAGCATTCTAAGTTTCGTTCGTTTCATCTCCCCCGTACGTCTTCTCGTTGCGTCTCCTCCCTCCTCGGTTTCCTTTCTGTCTTGCCGGCTCATTTCCACACAAGTGAAAAACAGTGTTACCCAGAAGCGAACGCCCCGGACCAGCGTCCTCTGTTAGCCAGGATGACACTGCCGACGGTTTTCGGCCGCGGGCCTCTATCGAGGGCGAAACCCGGCCAGCGTATGCCCAGCTGTCCCTAATGTGTCTAGAAATGTGTTTTGCGTTCACCGTCGTGCTCCTCCCGACTTTGTCTTGGGATAATTCTCTGTGGAGTATAAATGCTCCGAGAAGCCCATCTCCGGAGCCTCCGGCTGTTCCTCTCGACGTCAGAATTCCCACGATATGTATCGGGGAAACGGTGGCAAGTAAAGGAAGAGTAGTAAAGGATTGGGAGAGGCGACCACCTGGTGTGCGGTGGATTCCCTTGACTCCGCCAGGTGTCCTCTGAGTTTGCTCTGCTTGTGGCTGTTGTATATGGTTATACTTAATCGAGACTAAGCCGCAAGCTGACTAAGCCATCCATGGATCTCCCTCCTTCCCGGTGTCCAACTACTCCTTCTAATGTTCTTATGGCAGAGGCTTCGCTCTTGGCCTCCCGCGTTGCCCTCTTGCTCTCCGGTGAGTCTGACGCACGATAAATTAATATATACCCTCCGCTAGGTTCCCGTCTGCGCGCATGAACGTGGTATCCCTGTTCTCTCTTCTCCTCCTGCGTCCGGTCTCACCCTGGCTGGCAGAGAAGGGTGACTCGTCGCCGTTGTTGTTGCTACTACTACTTCCTCCACCACCACCAACGGCACTATACCCTCCTTGTTCAGGAGGAAGGCCAGCATATAACCCTCCCCACGGCCATCTCTGAGCTCCATGTGACGCTATTCATTTGTTCTCGTTCTTGTTGTTATCATCATAATTCCATTGGTTGCCTCAATTGGATTACCTTGCCGGCCGCCCGGCTGGATAGCGAGCCGCCCAACAACCTACACGCTCCTTCTCGCTAATGCAGGTGAGCTCAGTCAGTGCAGGTGGTCGCAGATTGAGTAGAGCAGCCAAGCAGGGAATCCGCTTCTCAACGAGAACGAAGGAAGCTCTCGGTTGTCGTCGGATCCCGGGAGAGCTTTTAAAAAAAAACCAACCTGTGTCCGATATCAATATCGTAGCCGGCTGTCTAAGGGAGCTGGTCCGCAATCTCGAGAGATCGGCACACTGGGGCTTCGCTTCCATCATCCGAGATCCTCATATGCGGGATTCCGATGCCGAGATTTTTGATTTTTCTCTCTCAGAGTTCTAATGGCCCCGCCGAGATTCTTCGGAATGAATGAATAGCGCTGGTGGAATGGCTCGCTGATGTCGTTCAGGGAATGTTCCGCGAGCCGGCTGACGCTCACTCGCAAGGCATCACCGTGACAAAGTCCGGGTGGTTAGTCATCTTCGTATACTTGGAGCGGATCGAAATGTCTTCGGAGTAGAATATAGCGTGTTCATACGGGGGAACGCGAAAAACGAAGGGTGTCATCTTGTAGGTAACTGCCGGCCCGGCAGCACCCGACAACGGGGCAAGAAGACGAGCGATAGATCCATCCGCTCTATAGTCCTCCCGAGAGAATCCCAGCCACCGGCGTAAATGGTCGGCAGAGAGGTCAGGGTGGCTCTGCTGGCGCTGATGAAGGTGTTGAGAGAGCTTGCGGTAGGTCAAAGAATAAAAGATGGTATGCCCCGTAAATTGCCAGCTAGGTGGGTGTTTGTTTTCTCAGTGGTTTCGAGTTTTATCTTGTGTTTTGTGAGATCTCCGGTGCAGGTAGTCGTTACTCCAGAGCGAAGAAGGAGGGACGTCGAGGCATCTGATCCTGTGAGAGCGGAACTTTCGCGTTGTGAGCATCTCTCTCTTAATGGAAGTTGCCTCCTCTCGGACGGACCAATAGAAGAAGGGCCCGCTTGCGACTCACTCTCCCCGTGGCCAGTACCTCTTTCAGTTAGTCGGCTAGTTCTCCATGATTAACGGAACTGTCGGAGGGGGAAGTTGACGAAGCCAAAATGGAAGAAGCATCATCAGTTGTTGTGTTTCATATTTCCGCCTTCCGAGGTCCACCTGCGTGGTAGAACCAGAGCATCCGTGTAGACAGCTCGAGACATTGCTGCCGGAGCCAAAGGGTCTACTCAGGGTAATGAATCAGCCGGATTCGAAGCAAAATAAACGTAGACGGCCCTCCGGGACCGCACCGATCGACCATTAAAGAAAGCGTGCGGCCCTTCTGGGATAGAGCTCCATGAATCTCCAGGTAAACAGATGCTCTGAATATATGGCCGAAGTCACCGATCTTGCAGCTCTCGCCGATCGGGGCGACAACAGCACCAAAGCCAAGAATCGCCGCCGTCGGTCATCTGTCGGAGTCGGGTGCAACAATGCCCCTCTTTTCACTGCCATTGACTCGATGCATAGTGTACGCGCTCCGGGCTGGCTCGTCCCGGCTATAGCGAGACCTGTGTGAATATTTGTTGGACGACACTGCACTCAGCGTCGTTTGGCGAACGATTCCTGCTTTGGCTGGATGCAAATATTTTAAAATGTCCCCCTTCCGAAAGGGGCGGGCCTCTTTCTCTCTGAACTCCCTTCTCGATCGACTCAATGTCGATGTACTCGTCGTCGTCGTCCTCATCGCTGTCGTTGTTGGGAAGATTGTTCTTCTACAGAGAGAAAAATGCGATCGCGGGAGACTGACAATATATACTCACATACATACACAGACAGATTGGGAGGAACGACAAGAAAGTGATTCGTTTTGGGTGACCGGGGTTGTGCCGATTCTCTCATGCGACCAACGAGCGAGCGACCGACCTACGGGCAGAGCGACCAGCCTACGGACGGACCGGTTGGCCGCCCGATTAAGCATGCGAGGGGAAGGCACAGAGAGAATTTCAAGCTAGTTAAGAGTGTGGGAAGAGTCTACATGGGACCAATGATATCCGCGCTCATCATCGTCGTCGGTTCCCGATGAGATTCGAAAGTTACATAGCGCATTGCTGTGGGAGAGTTGGCGAGGCTGCTGGTTACGATTCGGGTTGATCATTTGTCTCCAATTGGCGAGCCCGATGCCGACGCGAGAGATCCAACGGAGAGCGTGACTCCTCGACTCGATCCTGATTTGCTCTCAATTCGATTGAACTCATGTGATTCACTACATCCGTGGACTATGGATCGGTGAATTCTGCTGAATAAGTTCGCCGCCGAGGGCCACGTAAATTCACCCGACTGGCTTTCCACGACGTCACCTCGGCCAGGGAGACGTTTGTTCCCCCAGCAGCCACTTTCGGTCTCCGGTCGATACTTTTTTCTCCCGATCGGTTTGCTCCTAAGGACATTTGTCGAAAACAGAACAAGTTCGAGAGTTCCCGAAAAACCCGATGCATCTGGCGTAAGAGTCTACCCAATGTCTGGCATGCGAAGTATTTTTATTAGGGTTTTACCGCTGCTCTATCTAGTCCGTGCTTTATTTCTATCGTTAGTTCCCCCCTCAAGGTCCTCCTACAAAAACTGCCCAGCAATCACAGCTCATGAAGCGTTCTTATAGGCGCTCCTCGGCTCCCTCGAACCGGTAAGCCATGCCGCCTGCATCGTGGGCGCCGCTGGCAGCCATCTAACCAGTGACGATTGACGTGTACTCCGATGCATGACATAGCGGCCGAAGGAAATGAGAGGAAGCCATGCTCAACCGAGCCTGACCAAGCTGACAGATTTCTCCGGTACAAACTTTCTGTTGTGGTTTTCCCTATGATTCTCGGGACTCTCTCATGGCTTCGTGTCTCCTTCTGTTTTCTTGACGAGCCGACCCTTCCTCTAGTGGAGGACGCAGAATTTTTCAGAGAAAAACCTTTGTTTCTCCGAAGCAGGAGCGCTTGAGCTCCGGAGCATAAATCCCGCACAGATCGTTGTTTTGTGCCATTATTGAAAAAAGACGACTCTAGAAATAATGCGGTGTCCCGGTGTCGGGGAGTTCCCCCGCAAGACAATCCTCGAAACCCATCCGCCTGATGCTTCTTTGTCAGCGTAAGTTAGTCTCCGTTGTAGTACATATAACAATCTCTGACGCCGAGTTTCCAGACGTGCGGTCGTCATCGTCATCATCGTGAACGTCACTGTCCGCCAGTCGTACGGCAGATCGGTTCACCAGCGGATTGTCGATCACACGAGCGGTAAGAAAGCATGGGGAGAGGAAATTCGCTGTCGATCGTTTTGGAGGGATGGACTCATTGAAACGACATGCGTATTTCATTTATAAGTCGAGATGCAGGCGGAATCTCGGAGAATTTCGGATCCTAGGAGGAAATCGATTTCAGGAGAACTCGATTTTTCCGAAGATCACCCATGGCGGCCTGCGACCGCACCCCATGAGAGTCAGCGTGTAGCGTGTGAACCCTCTGCTCACAGAAGGCTCCGAAGCGGAAGGGTCTCCTAACCTTCAGAAGGGTCTCCTCATTTTACGGAGTGTCTCTTCGTGAACCTCAGCATCAGTGGGCATCTTACACTAGCTCTTCATTTCATATGATTCATATTGTAGCGCGCATTTTAAGCGAAGTCAGGGAAACCCAGAAGACGAATCCTGTCTCAGCCGTGGAATCGTCCCGGAAAACCTCATTCCTTGCCTGGAAGCCCGCGCGGAATACCCTCGGAGATTCCAGATGATCCGAATGGCGGAGTTTCCTTGCACGAAACTCGAGAAACCCGGGGGACAAAAGTTTAGAATTCGAGACATCCCCGAAAGTTTCTGGAGACAAGCTCTACATATTAGACAATTTCTGAGGCTCCCTCCTTCGTCAAAGAATGATCACCCTGCGCGCGTATAAACGGTTGCCATAAGGCCACCCAGAACCTACCGCGATGACCCACTTTCGCGGAGTGGTTTCTGGGGTGTCAGTTCGCCTGTGGGGAAGCGAAGAGTCGACCGAAACGCCTCGGAGACTTCTGCTCAACTTCTTCCTCGTCCAACTCTCGTGCTCTAATCAAGCGTCCATGTAGAGATCGCATGGTGGAGGCGAAGTATCTGGGCGGGATCGTTGGCGAGGTCGGTTATGTTCGCGTATAGACGACGAGCCGTGTACGTGTTCGATGCCAGTTTTCCCCCGGTCTCATCATGTTCTTCGAGAAGCTACTTCTCGCCTTAATTAGCCACTCATTGGAGGGAGCTTCCACGTGGGGGAGGGAGTTTCCACTTGAGGGGGGAAGGGAGGGCAGCTGAGGGCAACGGCACATGGAGTCAAAGCCAAAAACTCGACCACGACGACGACGACAACACGTAGACAGGTTCCGCTTGCTTAAACCAGAATAGCAAAGCTCGCCATCGTCGATAGCGGAGGCTGCGGCTCGGGGTTGAAGCATGCGTGAGTCTTTCCGCTGCTTGATCTTAGATCTACGACCAGGGTGCCAAGCGACAACCGCATGCCTCTGTAGTCGCCGTCTGTCCGCTTGTCCGACAGTGGGTCTTACAGAGACTGCATACTACCTAACCGCCTCAGTGAGTGCTCGCTCGCTTGCCTCCGGCTCATAAGAACCTATTCTGGTTGACACGGACAGTGAGCTTATTTTAGAGTTTCTTGATGAGCTGGTTTTGCTGCGGCAGCGGCAAGCTCCTCATCGTCAGCGCCCATTGTTCTGCCCACCGCTGATGCGTAGAACCATTGGCAAAAGTTACAATAGCTTCTCCTTCATGACAAGGCAAGTTGATAATGGAACGAGCAATATTAATTATGACCACCACAACAACCAGAACGAGGACAGAACAGTGATGACGACGATACTCTACGCTGATGAACTCGAACCGAACGACCGACGCGTGCATCCGAATCGGAATAGTCCCCGGATGGTTCCGGGAAACGCAGGGAATACTTTTCGCGCAGCGAATCTGGAGCGATATGGAGACGCAATGTATCTGCGAGGCCGATGCCAACAACTCAGCCAAGCCAACAAAATCCTCCTCCTGCGCACGACTACCTGAGATGAGGAGCAAGGAGCCGATGTTGTACAACACAGCGCTCGTGGAGGCGATAAGAACAAGTTTCCTCTTACGCAAGTGTTTCGCAACATGCTCGTGAATGTTGCAGTTGTCCCTAGGTGTCATACACTCGGAGCAGTCTACATTCGTTACAGCTACATTCGTTGCCGCGACAGAACAACGGCGGAGGCCTCTCGCGAGAGGGTACATCCGCGAGATCAATGCCGCCTGCCGATATTTCGCAGCGAAAACTGCAAGCCGCCTTGCTTGAGCGGCTGTTGTTATTGCAGTTGCGGTTCGGTGACACCATTCCTGAAGTTATGCCCCGTGCCGTTTTTTTTCCGAGTTTCTTCCCAATTGTAGACGCAGAAGGATGGGAGGAATGTATGTTTGACTCTGAGTTCGTGTGGCATCTTTGGCGCTTTTTCTCCCTCTTCTCTGGCTCGTGAGATGAAAAGAAAACCATGTACTTGCTCCCTCGTTCGCTTGCTTCTCTTTTTATTTTTTTCCTTGCTCCTCTCGGTCGCGTTTGTCGCGCTTCTCCGCCCGAAGGGCCAAATGTGTGATGTTGAGATTCCCGCGTCAGAAGAAGGCTGTCTGTCGGTCGTGCGTTTCTCCGAGGCGGTGGTGGTTTTGGTGGTAAACGCGATTCGTTCCGCGAGTGGAATCTCTCCTCAACTCGCTTGCTCGCTCGCTTTCTCCGAGAAGAAATGTCGCTCACGCTTTAATAACATTACGCTCTATGGGAAAAGATCGGGGGGCCTTGGGAAGCGAGCTCAGTGGGAGCCCAGCTCGATGGTCGGCTCTGGTCTCCATCAGGAGTTTTTCTCACTAAAAGTATTTATTGTGTTCGGATCACGATAAAAGAATCCATGTTCCTCGCTCGAACTCGCTCCAAACATTGTTTTTCCCCGACGAAAATTCTCTCGCCGTCACCGCCGCCGGCAGAACGGACGGCCGAGGTCGAGAAGAACAGCATCGGAAAAAAAACTATCGGACACGTGGTTGAAGGAAACCAGGAGTGATCGCGTGACATGTTCTCTGGTCCCTTCCTTCGGTCGACGAATCGACGAAGACCTCTTGGCAGGGGACCTTCAATGCTGACGCAGCCATCGGATAAGTTCCGCAGCACTCGATGTTTGTCGATAAAACAAAATCACTTTGTTGAGATTCAGCGCGCGGTGCCCTCCCAGGATGGATCACCGCGTTGTCGATCTTAAGCGAGTCGTTACTGTGTGGGAGACATTGTCGTCGCCGTCCTCTACTTTCTCCTCAGCCCCAGTCAGACTATGAGGCACGACTTTGTAACGCCGGCGACGTCGAGAGATAAACGTCGTCTCCTGATGATTATTTAAATCGATGAATCTCCCACCAAAATACATTCGTCTGCCGTAATTTATTCCCGAAACCGCGGATTATCCCTCTGCAGTATCGGCTCGATGAGTACATACATAAGCAGTATTGCTCGGTGATACACATCCCTGCCGCAGTATAAACGCAACTTTCGGTTTACGTGGGCATGGAGGCGAGCGAGTCTGGTTATCGGAGCAGGTTGAGTATCCTAGCAACGTTTGAGGAGCAGTCGAAATTATCAGCGGAGGGGAAAGTCCCCGAATAGATCGGGCAAACGAATGCCAGTCGCTCGGCGGACCCCCTGCTGATACTCAACGAACTCCAGCAATCGTTTTAATAAGCGAGCGCTAGTCAGCCATCGGACGATCATTCATGTAGACTCCTTCGCTCTCTTCCGGTCGCTCCACCTAAGCCTCGTCCTCCTGAATTCACTCCTGAGTCCCTTCTCAGGATCTGAAACCGACACAACAAAGACCCAGTCAGCCGACGGTCGCCCGCCCGCCAGCCAGCCAGTCAGACGAGCCGCCCGCCCGTCTGCCCGACCGACCGATTGAACGAATCGACCGAGCGACCTATGTCTTAGCGCCAAACAGGCGATTGGTTCAAGTTAAGGGAAGCTCGAGATAGGCTAGAATGGATGGAGGGAGGGGGGCACGAGCAGAAGAAGAGATGGCACGTGCGGTGACTCAACTTGTGGGGAGTCATAAGTGCTGAGAGAAAACCATTGAATAAGGAAATCCTGCTTAGCCAGCTTAGACAAGCCGACAGCGGCCTGCCTGGCGGCTCCCACCCATTCATTCAGTCAGTCAGTCAGTCTTCTGCCTGCTTGCCTGCTTGTCGATCCAATGGAGGAAGATCGACACCGATGGAAGATAGCTGATTAAATGGTTCGAAAAGATGTGTCCGCCATGATAGTAGTCTCTGTCATCATCGTGTTCACCACAATCGCATGAGAGACGGTGTCATTCGATTCAGGAGGTATTGCTGGATCCATTCTCTGGACGGGTCCAGCTTCATATCGGGAGGATGAACCTCCGCAAAACGAGAAATGAGGAATCCGTCGGGAAGGAAAACGGTGGGGAGACTATGGATTAGGGTTCCCCCGCTCGGAATGTGCATGGGTACTGATCGACCTCCACCGGGTGAGTCGCGGAGCTCGCAGTGGATTCCAGGCTTGGATCGGTAGCGGAAAGTACGAGATGCTCCCACAGAACGTTGCTTATCGACGGGGTCATTGAGGTCGTCCGCTGTTTCGAGGCTTTCCCTCTGGACTCTCATCCGAAATCCCACGTCAAGGCCTCGCGTATCACCGGTAAGGGAAATCTTCCGTGGACGCATCGACGAAAGCGGATGCATCTGATGAAGACCTCAGTACTTGACACATACTGCTGTTGGTGGCGACCGGTACAGCAGCCCCCCTGAAATTCTGACGGGGACCCCTGCTCTCAGAAAACTCCACCGAGAAGGTTTCCTCTCGCCGTAGAAGTAGGTAAGTGGTTAGGTGAACTCGAAGCATCGGGCTGAAGTTTCGAATCTTTCTTCGGTAGCGTGGACCGGCTAACGAGATCTCTCACTGTCGTTTTCGGAGGTGGAGAATACCCCTCTCCATTTTCGAAAACGACCGCGCTCCGGTGAGGGAGTGCTTTAGGAGAGAATTCCCTGCGATCGCAGCGCCCCTTTAGCGCGACCACGCTTCAAAGTGCTCGGGATCGTGTTTGTGTTGTTGTCCAGTGTGTGCCTCCTACTACTTGAGGTGCGATTTTTCGATTTGGAGGAAAAGAAGAGGAAAATTGAGAGTCTGATCAATTTTTTGTCCGGAGCTCAGATGCAGACGAAGTGATCTCATCGACTCCGGACCTTGGCTTCCAAGCCCCCTCAATTGTGAATCATAAGTAGAGCAGAAGTATTTTGCGCGCGGGCCGAGCTACCGGTGTTTCCCGTGCTCAAGTGGTGAAGTTGATGCTTTTTCTGATGCAGATTCTTGGCGGATCGACCAAAGCATTGCGAACAAGGAGATCCCACCGATAAGACAGAGAGCTTCCCTCTCACAGGGCGACGATTGGTTCGTCAACATTCGTTCGCGACGAAAGTCATCCGAGGTTTCACCAACATCACCATGGCGGTGCGGAATGTCGCATACACCACCGACGGTGCGGGAAATTACAATGTTAGAGTCTGGAATCTAGAGACAGGCGGTCCGTTGAGCTGTTACACTGGAGGGGTTTCGCAGCCACGGACACTGTCCTTCATAAAGGGAGATTACATACTCTCGGCTCAGAAAGATAAAACGTGAGTTCAACTTCGGTGCACGAGAAATCCAACTGATGCCCTGGAAACTCATATTCAATAGGGCCTCACAGACGTGACGCACTCACGTAGTCACGAGTCTCCAATTGAACCACTAGGGTGCCTCTATTCGATCGATCCCTTGACTGTATTCTCAATTTGCTCCTCCAGAGCCTTCAGTCTGTGGTCGTTCAGACAATATGAACAATCTACTCGGAGATTCGCTGCTCCGGACAAGGTCAGAGCCCTGGCCGTTTCACCGAGCGGCAATCACTGCGTCGCTGGCATCGGTTGCGAACTGTACTTGTGGGAAGTCTCGACTGGAGCGCTTATCGGAAGTATACAAGCGCATTTCCAGCCGGTGACGGTCGTGAAATTCACCGACGACGGAACTTCAGTCATATCCGCATCCCATGACAGCTCCGTGAGCGTCTGGCCCATCGACTGCTTCCATCCCGACGAAATTCCTGAGCCCGACATGACGTTCAAGGATCACAACCAGGCAATACAGGATATGTGCGTGGTCGGATCCTTGGTGACCTCTGTCAGCAGCGCTGGTCTCTTAACGGTCCATAGTCTGCAAACGGGCTGTCTCGAATACAGGAAGTTCTTTGGCAAAGTCATCGACTCCGTGGACATGACGCCGAGCATGGACGCGGTTTTCGTAGGTTTCAAAGAAGGAACCATCGTCCGCTTGAGCCTTAAAGATGAATCTCAGCTCGAGTTCGTCGGACACAATGGACCCGTGAGATGTTTATCGGTGTCGACCCATCTGCTGCTCTCAGGATCCGATGATGCTACCGCTCGGATCTGGGACGCCGAACACGGACATCTCCTGCAAACACTGCGCCACGACGGAGCTGTCACTAACGTCAGGATCGCCTCATTCCCGAGCAACGCTCTCTCCAAGGAAGCCAACAAATCCAAAGGTCAGTCAATGGGTACGATTAAATTTTCCAGCCGACATCACTTGTGAGGACTGTTTCTCAAATCGAGTTTGGATCGCATTCCAGCCCTGGCCTCCGTTTGCAACTTCCAACGAGCCTTCTCGAAAAGTGACGTTACGCGTCAGAGTCACGATCGCCTCGAGGAGGAGCAGGAAAACGTTGCGATCGAAGTCAAGCCTTGCGAAAGAGCTCAGGAAGAGCTCTCGATTCCTCCGCAGACAAGGGACATGATGAAGAAGATCGCCATTGCGAACACCGACATTGTGAACTTTGTTGTGGCCAGTCTCTGAAACAGCCCGGCTGTGGATGGATAGAATGTCAATCGATACCCATCGGAGCAGCGTACGTGCTCCCCTGATGTACGGCCTTGTAAATAAATATGGATATTTCGGCAATGTTTCTCCCTCGCTCAACTCCGTATACTCAAGCAATGAATATCCATAGAGGCATCATTCAGAGTGCCCTAGTTCTCTTTCTCATTCATGAATCATGAAAACAAGTGAAGGGAAGCCCGCCGCGACAGGCTCAATGAGGCTATAAAATTGTTTTTTTTTTCGATGGAGAATAATTCCGACGGTTCGATCAATCTCAATTCCGCTTTCCCGCTGAGAGTTCACATCGAACTAGGGTGGAAAGCAATAAAAGTTCGACGCTAAAACTGATCGTCGAAGACGTATCGGCCCAAGAACGTTCTACACATCGGCCCGATACGCCTGATTCCGTTAGAAGAGAGGAGCATTCTGTTTCCCCGGGCGGAATTCCGCTCAGAAACCTCAAGGCGTTTGATCATCGAACGTTTCAAAAAACTTGCTAAACGATAGATGATTCGTCTGATCCTCTTCTCGCGTCGTCGTCCCCTTAGGAGAGGGAAACCTCGGCCGAAGCTCTTAATTGGCAACGCAGCCCGATTTTTATCGCGGCTCGTTAATGACCGAGGACCCAAACTTTTTGACTTCGATGATAGCGGCAACGCATTTCACCCTACTCGTTCTCCTGACGCTCAGCGCGCATTCTTCGCGTCGACCAATAGCTCGATCCATTCATCCGCTATCGTCAACCAGCACCTCGGAGATTTTGAGGAGCGTAACCAAGTCGCTGCTCAAGATGAATCGGAAGGCGGCGCTCACGCGCGTTTTCAATTCGGCGCCCGAGGACAACGGAGGGACCTGCAGGATTAGTTCCAATCTAATGGGGGATGGATTCCATCCTGAAAGGAACAGTCTCGGACTGTATAATACCGGATCTCCTGTTGTTCTGCCGACTGATAGAATACGAAGTTTATCGAGCGGCAGTCGACAGGCGGTCGAAGTCTCGTCGTCCGTGCGCAGTGTCTCGTGTAATCTGAACACAGGTAAAACTCCTCTCAGTCCCGAATTCGTCCGCTGTAGACAGAGAAAATTAAATTTCCGGTTCAGAACGAAGACTTAGAGTTGCAACAGCGCGACGACCGGCCGATCGACCGACAGGCGGAAAACCTACAAGATTGGGGAAGCTCAGAACGGATATTGGGAATCGAGGGAGACTTTCTAGAGTCGGCGTTCGTACACCTCCGTCCGAATACTCCGCTAGGCCCTCGTCATTTTCCGTGAGCCCCTCACATCCTGAGGATTATCCCAGATTTCCACTCTCCCTCCTCAAATATCCTCCTCATTCCTCCGAGTTGCCTCTCTTCGAGTTGCTCCGGCAGCGGCCCTGTCGTTCTGAAAAATCACACGCAAGCAATCGATTGGAGAGCACGGAACCAAAAGTGATCTGCGAACGCTCAATCCCCAGCTCGTCGATCCCGGCCTGGAATCGAGTGAGCTCGATCCGTGTGGAAAAGCACGGCTCGATGATGAGCGCCGGAGCGAGGTTGATTGGCGTTGACGGTTTTTTCCTCCCGCGGCGCCGACGACGACCACCACCTACTTATAGTCGGACGGTTCCGAATCCGGAGCCAGAGCCCAGGGTCGAGGGACCGGCAGCCTTTCGACGCTCTGGAGAGCCGGATAAAATCCCCTTCCCAGGTCACTTAGTTTAATACTCCAGCTGTAAAACGGGATAGGCGGCGGCCGTAAAGCAAAACTACCTGGCCTGAGTTACGGCTTGAAGGACGTAGTTCCATGAGACGCTGGACATCGGCATCCGAGCGACCTGTCGGACCAACATTCGAGTTGTGCCGATCGGAATCTTGCCGTTGCTCTCGCAGGACCAGAAAAACATAAAAACTTGAATCTGGACACGAGAGCTCAAACTCGGTCGGACGGAGAGGGAAAATTCTTCCCGGTCGTTTCCCATCCGGAGTTCTCCGGGAGGATCACATCCCAAGGGTCCACGCAAGCTATCCGAATAAGTTCGTTCTGACAGTCAGGCTATCGAATCATAAATATCCGTGAGTCCTCGAGACGCGGTGGATTCATTCAGGAGCTTCTCCGGTCGGATCTGATGAAAAAGCAGGGTATCAAGTTCTTAGCGAACGGAATCGTTTCGGTTGCCATATCAGGTTGAATGGGGCTTGAGGGAGGCGCTTCCAATTAGTGAGGCTGATTCAGATATCTTCCCATGAATAATAGGCTTGAGTATCTGCCCTTCGAGAGTCCGATCGGATTCTACCCATCTTTGTGAGCGATCTTTTCTCTCCGGCTCCCCGATAAGGGTTCCGCGAAATCATTCGAGATGCGCGGACGGTGAGAGAATAAAGTTTTTGCCTGACGAGGTTCTTATAGTTTGTTTGAGCCGGTGCCTCGGCGCGAGAAGTTTCTTCTGGCATCAGGTGTCGGGAGGCGAAGGTTTTCACAATGCGACTCGTTCAGCTGCTCCGGGTGAGGTTCCGAAGAGCCGAGAGAAAGGTAGGGAGCACTTCAGGTAGCCGACACCTCGGCTGTGAAGTATCGAGCAACCGTAAAACTTTGAGGTGTTGTTGAGAGTTCGCCGAATCGGCGATTGTGACGTCGGCGGACCAACGCGCGGCGTCGCCGTCGGAGATGAGTGATTCAATTTTTTTTATTTTTTCCCGTAGCGACGGAAGTCATCCAACTCTTATTATTATCCGGTTCTTCGGTCGATCCACCATCTACGGGACATACCTTATATTAGCAAGTCCTCACTGATTATCCGTTTTTCAATAGATTCAATACAAGGAGTCAGATAGCAAGTAAATCCGCTGTACGAAAGTATCACCGACAACCATTCACGGCGGTGAAGCACTCAACACACATGAGTTTCGTAACTTTTGAGAGCAAACAACGATAGACCCCTCGCACTCCGAGACGACACTGACACTCATGACTGCCGAGCGTCTAAGTGGAAGCTTGGGAGAGCACCGATGGGGTCCTCACCACTTTTTGAGAGAGGGAATCTGTTGCTTGCCCGTTGCTTCCTGAGGACGATTTAGCTTCTACATTTTCCCTTATGATAACCATGCTCATATTTCATGACCATTGATCATACACCATTCGGTAGAAACTCTAGAGATAGTTCTTCCAGCAAGCACGTGGACGATGATCGCTTGCTGTGAGTCTATTCGGTACGATCCATTTTAGCGAGGCTCGATTAGAGCAAGATCGATCAGCCATCAGTAGAATTTACCTAATTCAAGACACACGGTGAGTTTCCGGAAGGGTTCACGAGAATGGCCCGGTACTTCGCTCTGCTTGAGCCTATGAGCTCAGGCGAGGAGTGGGATGCCTCGATCTGCGTTGGATTCCGGTTGAAATTCTGCTCGAAGCCCTGCTCAGTATATTCCGTCCGAGTCGTGCGACGAAGACAGCGTCCCTCGCTAACCATCAGAGGAGGAATTCCAGCTCGAAGAGTGCGCGTTCAACTTCTCGCTACTTGCTTGAAGTTGCGTCCCTAAATAATTCCCCTCTCCAGAAGTCTTCTTAAGGGGAATCTCCGGAGCAGGAAATCCTTCTCGCGATCCGCTGCTGCGTACCGAACCCTCACGCTGTCTGATTGGTCGGAGCTAGAAGAAAGTTTGCAACACGACGTTCAGAGCTCCGAGTAAGGATAAGGTCTGATGCGCAGAGATTGTTCGGTATAAAGCACAATCCCGCTCCGAGCTCTGAGTCATGTGATAGACGCATCTCCTGTCCATCTCGGAGCGCTGGTGG
Source organism: Galendromus occidentalis (assembly GCF_000255335.2). Lineage (NCBI taxonomy): Eukaryota > Metazoa > Arthropoda > Arachnida > Mesostigmata > Phytoseiidae > Galendromus > Galendromus occidentalis. The sequence continues at coordinate 1,858,173 of NW_003805465.1, forward strand.
CTTCCACTCGCGCGCGGAGTCCCGTTGCATGAAGATTCATGAGTCTCACTTTGGCTGGCAACAAGGAAATTCATATGTCACCCCCTGTTTCTTTTCTCCTCCATCGCGGCATCAGCGGTGGCTTCGGCAACACACGTCACTTTGCGGCGTCTTATACACAGCGAGCGGAGAAGCAACCCAAAGAAAGTAGGAAACGAAAATAAGCGTCCTTCTAAAGCATGCGTCTCAGAAGTTTCGGGACCGCCAGGCTCGCCCGAGGAGAAGGAATCTTCCGCTAAATCGACTTCTCAGGTGAACGGCTTCACGACAGTCTATGTGTGTGTTTTTCCATTTCTATTTGTAATTAAGTTGGCCGCTAGAGTGAAATGCCGGTTAAATCCGGATTGCAGTCGTTTCTCTTACAGTCAGATGCTTGCTCTCCCCTGCCACGATTCTCGGCGATTTCGAGCTAGGCCCGAATACGCGGAGTCATGGCTAAGACTGCACATCGGATTGATTGCTCGTCGAGGAAGCGGTCGACCGACGCTGAACCGCCACAAGTGTATGAGGAGCTGTATCATTCATGAGGCAACGCAGCACGTCCCGCTCCCCTAACCTTCGCAGCTGGACGTCAGGTCCATTCTTATTCGGAGCTCATGTCACACTTCAGAATCGGCTTGCATCACGCTTTTTGAATGCGAAGACTCGGACGTCCCTCGCTCGTCGGAGTAAGATATTCCACGGTGTCGGTCCGCACGCAGAACCTCAGAAGCGGGACTGCTCCTTAGCCGATGCGACAAGCCTTGCTGCGGCTGATAAAAATTTCTCCTTACCCGCCGCCTCCGTATAATTTCTGACGCTGATGGAGCCTCCATTGAGATTTTCCCAAAAAACAAGGAGGACTATGGTCCCAATCGATTCAATTCGTGAATTCCTCAATCGCTCGCTTGCAAGACGGCTCCGGAAGCTCGTGGCAGCGATTCAAGTGCTTAACTTTCGAGCACATCCTTCACATGGTGGCAATCTGTTTCGCAGAGCGGAAACTTCTCGAAAGCAGACTTCCGTCGTTGTTCGAGTCGTGTCGGCGGTTCTCGACGACAAGAAAAACTCGAAAAGAGCAAGCAGAACGCCGCACGCCTCATCAGCGTCGCTCCCGGTGAACTGGGAAGCAGCTTTGCGGGTGACAGAAAAAGATTAGGGTTTTTCTGACGTATCCGCTCATATCAAGCACCTACACGATGTACTTAACGTACCTAGAGGCAGTACATGTCAGGATGCGAGGCAGTAAGCGACACGATTCCTCGATAGACTTCGCCTCCGAACAAGTCCCCACCGCTACTCTGAAGCTCCCAGCGGATTTATCGGACTGAGTCTGAGTGAGCGATAGAGAGTGTTCGGAACAGCAGACCCACCCATCCGCTCGCCCGCCCGCCAGCCGAGCGACTCGCTTCCCTAAAATACACTCTCTACCTGTCCCGCTCAGAACAGACTCCCGACGATGCTACCGATGCTTCTCTCACCGGTAGCACCACCACCATCACGACTACTTAGACTACCTGGTTCTTGAGGCAATTACGCCCTCGAACCAGATTCCCTCCACCCGCTTCCATGTTCGACCCCGTGTCATCTTCGAAGGTGCATCCACCCCACCTCGCCCAGGTCGCCTTGATTACCATATAATGGCTTCGAGGGCTTGTTACAGTGAGGGGCCGACCGCCTCCGCCGCCATCAGGAGGACGAGGGCCAACAAGGAGAACGGGGAGCGGGTGTCAGGAGGGGTATGGGGGTCTTAGAACAACACATGGGGGCATAACTTCTATTTTAGTGTAACAGACAGTCATTGAAGGTTGACCGAGGGCCCCGGCACCCCGTTGCTTCCCCGGCCATGAAGGCGGTCAGCCAGCCAACCCGCATCCGGCTCGTGAGGGCGATGGTGGGAAGAGTGAGTCATCATGTTGTTTCGATGCGACTTCTCCCGGTGTTCCTCCAGTCGCCGTCGTAGGCAAAGTCGTAAGATGCTTAGGCTCGGCATACTCAAAGGAAGATTGCGACGAGGGACCTTATTCCTCTCTGTCGACCCCTCCTAGTCGCCCGGGCCCGGGCCCGGAACGCGCCACGCTCACGCGCCACACCGTGCATTACGCAATTAGAAGGATATCCTGTCCGGAGGAACCGCGCCCTCAGCTGCGGATCGACTCAGGGGGGCAGTTGCCCGATCGCCGACCGATCGGTCGACGGCCAGGCGGCAACCCGGCTCTCCGCCTTCCCAGTCCTTGCAGGGGAGCATGGCTCGCGAGTAATAGATACCGCGTCCAATCTGCGACGCAGCGTATGCTCAAATGTATTCACCACCCTCCGGAGATCAAGAGCTCGTCTTCTCCCGCTTTTTGCTCTCGTATTTCCTCTTCTGGCCCTCGATGCGTCCCCCCAGCTCCCTACTGCCCCTCGACCGTCTCCTCCAGACGACCGGAGACGGGATATTGCTCGGATGGGGTAATGTTTCATTTAGGAAGACGCCGCTGTTGTAGGCATCAGACGGGAGGGAGGAGAAGAGTCTTCATCCGTCTGCAAGTGCAAAGTAGATCCGAAAAGCAAATTGTTGAGGAGGGAGGAGGGGCTCAACAATCGTTAGCGAATTCGTGCATCGCGCCGGGTAGAGCTCTTCAGAGAAATAGCTCGACGAAAGGAAGATGAGGAAACGATCTCTCAGCTCTTCCCTAAGCTCGTCTGCCAACAAAGGCTCTCCAGGTGAAATCGCCTGCGCTGCTGCTGTCAACGGCGAGGCGGAACGAAAATCTAGGTTTTGGTGGTGAAACGACGGCCGATAAATATTCGCAGCGGGTTCGGTATCCGAGCACGCGTTCGAACGTCGCCCGTCCGGTAGGCTGCCCAAATTGTCATTTGTGGACCTGCGAACGTCACGTCAACCGGCTTCAGGCCACGTTCTGAGCGTGCTCCTCGCATTCGACAATCGCTCACACGAGCTGATGGCCACGTATACGGAGATCAGCAGCGACACTTCGAATACCTGAATGTTCCAGCGAACAAGAACCGCGTTCAAAGTCTGCATAGAACGCGCTCGCTGGATTGCTATGGCACTTTGGAAAGCGCGACCGTCTTCAACTTTGAGAAGGCGGTCGAGGGAACGAGCGGTCGCGGGTGCGGGGAAGGACGGGCGGCAGGCGAGACTCCACGCAGTCAAACAGGCAAACTGACATTAGCATACGACGTGTTTTATACCCGAACAGAAGAGCGGGAGATGGGGGGCGGGGGAAAAGGGAAATCTCGACCGCCCGGTATCTGAGGTTAAGTTTGAAGCGCGGCTGGTGGGAGACCGGCTGACTAGACGACTGCTTGAATGCGTTCGCTCTCTTCTTCATCTCTCACGGCCCACACAGATATATATATGTCCGCCCGCCCGTTCGCGAAACGACGAGTCACACGGGCACGGAATGGAGGCACGGATACTCGAAGCAGTTCGCGAGAGAATTCCCGAAGATATGCCGCGGGAGAGAGAGCCTTCACGTTGAAACGTGTTTAACGGTCCGAACAAGGCGATCCAGAGGGCGGCAGCACCTTTGCCCATCTCAGCAACAAGGTTTTTTTGAATTTTAGTGCGATTGCTCACTTGTCGTTGAATGACTGCAGCAGAAGCAGCACGTTCGCGTCCCTGCGAGGCTGCGACGGGATTTTATTCCTTCCAACTTTATCTCTCTCCTTCGATTTCGCTCGTACAGAAGCGCCAGGCCAGCGAGATACCCGATATGGAGTGCAGCCTAGCGACCCGAAAACCATATGTTCCTGTTGCGATAGAGCCGACTCTGTCGACCAGATAACAGCAACGGAGTAAGCTGTGGTAGCAACAACGACGAAAATAACGGGGTAAGTGACGAGAAGGCCTCGCCGCTCGGCTACGAAGCATGCGGGCTCACCCTGTCTATAACTCATGCACTCAATAACTCACTTTGTTGACTGAGTGAGGGAACAGTCTTTCGAAATGCTTATCGACCTCGTCGACGAAATCGCGTGTGATTGCAGACAATGGATTCGTGTGCCTAATAGCATGGGTCCTCGAACTCGAATGAACTCGGGATGTAATTATGATCATCACTCCCCTGCCATTGATGTCGACGTGCTCAAGACTTCGAACTGTTATACATACATGCATGATTGGGGAATCGTGTGCAAATTTTTATTGACCGACGGAATATTTTCCTCAGTCGAGAGTCGAGCCGACTTCAGCGAACAATATCGAGAACAACGAACTCAATCTCGATAGAATACGACTCACTGGGTTTTGTTTCTCCTCGGTATATGCTTTGGGACTCAATCAATGGATATTTGATTCGGTAATTTCATTTGGACCTGCGCGTGTAACCGTTCGAAATGTCCTGTCTCTGCCGACCGGATTCCTCTCTGAGAACCCGAACTTGAGGCTTCGAATCGGACAGATCCCGTTTCCGTGGGGCTGGAAAGCGAGTTCGAGCCTTGCATTCCGCGGATTCCCATCATGTGAATCCGCCAAAGAGCATTTCTTCCGCGGCGGTATGATGCTGTGCGGGAGTCCCCCTTCATCTCCTCAGCTTCCCAGTCTGATATCAGGTCTTTTGGACCTTGAGACCGAGATCGGCCTTGTAGCTATAAAGTCTGGGGTCTGTCGGTCGGGGCCTGCGCGACGCGTAAATTTTTCCGTCTGGGCGAAAGCCTAAAGTTGAAGGTGGCACGATTCGAATTGTTATTTATTCGTGGCAATATTCGGATTGTCAGTATACAGACTCGAACCCGAAAACTCCGGGCGACATCCTTGTGATGATCGGTAGTCTATGATGCGATTTGTTCAGCCACCAAAAAGTGTTGACCGAGAATCATGAGCATCTACAGCCGTCGCAATTCTTTCTCCACGGGGATTGCGCGGAGAAAACGAGGGGACCGACCCTCTGGATGAACTGGCGGCATACCCCAGACAGTTCTGATGATGCCGATTCGGGTCGGGAACCGCTCCGTACGATGTACTACGAATATCCAAGGAGTCGGATTCCTCATTTTTCGGAAGTTACAAAGATTGTTTCGTGAGCGAGGTTTCGTGGTAGAGCAGACCGAACCTGCAGTCAGCTCTCTTTCTCGCGAACTCTTATCCGTAGCTTATCCGCCAGAATTTACGACTGCGAAGATTTTCTGATTTTTCCCGCCGAGGGATCTTTCGTGTGCGTTCGCCCACTCGGTTAGATTTTGTGATTCTGGACCCGACCCGCTACGACTCCGGCATGACTGGCATTCTTGAGGGATGCTCGTCTGAAGGCATGGTCTATCTATGTAGTATGTTCGGTCTCGATCTCATGGACTGACAGCAGCCAGAATCCGTAGATTTCTTCCGATTCGTCGCGGAATCGTGGCGATTAGCGTTCGCGGTACCACGATCGTCGCAGCTAGCGACGCGACGGCAACTGCCGTTTGTCGAATTGAACCGTGTTCCGAAAATAAGGAGACTTCGAGGAAAGTGTTGAGAACGCCTGCGATAGCCGGAGTCTTCTCCGAGCCGGAACGATTCTCCTCTCTGTCGGTCTTACCCCGCCTCACCTTCAGCTCATGGGATCCGTCCGGTACCGATGTTGACGACAGGCTGCTCACCAGCACAAGATAGGGGCATCTCCAGGCTCATGGTATTCCTGAGGAAATAAAGTAGACTCCCGAAAGGCCTTTTCGCCTGCCCGCCCGGGTTATGGGTGCCAGCCAACAGCGATACGGGTCGTGGAGGAATGATGATCATTTCTTGTTCGACATATTGAGACTGCGAAGATTATCATCTCCGTTGTCTTTCTATCTTTATTACGGGCTCGCGTACAATCATCCGGCGTCGACAGATCCATTTACTCGGCACTCCGCGCGCCATCCCCCGAGCAAATAAACCAGCATTCAAGCAAGCACCCCGAGCGAAGCAAAGATCTCATCGGCCCAAAATGAAGATTCCTCTCCACTGTGCCAACAGCTCCATGATAGATATTGAGTAGACCCATTGGGTGCGGGTGGTAACATAGGCAGCGGTGGCAACCTCCGCAGAAAAAAAAAACACGACTTTTCATTAGGACGCACAAACGGGACCCGAGTCATTACGTGGATGAGCGGAATGTGGGTTGAGTGAGGCTTGCTCAGGGCATATCACTTCCGTGATGATTTCATGCATGGGAAATTAAATCGCTTTCGCTCAGTCAGTTCGGGATGGAACCTGACAGTCCCTGGTGAATCAGATTGTGAGCCCGTTTAATGGAATGAGCGTCTATTCATAGGGGCGAAAAGCTACTGCGAAGCTCCGTGGTGGACTCGGCCGTGCACCGGCTGCAGTTCCGAAATCAATCCATCGTAGTATGAGTCCGTGCGTGAATCTCGATCGACCCGTCGCTCTACCGGTTTCACCAACAGGAAGCATCGCGTAGGTCCGCCCAGATTCCGCCGGGGAACAGGTCAAGGGAAGGGGGTTTGAGCCTTTCGGAGCTGCCTGCGGCGTGGGACCTGACGGGGTTTTCCGACAAAAATACCCCAGGCTGACCCGCGAAATTGGAGCTGCCTGCACGAGTGCTCGTGCTATGCGGTTTTTCACGACTCAATCATTTCGAGGCGACGCGAGCACGCTCGGTCCGCCAAAATTGCCTACGGCAAAGAAAACTCCGGCTTGCTTTACCTACGGAGCAGAAGGAGAGATTGAGTGAATGGAAATGCCCCGTAACGCCCGATCAAGGAAGAGTCTCACCGATGCGGCGTAGAATCACGGACGCTCCGATTCCGGGTCGTTTGAGCAGATTCTCGGAGCTGAGTTGTTCGGTCACAAAGTTTCGCGAGGCTTCCTTCAGCAAGCCTCCGAGATGTTGTGCGTGAAAACAAAAAGTCATTACGAAGTTGACAAATTAGGCCCCGATAGCGCATTAAAGTCTCCGTCATCGCCGTCAACTCTCTTCGATTGAAGCCGGAGCGGAACGAGCAGGGGCGCGAGGGTTTTGAACGACAGTGGCACGTGGGTGTCGCGTGAAACGGAGAAGCATCTAAATAGGAGCTAATCGAGAGATAAAATCGTTCTCGTTGAGTGGTGCGCGAAGAGAAGATTCTCAATGACGTAATTACTACACACAGTAACGGACACGAAATCGGAAAGCAGCTAAGCCGGAGCTCTTCTTATCGGGCTCGTTCGCTCGTCTTGGGATCGGTCACGAAACAAAGGATCTCATTCGCCCGCGTCTTAAACACACCAAAGTAATTGAAATTTGAGCTTGGAGCGATCCTCGTTTATTTTAGCCCCGATGTGATCTTGGTGGCTGTTGTTCGCTGCCACCGACTCGCCTCATTTTCTCCTTCCCGCCGCCGACCCCTATTTTTTTCTCGCGCAATCCTTTTGTTCTCCTGTTTCTCCTCTCGTTGTTTTCTCTTCTCGGATAAGCCGCCGAGGCTTGAGGACCCCGATGCTCAGGGGAGTCGTATCTTTCTCCTCAGAATTATCCTCCGTATAAGTCGGCTTCGGTGTCGGCGTCGACGACAGCAACAACGTCGACGTCGTCAGCGATGGCGCCGCGTCGCCGTAATATCTGCACGTTGGTAATTGTGTTACAAATTGCGGCACGGGGCCTCTTTGTGCTAATAGCGTTATGGAGGAGAAGAGCGTCTCATCGTAGCACCCCTTGACCGACTCGTTGGTCAGACCGCTGCTGCCGGTCGGGCGCGACGCCATCAGCGGTGACACTGACCATCTTTGAAGCCTCATCGGTCCCGCGGGCTGCTCGACAAAACAGCTCCTGCCAACTGCCGCAGCTGAGTCTGCCTCCGAAGGCCAAGCCCTGCAGATCAGGCTTTGTCATACGTACGCTCGACAAACGGTCGTGTGTCGGTCGTCCCGAACGCCCAATTCTTTGACAAGCTAAGCACCTTCGAGCTGTTCATCGCTTGCGCGCGCGTGCTCGCCGATTCGCTGGCTCGGTACTTCCTCCGCTCGAGCGGCCATTACTTCAAGCTGTTGATTCGCTGGCCTCTTAGTTAAAATTCAATCCCTGTCAGAGATTATGTCAAGCCAATTCTGAAGGTCTGTTCCGGCAAGTGTTCTTCTCGGTCGTCGTCTTCTTCTTTTCCTTCCTCTCGGACATGGGTGCGTTGGCTGAGAGAGCAGTGGGACGTGGCGCTCGTTGACTCGGCCTGACCGTTCGATCAGGACATGGTTTGCCATTTACGAGTTGGTCTTCATTTCGGTTGTCGACGTCATTTCGGTGTTCACGTCGACCACGTTCGTCTACGGACGCAGTCGTTGATCGAACGTCAGAGTAAACAAGTCGCTATCCGAAGAGCAACAGAGTGATTTATTGAGACCTCTCGTTGGCCACTCGCTCGGTTTCTTCATTCGTTTGTGTGTTCGTTCCTTTTTCTGTTTGTTCACTAAATGCGCGACCATTGAGCATTCCATACAAAACCACGAGACTCCGAACGGAAAATCTTCGAAAAATCAAGGCGCCGGCCTCAAACGATAGCAGGAGGGCCAATGCAAGCGGTATTTGCGAAACAAAGCCGTGCACCGACTCGCAGTCGGTGATTCCCTCACGAAGTTCATTCATTTTCGGGCTTCACTTCTCCTTTGGGTAATTGATAGAATCTCGAGCATTGGGAAGCCGCGCAGCAGTGTTCCCGATGCGCCCAACATCCAGAGAAAGAAAAACAAATGTCCGTAGTGCTGCACGAAGCAGGTGAGCCATTCGAGAATGACGGTGACGATTTCTGAAAGCGGCAGAATCTCAGCCGCGCCCACCAGAGGGCCTTCGAGGAGTCTCGAAACGCAAAGCGAGGACTCCACGATCAAGGGTCAGACCGGGTTTTCGCTCGGTGGAAGCTGATAATTAATTGATCGATGTAAAGCTTCAGGTCGTTGTTGGCATTGCCAACCCGGACCCGATGGACATTCCGCAGCTTTTGGCGAGTCATCCATCATCGGGATATATCATGGTGAAGAATTATGGCAAATTAGGACTAATTCAACTCGGTCGGGTAGCACCGTCATTCGTCACGTGCCTCTAGGGCTCGTACCGAAAGAGCCAGAGACGTATGATGACTGCAGTCTACCTAATTTTCTGGTGTTCAAGCTGGGCGGCGAAAGGCTTCTTCAGAGAGTGGCTTCGACGGTTCTCGTGGAGGCTCGCGTTTCGCCGTTTCGTTCTCCTCCGGTTTCGCTCATAGAATCAAAGTCCCTCCTTCTGAGCGGGTTATTTTCTGGTTGGAGAAGATCACAATCTCGCCTTGCCTCGGAGGCAAGCGCGCTCATCAATGCCAGCAGCAACGGCGGCAGGAGCAATAAGAACGAAAACAAGCTTTTGAAAATTGATTCTACCCGTGAGTAATCTATCGCCGCACACTCTGGGCCCCTTCCTTCACAAAAGCCATGGCTGGGCTTCGGGCCCTTGTTTCCGAGGGAAACCAGTCAGGGATGGACTTTTGTTCTAAATTCGTGATAATTTTTCATCGACTCCGATAATGACGGAGATAACAAAGCATACATACCTTAAGGATCTTGAAATTGGAAAGGGAGAAATAGCTATGGTTTCAATGACGGTACGCTTCTCTGGCCGCTGCCGGGAATTCCAACATGACTGGTTCGGGGAATGAATTCCCACAGCGGGTTTATTTCTCAACATTGTAGGAGGCCATGGCTGAGGATACCGAGGACAAAGCCGGCTGTCCCGATCGGAATCACGGGGCCTTTTCAGTGGAGTGACCGAGATCCGGACCCGTGTGGCGGACGCGATCGAAGCTGACGCCTCACGGCAGCTTTCACGGAACCATTCACGCTGGATATCGCGGGACTTCCCACGGAAGTTCACATGGGAGCCCTCACGGGAACCCTTGCTGACATCTCGATGGGAGGACCGTCTTCTGCTCGAGCGCTAGGGCTGCGGTGATTCTGTTTTCGCGCGAAGCATAGGACGCGCAGACCGCCCAACTACCCCGACGGCGTAGTCTCTGTGAGGCTCGAGGGGCAGCTCACCCGATCTTCATGTTGATCAACGGCCCTGAGACATCTGTCCGATCGATAGAGCAGAGTGTCTAAAATTATATTCCTGCGATATTTTCCATATCTAGAGAGCGAAAAGCCGCCGCCGTGTCTAGATCTGTCTTGCTCGGTCCACCGAATTTTTCAGCAGGGACCGAGGAATCGAGCATTCCCCAACTGATATCATGATACGCTGAAGAGACAAACGACCTCGGAATCCAGATTGGTCCGGTAATAGAATTTAACCTCATTCAGTTAATCATCGGCTTCCCCGAAGACAGATGGCGGTCAGTTTCTCGGAGAAACCCCAACCTGTGGCTTCGATGGCGACCGCTTTCAAAAACTCCACTTGACATGGTCGCGACGTCGACGAGGACCAACGGATACTATCTATTAGCGTGGGCTTTCGGTAAAAACACCGTCGAGCCTTCATATATGAACTTGACTTGGGCATCGCGTTGCCGTGAGTCGTACGCCTCCCGAGAATTTCGGCTTGAACCGCAATAACCGTCGGCTTTCCACGAGCGATAATCGGCACGCTCCGGTGAGAATTTCGACCGAGATAAACACATTGGTCAATGCTGAAAACATATATCACGGACCGCAACAAGGGGATAATTGACGGATAGGCAGATGTGCTCAGAGGGATCCTTCACGACCTCGCGGCCCTCCACCGAGGTGGGCGTAATGTCGTTAATTCCGTACGCATTCCCGAAATGGAAAGGAGACCTCATTGAACTCATATCGGAATTCTCCTCTGAAAAACTCAGAGTTCAAGGTACTTCGGGGCTCATGGTAGAGATTGACCCTTAGCCCGGCGGCAGAACTCTGTTGATCACTCGAGATAACAATAAATTAATGCCCAGATTGGTTCAGATCCACGGGCATCCGAGAATGCAGGAGCGCTTGATAGGAGTGCGTGCTCTCCGCGTGGGAAAAAACCGACGCCAACATTAGTGGGGAAGCGTTGCAGCTATGAAGTTTTTCCCCTGCTCCAATCACCTCTTCCAACGGTCGCTTGTTTGAATTTCTCCTCCTGCAACAGATGCTCGAGACGAAGCATCATCACAAGTTGCAGCTCCCGGAGACCCTTTTTTGCCGAGGGTTCGGTCCGAACTACCATGCCCGCCTGCCGGCATGGTACCTACACTTCCTTGATGGAGGCCGGCAACCATCACGGTCGGCGGCGGGAATGATGCCGTTCTCGCAGGTCGCAGTTTCCACAGGATCGTGCGTTCTTTTATTTCTTTGCAAGGCTCTCAGGCCTCGCCTTCACAGTCTTAGGCGATTAAGTACGGCTGAACGGCTTTGAAATTCGAGAAAGCTGTTCAATGTCGCGTGTACTGGTGATGGGATACGGCGAACTCTTTCGTTTCCGAATTCTGCTGAATTTATGAATTCGGTCTGCAGCCGGTGTGTTGTTGGCATGTTTAAAGGAGCCGTGCGCTCGCCGTCGTTGTCGTAGTTGTCGGCGCGCATTCCTCTTCCTCCGTCTCCGCTTTCCGGTTGCTCTTGTTTCAAACAATGGATATAGATGAAGCTCCGAATAATGGGAGACTGCGTGCATGTCTCGTTTCGTCGCGCATAAAACCTCTGTTCAGCTCTCTTTCGTTCGCGAACTTTAATTACATATGTGAGTCTGAGCTCGCAGCGGGGGTACTCTCAAATGATAGCGGTTCCGCGCATTAGCGTAACAGAATTCTCTGTGTGCACGGCATCCGGCCCGTCAAGAGAATCGAGGCAATTCGATCCGAAGCTCTGCATGCTGAGGGTTACTTCATATTCCCAGGGAATTTCTCCTCCGATTCTTCTCACCGTAAACAAGCTATTGGGTTGTCGGGGTCTGCGGGATAAGAATGCATGCTTGTCTCCAATGAATAATTTCGGAGGCCGGAAGACCGGGGTCCCGATAACCGACGTTTGACATTGTGACACGAAATGTGGAGACGTCGTTCCGCCGCCCGAAATTCGCGATTTTTCGCGAAGAGATCCGAGTTCGGCGCTCAATCCTCCGAGACGCTGGGGAAGAGCATGTTGAAGAGGCGGAAGACCTGGAGAACAAGTTTCTTTCAACACTGGTCCTCGACAAAACAACAATGAGCGCAATCCCACCAGAGCCATCGCAGCGATTGTGAAGGACGAACATCGAATTACAATCTAATTGAGGAGGAACACTTAGTCGTCGCGAGACTCGCCGGAAGACACCTGAACCGGAATTGAGTTTGCAGGGGAACATCTCAGACGTTCCCATTGAGTTATGTCGATTAGTGATGCCCACTTCCGCGATTTCCTCGCCCCTTCATGAGGAATTGGTGCCTGTCTACCCCTGCGCGGCTATTCCATCACCTCGATTCTTCGATCGAATCCATAAGAGACCTAATCGATCGGGGAGCGGCTTGCACCTGCAGACAGAAGACTACCTCGTTAGCTCGCTGGTACTCCTGTTTCCCAAAACGGCGGGCAGTCGAGTGGCCGAATCATGCGGTTGTTCGATATTTGAGGCGTCAGAGAGGCCTTAGTGGGGGGGGCAGCCTCTTTGCGTACTCTTCCTTCCTTGTCTCTCTTTGACAATGAACCCGTTCAATTTTCATCAGAAGAGAAGGACCTTCGGTTCTCGAGTGAGTAAGTGCTAGTCGCGCAAAGGTCTCCTCTCCTTGATCTAGATTAGTCTAGATCATTGGCCCCGTGCCGCAGGAGTGACACTTGGAGAGAGATATCTAGGGAAATTCTCAGCGACAGCCTAATCTCCGGGCGTTACTCCGGGAAGTGTTTTCGATTCAGGACCCGAATACCAACTCTTCGTCACGGAAAGAGTTCACGCTCTGTGGGTTCGAGCAACCGTCATCCAATACATAAGTCCTTCATCCAATTCTCTCTCCACCTGGGACATGTTCCGACCGAGAACCTCATGACGCTCATAACATCTGAGGGGGGAGGGTCATCGTGCTCAGCAGGGCGGGAGCGGCGTCTTCCCCACAACAACACCCGGAAAACAGGCAAGGAAGATTTGGGAGACTACGACTTTGCGGAGAGGAATTTGAAGCTGAACATTTCCGAGCGAGTTCTCCCGTGAGTTCTGTCAACAGCAGGTGTCTACTTTACAGCGACCAGGCAAGCGAGACACGGCAGGGGCAAACTTAGAGCTCAGCTCTCGCACAAGCTCGGAGTTTTTATTCCCCCATGAGATTACAGGAGGTATATCGGAGCTTCCAGAAGCCGATAGAGATGATGACGAGGGATCGATCGAATGCGACGCTCATATGTGAACATCGAAGAGGGAAGGAGATCGAAGAATCATTAGTGGAGAACATCTACCTATTGAATTTGGTTTCTCGTGCGGAAGTCTGGTGCTCCTCCGCGCGATCTGTCCTCGACTCGGGAGCACTCCGAGTGAGGTGTTTACAGAGCCCATTCCCCGGCGCGATTCCGTCTGGAAATACTTTGTTGGACGAGAGAAGTAGAATTGATTCCTGGCACCTGAACTTATTTTCTGCGCGGCTGGATAACAAAACAGATGGCTCTAATCGACGACGGAATCCGGCTACTCGATCAGATCGACTTGCTTCCAAGCGGCGTGACGCTGTGCCATTGGGAAGCTTCCTCTGTTGCTCCGCTCTCCGAATCTTTCCAACAGAAAGGAAGGGCTCCCTGAGTCCCCAGACATCTTGCCATAGTGAAATACTGGCACCGAGAGTTCCCAGAGATTCTGTAGCTCAAGTTTTAAAAACACGAAAATCTCTCGAAATCACTCTCCTCCTCTCGAATATCAGATCGCAGCTCGGCATGAAGTCCACCAACCTTTCGATGGCTCACGGAAAAACAGTGAGATACTACGGCCCATGGAGTCTCAGGCAACATCCGGATCCCGGAAGAATGGAAAGTGAAAGGACGCCGCGGATTTTCGCTTGGGCGCGGTCATTTCAACGAGATTTATTGTCGAGCTCCGGGCCTTTCAGAGACAAAAAAGGAAGGAGAGGGTCACCAATATTATGGCCCATTCCGACGGCAATCAATAAAGATGAAGCGGCGCACGTTTCCCTAAAGCCAGACATTTCCTAAGGGGACCGTCATCGAAGCTTTCGCTGCAACGAGTGAAGCTCCTGAATATTCGCTCGACGCGGGGGTCGCTTCGGTACGATGATCTGAGAGAATCGGAATGGAATCGAATGGAGGTAGACCGAAGAATTCTACCCATAACATCGATCAAGGGGATTTACAACACTCTGGTCAATCCGCCCTCAAGGATGCGAGGGGAGGCATTTTTGCGCGAGAATCCCTGGAATGTTCCGAGGGGAGGACGGAGGACCCTCCGGAACTGTCTCCGTCCGCGTCTCGGTACTATATTCCGAGCGCGATACTTGACCCGTCGCGTCGGCTTCTTAGTGGCGAGGAATCCGGGAGCGGACATATTCCGAAGAATCAGCCTGGAAACCGAGACGGAAGGAGGTCGGCGTATTCCTTTGAGAGTAAAGGACAAAATTGCGAGAGCGCGTGCTGAGTGAAGACTTCCGCTCTGTTTCCGTTCTCGATTCGAAGAGCAAACAAAGTATATATTGGTGTTTACATCGCAAGGCAAGTGGGCGGCCGAGCGCACGCCACGCGTAAATTCGACTCAAAGCTCAGGGAGTAAAAAAGTCTTTGCCCATACCGTTCTTCGGGATACGGCGCTCACTCCGATAGGGAGGCGAATTTCACATGTCGACAGCTCATGAGATAATCCCGGGAAAAGAACAGACACCGCCAATGGCTGCGTCGATTTTCCTCGGGCGTCGGCCAGCGCGATTCCGTCGTCTCGCTCTGCGGCCGATAAGGTGGAGCTCATTGCGTAGATCGACCCCATTCGCACAGACCGCGTCGAGGAATTCAAGCGAGAGTCGGAAATCTGGACCCGCACAATAGTCACCGAGTAAAAAAGATACGGGCCGGGGAAGGGCATGGACGGGATGAGCCGCTCCTTCTCCGAGTCGAATTTCCATCCAGCCTGGAAGGATTCCGAATCGCATTCACGAGCGCGACCGCTGTTAAATCCCTCTGAGCTCTGAGGTGCTTTGAATCTACTCTCAGACTCGCTCTAATTCCCGTGACATCGAGTAGGCCGGAGATTTCGACGCTCGTCGGTGGATACAGGATCCGCACTCTCGCCGGACGAGAGTAAGAGCTCCTCTGACACCTCCTCCGCCCCCCCCCCCTCCTCACCGCTGGAATATCCGCGAGCAGTGAGTACCTCACGGATGGGGATGTTACACGTCGGCGATAGCGGCTGGCATCTTGGTCAAGATATCGTCCAGCACTGAAGGCGATCCGGGATATGATGTAAGCGCTACCGAGAATGTCTTGCATCACGAAGCAGAGAGTCCTCCATTGTGAGGCTGTCCTTTCGAACATTGTCACTCGATCGTCATTGTTGTACCTACCTCGAGCGATTTTGCGATTTTGTCCCGCTTCTACCGTCAACGTCGGTGTCGTGTTCCTGCTGCAACAACGACAAGGACGGCGACGTCGACAACAAGCCCTTGGCCCCCGAGATGTTCTGTTTGTTCGTCGTCGACGACGTTCTCAGTGACGTCTGTAAACGATATCGATCTACTACAGAGGGAAGACGACGTTTTCTCCCCTCTTAGGAGCCGATCCCGAACGGGGCACGAAAGCCTGAGTTGAATAAGGAACGAGCGAGCGGGGAGATCCTCCTCGAAGGAGGACGACTCGGGCAAGGATCCCTTGCGGCTTTATCTCTGTCAGGTCGGCATCGGCGGAGGCGAGCAGCCAAAACGGCAAGCACAGTTAGACCCATGGCGACCGGGATGCTGTTCGCCTATTGCTCGCCGGTCGACGTCGACGCCATTCGGAGAGACGGGAGCAAGCATACTGGAATGAGGGCGAGCGAGGGAATCCTTATAAATGGACGTCACACACAGACCTTCTTTTGGGCGCTCGTCTCCCGCTCGTTGTCCCCAAGCATCTATTCAGATTCTGCATTCAACGTCTCTGGTCGACCGAACGGTCCGGATAAACTGCGTAACGACGTATTTGCATCTCCTGTTCGGATTCAATGGCCAGCAAGCGTATGGACTGGACCGGATGGCCACGTGCCATATGAGCGGACCACCTGGCACACTGGACTTGACTCGTCCGGAATTCATTTGGGTCTGTAACTCTAACTTTCGCAGCGAAGTCTGTCTCTGCGATTCGGGAGTATCGCAGCGGATCCGGACGGGAATGGGAAATCTGACGTTCGAGAGGTCAGAGTCATTTTCTTGAGAGAATCCTAGTACGTCACTTGAAGAATGGTACCGTGGCTATTATTGGCGTAACCATGTCCGGATGGCCTCAGTGCCACCGGTATTAGTTCCGTTTGAGCTGTCGCCTTAATACGTGACGGAAACTGAGTGGCTTTCTGATAAGAAGGATTTGCTCGTCTTAGCCGTTGCGCGCCTTCGGCGCGGGGAAGCCTCCCGAACGTCAATCCGTCCGTCTGTTGTGAGAAATGAGCTCCGTCGCATTCCATGCGAGAGCGCTCGATTCTGACGAATGTTTCCCTCGTTCATCAGCTCTCGCTGTATATGTACACGCGTGGTGGGCGTGGGCGTAAAGCCAGAGACGAAAACACCCAGGAGCAGCCCCCTGTCTGAATCGCTCATTCCTTTTCCACGTATTTGCTGAGTTCCTTTGAAAATGGAAACATCAGCCATCGAAATCGCGATATCAGGAGCGGTCGATGCGGAATGCGGCATCGGAGATTCGCGAAACGGAGATAGAATCTTGAGATATTGGACTGCGGAAGAAAGCACTGACTGAGAGAGTCGGCTTGATTCTTCGACACCGAGTTTCCTCGGTCGCCTCCGGCTGACGCCTACGGTGTTCCCTGCCCAGTTCCTCCGTTACTCAAATCGGATTCCACCCCGAGCCGGCTCGCATGTTAATCTGTCCCGCTGGATATATATATTTGCCTCTCGTTCATATCGCGAATCCATCAATCGTCATTTCGCCCCGAAGCCCGCTCACTCACTCTGACAGGTTAATATGGTGCTTGACAAATTAGCCGCGACTCGGCTGGCTCTTTTTCGACGAGAAAACACCCGGCAGATTCGTGGCGAACTGATTGCTTGCATCAATCCTGATACCAGGTACACCGTCCACACAAGAGGTTTTCCCAGGGTCTCCGATCTTCCGGAGCCTCGTGTCCCCCGCTCATCGCTGGGGATGAGTTCGCTACTACCTCGAATCCTCGTGTTCCAACGCTCGCAGAGCTCTCCAAAAGTTGTGGGGAGCTGCCTTGGCTCTCTCGAGTGTTCTTCAAATCTAGGCAGACGAATGCAGGAAACAGCTCCCGGGGCCAACGAGCGCTTCCTGAGGCATCGTTTCGAATGAGACCGAAAACAATTCGTGTCTGCTCGCAGGCAGGCTGCTGCGTGTTAGCATGTTGGAAAATAATGAAGAGCGGTTGAAGCTGAGTCCGGCAAACTTTTAATCAGGGGACTCCCACCGCTGGCCATGTCGCGATGTTTTCTGATTAACACGAAACAGGAAAAACTTGCTCAATCGGAAGGCAGCCGCATTGAGGAACAAGGCTTTGATGATGTTTTTATATTCATTGCGAATTCTTGAATCCCGATTGGAGTCACAATGATTAGCCTGCAACTCTCATTCCCCCGTTTCGCGTGGGGAAGTTCGGCATCCGGAAATAACCGGCGATCTGTCCCTCATCCCGAACAGGATGATCTCCTCATTTGTTTGTGGGGTTCGAAAGAGTTGTGGTCCTCGGTGGAGCCGACGGGCGTCGACCGAGAGCGCAAACAGTCAGTGTGAGCCATGGAGGCGGTTTCCCTCGGTCAGTCGACTGCTCGGCAGGCGTTCACGTAATTGATATTGATGCAGACGAGTCGACTTATCTTCGGTCGCAGATAATGAATTGGACGTTGGAGACTGAGCAGACCACAGACTGTCGGTGGCGAAACGGTACAGTCGAGCGCAACAAACGAGGAAAAGACGACGGTCAATAGAATCCAATTGTTGCCTCTGCCCGGAGACCGTTGATAATTCATCTGACTTTCAGGGATCACGGGGAAAAGCGAGCGACCCGTCGCTGGTCCGTCGCATTCGGGAAATTCAAATTATATCGATCCCGAGTCCACAGATCACAGGAATTCTGTCCGAGCCGGAGAATTTCCCTTAGCGATGGAGAAATTCCCCCACGAACAGCTCGTCCGAACAGACGATCCTGTTCTCCTTGAAGTGGGGTCCCGACCCCTCTCTGACCTCAGCTCCGTCTGGCCACCATTATTCTTCGTCAGAGTTCACGTTCGCTGCCTGAACATCGAAGTAATTCTCCAATCATCGAGTTTCACGCGAGGGCTGCCTTCTCTCCGATTGGAATCTCGAAGGTATAGTCGAAACAAAGTTACGCTCCTCGAATCAGACTAATCCACGGAACACTGAGCGGCTCCTATACCCACCCCTATTACTGCTCAGCGCCAGCTGCGTGCCCGTGCAACTATTGCGCCGTGTGGCTTCCACTGTAGAAGTGTTTCGACCGAATCAGGGAGTTTCCTATATAACGAGGATTAGAGAAGTTCCCTCCGCGTCTTCCGCTCATAGTCGGTGAACTACTTTTCTCCTGGGGAATGAATGTAGTCGAAATGCAAACCGCGCCGAAAGACCTAGTCGCAAGTGGCCACCTCGGGCTGCTCGGACGAGCGTCCCACCGAGGAGGCGGGGGTCAGAGAATACCGAATTCGGTTTCACGAGCTCGTTAGAAACGGCTCGTTGCCAGAATCGTCTCGTGAGCGCATTTCGTCGACTCTCGCAACGCTATGAGGGAGCATGGTCTGACGGAAAAACGAAGGTGTCAGCCGGGAAGCTGTCACCTCGGGCCGATGCCTTATCAGGATGTTACTTGTATCGTTTCGAGGAGCGAGCTCAGGCTAAATCCCGGCAACAGAGGTCCGTCTGCCAATACAACCTGGCAACCACTCACTCGGACACACGTCCCACAGTACGATACGTCCGTTCGTTCCTCCGTCGGTAAGTCCTTCGTTCCCGTCCGCCGATTCGTCTGTTCGTCACGGCCGAGAAATGAGCAAACATTAAAGACGGGAGAGGAGGCTCTCAAGAACAAGACAAAAATCAAGCGTCGCTCCCTCTCGGTCGGACGAAGTTCCGTAGAGCGGAAAGTAAACTTGTAGCGAGGACCTGACCGATTCTCGTTTTCTTTCTTTTAGCTGATTTCCAGCCCTCGAGAGGAATCCACAAAGGGTGGCTGTCGTAAACAAAAGCCGGATCTTCACCCCCGGTCGGTGTCCTTTTTCCTAGTCAGGAACTTTGTCTCTTGTCTTCCCTCTCGAGACTGGGATGTGGCACGACCCTTCCGCAGAAACAGGCCGCATGTGTTTTCCTATACTTCTATTAGGTGGGCTTTCTCCCCTCCTACATCGTCCCGACACCAGTTGGAAGCAGTCTTTCATGTTGGAAGCGTTCTCTCCACGATCTCGATTGATCGGAGATGGAACGCTCCACCGAATCCGGATCCCAGTTTCCCATCGAGGCATTTTGCGATTAGGTACTTCTCCTATTGGCTGCGCTCTGATGGCGGTCAAGTCGGAATCGCTTTCGCCAGTGATATAGCGATCCCTCACGTCGTCGTAGTGGCCGACATGGTCGCAACGGTCGCGGTAACGAAATTCTTAGATGGAGAAGTTTGTTGAGCCGTTTCCCAAATGAACAAAAAACGACTTACTTAGCGTAGATTTTTAGAGGACGGCCTTTGTGCGGCGATGGCGGCGGCTTTGTGATGGTGGACCACCGATTGTTCCATTTCGGAAAAGCAAAATCGATTTTTTTTCCCTGCCGGCCGGCCTGCCTGTCGGCTCGACCGAGCGTCCGTCTGTGGCGACCAGCGGCCAGATTTCTTCTTCACAAATCATAGCGAAGATAAACGACATTGAAAGGATAGTCGGCCCAGAGAGAGCTGCTACGCCCAGTGTGCTAGCCCCTGTCGAGCCGCCGGCATGAGTCCGGCCAGCCGGCTACTACGAGCGCTCACCAACAAAATTGAGGCATGGGCTTGCGATATAAACGCACACTCACACACGAACAGAACGATGAAATAGGAACCATGTCGTCCTCGAGGGAACAAACGTTGTCCCTTCTTCCCCGGTCGAGAGTCTCCATGGCACAATTCCATCAGGCTCGGCGTCGGTTATGGCGACGACGACGGCGACAGCGGCAATCCTCTCAATTTCGTAAACGTCCAGAGACATTGAACCGTGATGTGTTTCGGTTCTTTACCATTGAGCATCAAGAGATATGTACTCCGAGAATGAAGACGGTCGCGGACTCGCCCTAGATTCCCTTGGCATCTGCGTTTTGACTCGGGACATTTCGTTCAGAGACATTCGATTCGTCCTTCCGATTTCTTCTCGTTGGCTGCCGTTCCTCTAATCTTGTTCGATGGAGCGTTCAAAGATCGTTGTCAAAAAAAATAAGGTGGCATTCGCTCGCTAACTTTTGCGGGTCCATCGGTTCCGTCCCCTCGCGCTCCTGTCCCCGAGTCCGACCGTCCGTCCCTGGGCACGACCGCCAGCCCAGCAGCTCCCCACTGGTCCGCGCGTTCGGTCGCCGTTTGTGCGGCGGCGTCGGACGATCGTTGCTTGCTTGGTTGGTCGCGCTGTACAAAACGAATGGAAGGCCATTTACAATTGTTGCGTCCATGGCTGTCGTCCAAATATATCTTCAACTCGGGGAACGAGAAAACCCCCGAGATGCTCCCGCCAGAACTTTGTGTGCGTCCTGCGTACGGACCGGAGCCGCGAAAAACACTGCTCGAAATGATTCGTTAGCGACTTCTTTGGACGCTCGCGTCGCAACCGTTGCGACAGAAGCTCCGCTGGTAGGAACACAGACGACGCGACACTGGACGCAGACCGACTGGTTCCTCGGCTGTTCCTCGCTAATGGAATGCGGGTTCGTTCTCTTGACGACATTGAATAGAACGAAAGTCTACATACAGAGAAGATCTTCCAGGCGGC
Organism: Galendromus occidentalis; assembly: GCF_000255335.2. Taxonomy (NCBI): domain Eukaryota; kingdom Metazoa; phylum Arthropoda; class Arachnida; order Mesostigmata; family Phytoseiidae; genus Galendromus; species Galendromus occidentalis. Next base: position 1,879,188 of record NW_003805465.1, read on the forward strand.
TCGTAGATCAGGCGTATTAGAATAGAAGCGACGGAGGGCAAAGAAAAAAAAAGAAAAAGATCTACGCCATCGACCGACGACGTCGACGTTCGGCGTCATTGTTCTCTAGTTCCTTTGATGCTGACAATGCTCTCTGCTGTCCTCTGACGCCCTCAGTCGCTAGTTCCAACAGTAATATCTTCGTCCCGAGCTCACGGACCGTGAAGCTCTAGCGAGCTGCTTGAAGTAGAACAGCGATCGAATTTCGCCAATCGGAGTTTATTGAAACGCGTCCAATACGTAACAGGTCGAATGGTGTTTTTACCCACGGCGAGTAGAGGTTATGGTTGGTCATCTGTGAGCGACATTTCATAATAGCACGCGATCCAGAATGGGTAGGAACATCTGGTAATACCAAGAGTGGATTTGTTCCACAGCGGAGCAAAGTTTCCTGTCCACACCGGATCCAGCGAGAGAAACAATCACTCGGGAATGGTTTTTCGGAAGGAGACCTTACGAAAAGGTGGCAAGAAATCGTTCCACAACTCTGGATCCAGGTTCGGAAGGCTGCCACCATCAGCAGGAGACGTCAAGGCCGCTGCGCTGACTTTTTCGAGATATCCACGTAACGTTAAGGAAGGACATACCGCGACTGGCTCCGTACGTTTAATTAATCACCAGAGTAATCGCATGAGATGGAACGGAAGATGAGAATCATCCTACATCAAACGGAGCGCTGACGGGCGAGCGCGAATGTTTCGGCTCGAGCTGCTGACGTAATTCGAGCTGAAGAAGACCATGACAGAAGGATTCGGGTAGGAGCTACAAGGAATGGCGAAAGTGAATAGTAATGTCGAACGCATGCATACCCTGAGTGTCTGAGGGGTATTTCCTCATGTCACGCACTCACCTTCTCGATTTACTTTGTTATGATCGGTGAGCCTGGAGAATCTTCCGACTCCGGGCGAGAGCGAAGCCGGAGAACGTCCGTGACGGGGAACTAGTACTCCCAGGAGTAGAGAACCTTGATGGCCTGGAAGTTTCTCCCGGCAATGGGGTCAGTTCGATAGAGCGAATCAAGTCAGGAGAGCTTTTCCCTTTGCTCTTTCCCCCGCTATACATGAGCATCATTCAAAGACAACGCAAATGCGGAGGAGCTCCAAACCTTTTGCTGCCCTGGTTGTTGTAGATGTTGTTCTGGCTGTTGTAGACGCTGTCGTTGCTGTTTCCGCTGTTTGGGGCCCACAGACAATAGAACACTGATCGTATTTCTTTGAAAACCAGTAACAAATAGAGGGAATGAGCGGTGCAAAGAGAATTCGCGGAGGGGCGGACGGCGGACCGGAGAGGGAGCACAAGGGCCCTTAGTCTTTCCTCCGGGGGAGGGGGGTCGCGGGGAGAGCGTCGCAGTTGTTCCACGGGCGGAGGAGGCATCGCAATAACTTCGTACGAGCGACGGCAGCGTTGGTGGCGTCTTCGTTTCGTATGGCTCTCCCGAGGACGGAACGCCGACCAAGGCCATAGTGCAGCGATATATTCTCCGTCCCCCCTTACCGCCTCCCCTTTACCCCTACTTTCCCCAAGGCTGACTTCTCCCGATTCCGCATCTTCCAGCCGAAGGAAGAAGATCAGAACTATCAATACTTTTCATCTCTGCGAACAGCGAAGTGTTCTCTTTTTATTCTTGTTCTCTTTTTATTCAGAGCTCGTTTAAATGGAACTCGAGCGGAAACGCCATCATCATTAATATCGTCACCGGGAATAAATAAAATTCTGCGAAAGTCTCGGCGCTCCCCGATGCCATTACGCCCTGAATAATGATAAGTCGCCTCCCATGCGTAGAATAGGCGGAATCGTCCGGAGAGATGTTATGGCGAGCGATAAGTTGCGAGAAACTGTCGGATGGGGAAAACGGAGCGGGAGGAACGACGGTCGATCATTCCTAGACGACATCGGAGTCGCCTTAGCACCGAATATTGGAGGCAGCGACCGTCTCTCGGCACGTTCCCCACGTCGGACTCTTCCTCAGGATGATCCTTCACCGTGTCGGACGAAGAAGCGTTCCATGACGGATGACTTGCAGCTGGCGGAACTATTGTTTGACGGTCGTGCGGCATTCGGGGTCAATTTTTTTCCAGGGAGCAGGGAAATGAGGAGAAAAAGCGACAGGGCCCGAGCGGCAGGAGATAGTAGGAGCAGGGAAAATGAACGGAATGGGTACGTGGATTGGCTCAGGCCCAGACGTTTGCCGTTGACGTGGACGACGTCGTTTCGTTGTCTTTTGGGTGCCCCACGCCCCGCATGTCTTGTCGGTCGCTTCCACCCACTTTCAATCCGCCACGTCGTCGTCTTCGTCTTCGACTACTCTTGACCTATTTCCTGCGATTCGAAGCGGAAATTAAGTCTGGCTTCGGAACGAGAGCCGACTTCTTTCGTATGAGATCAGACCGACTCCTTTTTGCCCTCGCTACCGCTGTTCTTGTTGTCCTCTATCGAGTTGTTGTGCTTTTCCGAAGAAGAATCCTTCCCCGACTCCCTTGTTGGTCCTTTGTTGTTGAGTCCTTGATCATCTTGTTTCCCGACCGGGGTCTCGGTTTCCTCCGCGGTCTCGAGAGCGGCGAACACAACGCTTTTACATTCAGGACGCGTCACGTCCACCGGCCAATTGCAAATGAGCTTGTCGGTGTCCCAGACCGTTTTTTTCGGGCACTGCTTGAGCTCGGGCTTGCCGTGAACACAGAGGTAGTACATGGTGCACTCTGGAAAGAAACAGGAATCAGATGAGATCGGAGCTCGATGGCGCAGCACAGAAGGATCTCAGCTGCTTGTCAAGTTCTCTTCGGATGAGGAGCACCAGTGCTGCGTAATTTTCACTCTCGAGCGAGAATATACGCGATGAGCTTATGAGAGGAATAAGGGACTAGACGGAGAGGGACATTCAATCTGTTCGGTACTTCGCAGAATTCCTCCTACGACTCCGCTCCGAGCGTTGGCGCTCCGAAGAATGAGCTCGCGGATGCTCGAGGATACGGAAACGAAAAAGAAGAATACGCGAAGTCGGGAGCTCCGCGTACAAGCGAAGGAGCTATTGAGATTTTTCAAAAACCCATCGATTAATCGCAGGAATTCTGGGATGCGAACCTTTCTCGTGAGGGTAGAACATAAATTGCGGATCGGAGCATACTTCGGCGTTCGGTGGGGGAATCGGTCTTTTGGTGGTCGTCGTTGTCGACGTGGACCTCGACGTCGAGTCTCCCATGCCTTCGTTCGAGGGCCTGCTCGTCGACTTGTCCGCCGGAATGACGGGGCGAGGCGTCGTGGTCGGCATAGGTGGCGGAGAAAACTTTTCCATCGAAGTGTTGATCATCGTCATTAGGGCGTTCTTTTTCCCGCAATCTGCTCTGTAGTCGTCCATGTCGACCGCCCACACCATGGCTCCTCCATAGCCTTGCTTGATGATGAAATCGAGTTTGATTGCGACGGATTCCTCGTCTTCGTATCCGACCCATTGGTCGTCTTTGTAGGCGTAGGGGCACTTTCCGATATCGTCCCATTCGCGAGTCCATCCATTCTCTTTCACGTTCTGGCAAACTTCAAAGTACGCGTGGAAGCCGCTAGCGTTAGTGTAGGGACCGGGTTTCCCGCCGTCGGTGTCCCAGCGACGGATTCCGGCGCGAAGTCCGTGGTTGTCCTTGCTCCCGAGGGTGTATGTTCGACCGTAGATCGGGATGCCCACGATGAGCTTGTGTTTCGGTGCGCCTTTGTCGACCCACAGTTGAAGACCGTCGCGCTGAGAGAGAGTCAAATACGGTTCATGGAGGATAAACTCGAATCGAATCGGAATAACAGATCAGAAGAAATGAATTCCCTGCTGAGGAAGCTGAGCTATACGTACGACGTTGAGCTTGGCGTATCCCCATTCATCGAAGGGTCGCGGGTAGAGGGGACTGTGAACGTCAGCGAAACCTGCCCAGTTCCCGCGGAGATCGTAAGACATGACGTGGATGTGGTCGAAGAGTTCTCCTAGAGCTTTGACTTCGTATCCTTCGTCCAAGCGGAACTTGGCGATGGGTACAGCAACTGAAAAGCAACAACGACCCAGTCAGGATCTATGGCGGGGAGAGCTGCTGAGTGAGTAGGTGGGTAACTGTCAGTGACTCCCTCCGTCGGTCTCTCGACGAGCGGACGTATGGACGAACGGTCGGTCCGTCTATCTATCGACCGACTGGTTGGCTGGCTGTCTGTCTGGTTGTGCTGCTAAAAGTAATAAGCTGGAGGTGAATTCTAATGAGCTCTGTCAATGTTCCCCACGGACGAGCTGTCGTCTACTGGGCGATTGGCGAAAGCGAACACCATCTCCTCCCGGGCACTGAGGCACCCTCCTTCCTTCTACGACTATCGCTTGAAAGACACATGACGACAGGCTCTCAATGAGCGACTTCAGACTTCTTCACAGCGAGGGAGAAATCAGACATCGAGTCGTTGATTCATCCGAGCGACCGAGAGACCGACAGACGAAGGGGCTGAGTGACGGTCTGAATGACTGAGCTTACCGGTCAAGAGCAGGCGAGGCGTTTGCTGGTCGAAAACCGCGCGGAGTTCTTGCACGAGTTTCAGGAAGTTCTCTTTATCGGAATACTTTCCCTGCCTATCAGCCGCGCCGGGGTACTCCCAGTCGAGATCGAAGCCGTCGAAACCATGCTCCTTCACCCATTTCACGGCGGACTGGACGAAAATCGCGCGGCGTTCCTTGACCCCGACCATGTCAGAGTACTTCTGACCCCCCTCATCCCAACCTCCGATGGCGAGGATGGTCTTGAGGTTCTGGTGTTTCTTCTTCAGATCGTTGAAGCGTTTGAAACCATCTGCAAGTGAAAAACAATATTTCTTCAAAAACAATTCTGTCAAACTCCCGCCCTAGAATCAGATGGTGCGTTGCCTCCTCAAGATCTTGTAGGGGCCCGTTCGTGAGAAACGAGTGCTCCTCCTAGGACAGAGATGGGAATTCAGCTCCGAGCGAGTCTGAATATGGAAAGTGATGGATGCCGAATATTTCGAATCATGGAGGGAGACGTGCGTTCACATCTCCTGGCGATTCGTGATCTTCTCCATACTTCGCTCTCACTCAGCGCTCGTCTTCTCCTCCTCCTCCCGAAGAGAATCGTTCCGCTGGCTTTTTGGTGCGGGATCTATTTGAAAGCAAGATCCCACTTCACGGCTGGTTGACGCGGGAGAATTTCAATGTCGCCGAGTTGGAATCTCATTATGTCGTCATAGGCTTCGTGTTGAATGTTCCCCTTCCTGACGAAAGAATGTCTCTTGTCACCAAATCAGCCCGCAAAGCCAGTCAGCCAGCCGACCGGCCGAACGACGGGTCGGCTGGCTTGGATCAGTCGAACAGCTCCAAGAATTCAAATTTCCAACTTTCTGTCTTTCCCAGTCTACATATGCCCGCTCTTCGAATCCCGAAGGGGTTCGCGACGACATCTCGGAGGTGTCGTTCAAGATCCGTTGAGACCATTGCCGCGGCCGCCGGTGTTGCCTGTCCGTCTGCCGGCCGGCCAGAGTCAATGGAACGAATGACTCTAACGTCTACTCTCAGAGGAGACACAAATCTTGGAGGATTCTTTGGTTACTAGGCACCACTCGGGGAGGACAGGTGTTGCTCAAACTCAGAACCGCTGGCTGTTCCTCGTCTGACTCACTCATTCGCAAACCCCTCTCACGCTGGACTGATCGCAAGCAATTCCTCAGGGACGTCGAACAAACCGCCCACTTCACTCGGGAGTAGCAATTTACCTAGGAGTTTTTTTCTTGCCAAAAACATGACCACACTTGATTACACGAAGGCGCTTTCGCTTCGAGCTCTTCTTCGCTCTCCGCCGCTGGGGCTGCTGCCGCCGCCGCCGTCCAGTTCCGACTGGAGCGAGACTCTCTCGGAGCGACAACCTCACCCGCACATGATTTATACTTTAGGATTTACAGGGGGAAAAAAGCCTGCGACGTCGACGGATACGAGAAGACGTCCGTGCCGCACAGGGAAAAAGCGACTCTTTTCGCTTGCGACTCGATAGCTTGTCAGGGAAAGTAAATCAGGCGACTCGCGTCACGAAAGACCGATGCGGCCGCAAGTACGCGGACTTTCGGAGAGGTATCGGAGGACTTGAGCAGTCATTCGGGAATCGACGGCGCGCCGCGAGCTAGACACAACTCGATAGACACGTCCGTGAGAAACTCACTCTTTTCGATGTCGAGCTTCTCATCGATGGAAACGACCTCCCACGTTTTGTTGCTCAAGCCCACGAATGAGTAAATGAGATGAGTGCAAAGCTCTGCAGGAATGTCCTCGATGTCGTAGGTATACGGAGCTGGTCTGTTGTAGGCCCAGGTTTGATAATAACAGACTACCTTGCCCCGTCCTTGGATTTCACCTGGAAGCCGATAGGAAGACAAATGTTAGGAACTCAACCATTGGGGAGAAACGAAAGTTCGAGCGACGCCTGGTCCGTGAATCTGGAACAGGGTCCGGCCGAGGAGTCGAGTCGGATTTCTGACCACGAGGACCACGATCAGCTGAGGGACCCGATAGAGCTTTTGGTCAAGATGGTACCAGAAGTTTGTCAGAGATTGCGATGATCCGCGCGAGCGACAAACGAAATCCCCAACCTGCTCTGGAAGACCAATCTCGAGGGAGGGGTGGGAGATAGGACTCGAATTGAAGTGAATAGCGATTTAGGGAAACTCTTCGCTATGTCATCGGATGTCCGAGCTCATCCGGAAGGGGCGAGCTGTGACGTGGGAATCCTTGCGTCGGCTACAAGCAGCGACAGAAGGCTTCGAGGAGGGCCATAAATCTCCAGATGACGGTCGAACCTAAGCCCTGATAAGCCAGAAATCCTTACCGTAGAGTTTAGGCTGGCCGACACTCGCTGCGAACGTTCCTAGGGCCAACGCCGTCAGCGAGAGCGCAATGTGCGCGGTGTGCATCTTGCAACAATAACGGGTCGATCGACGCTCGGTCTAACGGTTTTATAGTGCCAATGGAAAAACATGTCGGTGGAAATGTGAGAGAAGGGTTCACTTACTGACGATGTTGGCAGCTGCTACGAGTCCACTTTCGGCCGCGCGACGTCACCCAACGGCTTCGATAACCCAGAAAGGGTTAGAGGCGGCTCTTTTGATTTTCCATCGCCTTCAAGCGTCCCTCTGCGGCGGCGACGTTTCGGCAACACCCGCTTGAACCGGGCGCCGAACGAGACGACCAGTTGGCTCATCGGCAGAGCGAGCGACGACGTCGGGCCCGCCGGCCGGCCGGCCGGCCCGCAGGTCGATCGCCGCATCGAGCCGCCAGAAATTCGGCGAGCCATTGTTATCTTCGCTCCTGGAAATTCTGGAAGGCTTTCAGAACGTGCGGTCGACGCTGCCGTACCTCCAGTCCACTGTGTCCCTTCATCAATCCATCAATGAATCTGGAGCAAACGGCGTCGGCAGCGGCTCCGGCGGCTTTCCTCGCTGGAAAGCGATCCCGACTGTTTTTACTTTCAGTGCGGTGCGAACTTCGGCGGGACCTTGGCAGCGGGACGTACGGAGGGAGCGCAGGAGGGAGTCTTCCCACATCGGACACTGTAGCTTCTATTTAATTATGCGCATAGCTAACTGATCGTGCAGACGTCGCACGTCTAACGAGAAACAGCGGGACTCATTCAGTCAGGACGACGAGGTGACAGTTAAAGGACGCGGCGACACGCGGCCGAAGTCATGAGAATCGTTGTCGACAGACGTCTCGAGTCTATCCGTCCGTCCGTCCGTCTAGGAGATGCTCGGCCGCGCTGCCACCCGCCGGCTTCCTCTGTCTTGATTTGCTCGTCGTCGTCGTCGTCTGCCTTCAAGGATCTCTGCTGTTGCTCGTTAATATTCACGCTCGGGATCAAGACTTAATTCCGTCAACAAGCGAGCTCCGAACGAGCTCCGTTTTTGTGACGACCACTTGGAGCGGTGCTGGTACGAGCTCCGATCAGGGGAGCGCACATTCAATTCGGTGGTCCTCGGAAATTCACTCACTCCTATTTGCCCTGGGAATTTTCGGATCATTATTCTCGAACCCGCTCCCACTTCCCCTTTTCATTGAATTACGTATCGTCGTGTCGGAGGAGGTCGTGAGGAGTCGATCATCGCATGGGAGAACTATGAGGTCACAGAATAAGGACGTCTCGACCGGACCTACGTTCGCCGTCGAATGGTTCGAGGTTTTCTATCGGGTTCCTTCGAAACGGATCGAAATTCATCATCATCCCATGCTCAAGTCGCAACGAACTCGGACCTCGGTCTTCAGAGAGTCGCTGCAAACTCGATACGATACATAACGAGAATCAAAAGCTGCACTGCGACGACTATCGGACTTAATTGATTCACCAGCGGCGAAGGCTCCCACTAAAGGTAGTCGGCCCACGCCATGTGTAATACGACGGGTATAAATCAGAAACTGATATGAATCAGGACATACGATCGGAACATGTCGGGACATCGATCGTCTGGTCCATTCGGATGGATTTGTCCTCCCCAGCTCGGTCGTTCGTACCTCTCGCTATGCCATATCAAACCGATTCGCGGCACTTTTCGCCAGCTATTCGTAGGCGTATAGGTTTCATCGGATGAGTCGCTTCTTCATGAGTCTGTCCAGGAGCTCGCCGTTGCTTTTCGCCTCCGGCTCACTCGCTGTGGTCCACCGATGGAGTGGCCACATTTTATCAGTTATTTATGGAGAGAAGCAGCCAGCCATCGTATATATATCTCGCCAGTGGGTTCACCGAGCGCCGCGGCCGCCGGTTCCACAATCGCAGCAGCTCGCACACTGCATGAATCACACATCCACCCAGGGGTGCAATGAAACCCAACACTTGAAGAGCGCGCGGGGTGTGTCGTCTAGAGCCGAGTCCGAGCGCTCCTAATTTGCAAGAGAGCGCCCCGAGATAGAAGTCGCTCGAGGACATTGTCCCGGCAAACGAGCTTCAAAAAGATGCACCTTACTTCGTCGCAGCCAAATCGTGACCGCGGAGCGTGGTGTCCCTCCGGGCTCCCCAGGCGCTTCGCCCGCGCATTCGAGAGTCGACTAATGATCGTTCGTCGAGTTGTTGTCAAATGTTGGCGACATTGACAATGTGAGGCGAAATCCGATGCCTTGTTTCGCTGATGTTTCGTGGACAAGTTTCGCGCTTGCAACTCGAACGAGTTTGTTGTCGCCCCAGCGACCGACATTCGAGAAGTGGCACTGCGTAGCCGCAGGTCCCAGACGACGGAACACTGCGCGGACGACTGTCGCCGTGAAATGCGCGCGTCGCTACGTCGATGATGGGATCACTGCAGAGTTTCTCGGTCGAGAGTCTGGAATTCCGGAATATTTCCGCCAGACACAGTCGAGCACAAGTCAGTATTTTCCAACACATGTTGGAACAAGCAGACAGCACACGAGAGGAGAGTATCAGGGACGCATCTGGAAAGAAGCATCGCATTATCAGCGCGGTGCACAGGCAGCCCTGTAATCCGGATGGCGATTATCTCGACGATCGTTCGTTGGGGGTCGTTGTCTGATAAAAGAGTCAGGAGATCAGGCCACCCGCGGGCTAACCAGGCGGCTAGCTATTCAGAAGAATAGGCTCTCTAAGAGCCGAACCAAAGGGAAGGGACGAACAATCATTCTCCGGCTCTTCTTTATCCCGATCTTCGGTGAGCGCTTCTACACCCTCATCACGTGCGCACCCCAGATGGCCTCAGGATCCGACCTCTTCCGAACGCACCGTTTCCCCTCCACCCTGTCTGATCCAACTACAATCTTACCACTCGTGTGTCGCCCATTAAGATTTAAAGTCAGCTTGATGTATGGTGGAGGACCGAAGCAGCGGCAGCCGCCATAAGAGCAGAGCCCGAGGCCATCGTGACCAATTGAGGCAATATGGAGCCCCCAAGTTTTCAAAGTCTTCCATCCGATGGCGAGGGGAGCGGGGGCGGACAGATCTCTTCGATCATTCGCCTTCCCTCTTCCGAGCAGCGGATCCGAGGAGCACATCCGAATGAGCACTTTTCCTGTAGCGGGTTTCCGTTCCGAAGTTGGCAATGGATCCGAAAATTTTTTGAACAGACTCTCCAATGCTCTCTTCGAAAAGTTCATGGGAATTTCGCCGACCGATTCCTTCTTCTGACTTCGATCAAAGACGGAACTCGGTTGAAGACGGTCCGATTCCGCCTCAGTCCTTCAGATTTTTCAGGAACAAATTAATTCCCTGGATCTGTGATCGCGATGAGATCAGGGTCAGGGCAGAAGCCGTACCTGCCTTGAGTCTTCTAGTCGTTGACATGAACTTACTCCCTGAGATCCCCTATCGTGTTCGGAGATTGAATGATTCCCTGTCGTGGTACTAGAATTCGAACAAAATTCGAACTTTGAACCGGATTCCGGGCCGAGATGTCAGCTGAACGCTTAGGCAACACAGTCCCGCTGTAAATCAGTTTTCGAAAAGCACACCTGAAATTCGACTCTTTCCCACGCGTTCCCCAGGAGCCCCCGCGGACTGGTAAAGTTGGGTTTCGGAGAGAGAACTTCAATTTGATACATTCGCAGACGCAGTGTATTTGATGCTCGAAGCCCGAGGAACGCCCAAGATTTCCTCCCTGCTGCTTTTAGCCGTGCGCGATGTGGCGGTGGCAGAGGAGGCGGCCGGGAAGAAACCCGCCGCAGCAACTTTAAATCCCTAATCTATCACACCTTCACGATGCGTCCTGTGACAAATCAGATAAACTCTAAGCCGCGTTCCCATCCCACGGCGTGATGCGGGAACGCATTTTCCTAAGAACAAGCTCGGCAGAGTGAAGAAAGTTGTGCTTGAATCCGCTCTCGCCGACTAGGAGCCCGGGACCGCATTACTTTGCCGCCTCGCGCGGCGAACGCGTTTGGAAAACTGCTCGAACATCGAAGATGCGGTGCTCGGCGAGCTCGGGCGGTGAGGATCCCGGGAGAATTATCACGGAGAGGCTTCGGAGAGAATCATCGCTCGAAGCTGGCCTTCTGAGCGTTCACGACGATCTCTCCACGATGGCAGTGACCTACGCGGCTAAAAATAGAGCCCAAACCGTGAGCAGCCTCGAGAAGCTCTCAGTTTGAAGCTGCGCGTCAGTCGCTTCTCGAGTAGCATTGCATGACTACGCCAATCTCGAACACAATAACGAATCTCGGCTCGTGTCAATTAAGTGTGACTCACGATTATCTCATGTCGAGCTGAAGTCCAAAGTTGTAACCCGAGCGGATTTACATCGTTGAGAGGAGATCGAGGCATCGATGACGTGATCGAGGCGTGATGTTCGAGCGAACCTACGTCGACACGAGCCCTCTATGGGTCGAGGAAAGTGCACAACTTCTGGATATACTTATACCTATCCTCAGGTTCACTGGAGTTCTCACGACAATCGGTGAGTGTTTTCCGCAGCCGGATCTTCCGTGTCGGGGGAAAGTGCATCGGGTGATTGCGCTGTCGGACAGACTCGGCATATACATTCCATCAACCGATGTGGTTTGAGCTTCCTCCTTGTTACTCGCAAACAGGTGAACTTTCCACTCTGTTCTCCGGTACGTCGTCAATCGCTCTCTTGGTCATGAGAGTCATGAGACGGATGACACGCTTGTCGGCTCATTGCTCTGAGGAGTATCCCGAAGGCCAAGTGCCCCACAAGACGTTGACCATCCTCCTCGATTCAGAAAACGGGACACCGCTGAAATTGAGTTGTTCACTGAAATTAACTTGTTGACTGCGATTATTTTCAGTTTTGTGGGGCGTCGCTGTGGAGCTCTGCGTCCGTCACAGTCCGCTCGGATTCTTCCTCGTGTGAGTACATGAAGAATTCCCATGAGAGCGATACTATCCCCGATTCGAATCCCGTCGAAGTTTCCTCATTTGACGTTCGAGAAAAAAGTCCTTAAGCAGCATGTAATGGCTTCATAAGTTTAGCTTGCCAGCCTCGCGCTGTACGGAATGAAGGCGCGATAGCTGTAGAATATACGGAGCGTCTGCTCCGGAGCGCCGGATAGATCCTGTCATCCTCGGAGACCTCATGATGGCTGATTTCCGGGCTGTGTAGAAATAAACCGCCGTCCAGACGTGGAAGTGCCCGGGAGAATTCCCCTCGCATGAGCCCCAATAGTCGGGGGACCGTCGCGTTGACGATCCGCCGAGAGGAGATGCGATCGATATAGTAACCACGGGAGATCATCCCTCAAGGATTCAACGTCTCTTCATGGTCAGAGCAAGAATGATACTCGACCTTGGTCGGGATTTCTTTGTCTTGCTTCATCGAAATCAACCACGAGGGGTTTCCTCCATTCCTCGGATTGAAATACCGGGTCCGGAGACTCCCGAAATCACGACAGACCATGTAAATCTGTCGAGAGGAACTCTCGTCGGTGGAATCGATGAGGACCGCGCATATTCTGCCATAACTTGACAGCGGGTATCGAACTCAAGAGCGGATGAGAGAGCCGTTTCGAGTTCTCGGAATTGGATGAAGGCATTCCACGGACCTTCTCGCAATCGGAGCCGACTGACGCTTCGTATGCTTAAATTGCAGGGCTTGCGGAGTATTTGTGAGCGTCATGGAGTTGGCTTTCGTCGTCGATTTCTGGCTCGAAGTTCACAACCGATCCGACTTGGCTTGGAGATGGTGGAGGTGTATCCGATGTCTCGATTTTGTCCCCAAAGCAATCATCTACGCATTCCTATCCGGGATGTGTTTCCTCTACCAGCACGGCGACGATATTTGGCTGCCGATGATGAGCGCGGTGATGTTCATCGTGCTTGCCGTGTAAGTGGAGCCCGAGAATCCCGGTCACATACTGATATCATGGAACAACCTAGGAGCGAGCGTTCCAGTTCCCCATTGAAAGACCGGGTCCCTGAAGCGTTTCTTCTCTTGCATGCTTCTCCAGGATGTATCTGATCGTCGGAGTACTGATCTACATGCGGATCAAACGCGAGCAGGACTTCCCGGCTTTCGAAGTGGACTTATCGTTTCCTGAGCCGGCGTCCCTGATCCAACAAGAAGAGATTATCTTGCTGTGAAGGAAGGTTGGAGTAGGGACGGGAAGACGGGAAACGCCATGTGTATATTATATGTAAATAGAAGAAGGTCGGATTCTGCGTTCATCCAATGAGTCCTCCTTGTTTCACCAAGTGAGAAGTTTGCAGCGCGGCATTGCGTTTAATGAAGCCGGTCCCCGATCCGAGTGATCGAGCGACCGGCCAAAGGAACGAGCGAACGACCAACAAACTAAGCGACTGACTCAAGACTTGCCCGCGGTATGCAAAGCAGCTGGGGCTTGGCAGGCGAATGCTGTAAGTTTGACTTGCGAGAATCTCGAACACTCACATCGCTCGCGTGGGGAGTTCGCACCATTTTATCCGGTAATTCTCGCAATCGTCTCGTACGAGATTTTGTGCTCTGAACGAAAATTGGACAGCAGGCGCAGCCCGTCGACCACTGAGCTTACCCAGAATGGTCAAATCGAGATAATTACCCGGCCTTTCGGGAAGGAGGCGGTTCGCGGAGGGTGGCGCGGAGGCTGGCGAGCGCGTGCGTGTTTTAATGTATTTGCTTGTTGTTTACGAGAGGCCCTTATCTGGTTTTATTGCCTCTTCCGCTATTTCTTCGGCTCCGAGTCGCGGTAGCCGCGGTAATTAGATGCTGCGTAAAACGCCCGAGCTTTCCTCGGGAGTCGCGACCTCCTGAGGCTCCACAGACGCAGAGCATTCTGCGGAGTTTTTTGCGCCTCTCGTCGGTCCGCCTGCGTGCCGCAACACCAATCACACGGGTTCTAGGCAAATCCCTTGCTCCAAAAGTTGTGAATGCCCGATTTCTCGTTCGATCTCTGCTTGTTGTAGAATAAGACGCAGTACGTGTTTTGATGTTACGACGAGCACAACATTCCCCCAGGGCACTGTTAACCACGGATGCACCTTGCACACGGGAATCTAGGCTTGCTTCTGTAGCCTATTCTTCTTTCGCCCGCTTTTCCTTCCCCCGGTGGGAGGCGAGCACACAGCAATGTATCGGACTCAGTTTCGACTCGCTGCGTCCCCTCCGGATCGCAACGCACCACGAAGCCTTCGAACATCTGTTTCGGCGTTTTCCACCGGAAACGGGACGTCTATATTTGCAGCAGCAGCAGCAGCAGGCTTCAGAAGAGTTTCCCAGAGGCGATCGCTCTCTCGTTTGACAAGCTCAACTCTGACATATGTATGAATAGACTCCGACACTCTACCGAAACTGAATAATTGAACGGCTGTGGAAAGCCATCGAGCGAAAGCTGCTCCCCCGTGTGCTCGGCTGAGGTAACTTGATTTTTCCGTCCCTGGGACGCAGCCTACTCGGGTAGCACTATTCCACGACGGGTGACATGGCTGGCAAAATCGTGGGGCTGTCGACCGATAGTAGAACTACGAGTACGAGCGACGCGACGATGCGAGCCACCCATACCTCCCAACAGCCGACACAACGACGGTCAGATGCTCTCGATGACCGAGGTCGAGACGATGGCTCCGTCGACTTGCGACGAGCATTTTATGCAGATTCGGTCTTTTCCGAAGACTTGAGTAGGTGGCAGATCTGTGCTGGACAGCGTCGACGGTGGAAAAACGACATGAGACAGTATTCGCGAAGAGCAGACTAATAGAGTCCTCGGGAGAGCCCCACGCTCCCTCACGTGCGGCATCGTATGCCTGAAGTGCGGAAAACGGTACGGGGCACAAGTGCCTCAGGCAGCGAGGATATAGGGGAAAATAACGCCCGACAATCTATCGCTTTCATTCGCCGTGCCTTCGTATTCATCCCCGGTGTCTCTGCGCAGGGGATGCGAATACTTCCTATCCTTCCATACGCAGTAGACTGAGAACATGCCGAGGTGCCGCCGACGTTTATTGAGGATTATTCTCGTTGAATGCAGCGGTTTACTGAGAAAGCTGCCGACGCGACCGCCGTCCTTAACGGCGTTCGACACAAACTCAATTCGAGTTTTTGAACTAGGGACGTGAGTGGAGGCGACGGGGTACCGACTCACCCTCAGACAACAGGGAGGAAGAGCGCGAATGAGGCAGTAGAAGAAGAAAGCCAGTGAAGCAAGCAGTCAGTGCTGCTATACGATATCCTCGCGGAGTCCCCTCGACATATCCCGAAAGTTGCCATGAGAGCCTGGCGCAATCCGGAGGAGGAGGAACAGGCCGTTTTCAGAAGACACGGACGACTTAAATTAAATTTCGCACATCAGCGACAATGGTCTATTGATTGGAACGAGACACAGCGAGGAGTTTTTCTATAGAGATTCTCCCCTCCGCTCCCTCGACTCTCGAGCAATGTGATGAGAACAGGACCGAGAGTTTCGACGCCGCGCCGCACGGACCGCTCACACACAGGGAACTCGACTTCCGCATTTGAACTGACGAATATCAGTGCTTTCAGGAAATCATTTCATCGAACCTCATTAGATAATTTTCTCGATGGAGAAAATCACCAAGGAATCGAGCGGTCGCCAATCGCTACGATTTTTTGTGGAGAGCCTTTTCGACACGATTCCACAGCTCGGCACGTTTCTGAGAGGGAACGTTAGCGGCCGGCGGGCTCGCCAGGAGCCCCACCGACTGGTTCAATTCAGATGACGTATGGAAGTAATTTACAGGAGGGGATCAACAGCCAGCAGGAGTCAGCGAACGACTCTGCGCAGATGTCACCCTTGCTTGCGGAATGCGAAATCAATATTTCAGCGTGTGCTCATCTCCCGGGGCTCCCGACCTGGCTCGGAGCGAGGGGTCCCGCGTTTAATCCGCACGATTCCTCCGATATTGTCCCGATATTCTGCTTCCGGATGCGACCCCGTGTCGTGCTCGGTCTGACATTTGATCCCTTCCCCGCGGGGGCATTGAAGCGCGGACGGGCGACGCGAGGAATTCGGCGCGGCGTTTTTATTCGCTGGTGCTGCTCTTGTTCACGGTCATTTTCTCTCCGAGACCGTATGACATGTCAGCTGACTCATACAGAGAGACGTCAATCCACGAAGCGGCACAATTCAGCCGCGAGGCGACCGGACCGCGAGAACATGTTGTACCGGGTGACTAAGAGGGTTCCTGTCAGTCCTGGAAAAGCAGTCGAGGACCCAATCAAGGATTCCGAGCGGGTTCGACGAGTCGACGCTTCGCTTGTGTCGATCGCTATGCAAGCTCGCGTTGGATTTTCGGGCAAACGGGTTCACAGAGGAGCGAGGAGAGGAAGGATCCAGTGCATCTGAATCGAAATTGAAACGTCGCCGAATACCCCGCCGGTCCGCCGAGCAAGCCGCCAATAGGTCGGGTAAGTATGCCATTTATATACATGGAGGAGAGGAGACCTAACGGAACTGCATCGTGCCGCCTGTTCGACGGAAAGTCCCTCGCACGCTGACGGGAGGAACAATTGCGATGGAAATAGAAAGCAAACAAACAATGCCTGAGATAATACAACCAGTGAAGAAATAGTACTCATTGAATGGTGGAGTTCTCGTGTCAGGACAACGCCTACGACAATGACGACGGAACGAGTCGACGACAAACGGGAGAAGGGACGACAGAAAGTCCTGAAAGACAAGAGATTCGCCCGACAAAAGCACTCGACAGAAAATAGTAAAGAGACGGAACTCATTTGAAAACATGATGAAACGTGACTCGGTGCTAATGTTCGGCGGAACTCGAGTCGTGGCGTCGAATAAATCTCTATTGTTGGGGTCGTTGGGTCTCGCCGCTTTAGTCGAACGAATGCTTGCGTGTTGTAACGCGAAGCTCGTCCCTCGAGCAATAAATCATTGAACTTGTTGCGGGGCTGGCGGGACGGCGGCGGCGCTGTCTCAAGAAAAATGGAGACACCCCTCTTTCACATGCGTTGTCCTTCTTTGTCTCCGTTGTCAACGCGACCATGACAAGCGAGCTCAGTACCCACTCAGTGAACGAGTCTCGCACTCAGAGAGAATCGATTATTCAGGAGCTGTTGAACTCAGTTCGAGAGTCGGCCGGGCTGGGGGCTCATACAATGGAATCGGGCTGGACGAAACTGTGACTTTATTTGAGGAGTTCCGTTCGACGACTGCCGGCGAGACAAGTGTTGTTCGCTCGAAACTCGAAGCTCACTCGGAAGGAACAATATATTGTATATAGAGGTGGCCGTCGTATTGAAAAATCGAGTTGCTCTGTTCCTCGTCGAAAGCAAAACGAGAAGAGGGAAGGCCACAGCTGGCGATCGCCGGAAGGCTTCGGGAGAAAAAAACGCCACGCAAGCCGACGGTGCCCTATAGGCCAAATGGAGGGTCAGTCCGGCTTCGCACAAACGGCCTCTTTATTGCTTCCAATCCTCCCTTCCAGAATCGTTTCTCTATCCTTTTGAGCGTCAGGAATAAAGTGCCATCATATGGAATATGATTCCGTCGACTTGTTGATCGATATTGGATGGCGATTGCCCGTGCGTTGTGTACGTCCTCTAGTTCGTCCACAAGGAGAGGTGAGGAAATTTCACGAGTCGAACAGCAAGGCAGACCGAATACTGAGCCACGCAGCTCTCCACGCGCGGGGGATTTCTTTGTGTCCCGTCGCTCCACTATCCGAGGCATGCTCATCTCGTCATCTCGTGCTGGTCTCGGCTCGGAATCCAGAAGTATCGCACCCTTCCGCTGCTCGGGCCTGGGCTCTATCAAACAGGCGACTGAAACAATGATATATCATTCAACGAGTGAAAGCTCACAATCAGGCGGCGAGCCCGCCAAGCGGTCAGGCAAGCGGCTCGATGGCCGTCGTTCTCCTCGTCCGCGCGGTTCCGATGTTCACACTCCCGGTAGACCGCCGGAATGCCTTCAAGGGCGGATCTGCTCGCACTCAGGAGAGATGTTTAAAAAGACAGCTGCTACTCGCAAAATTGTCGACGTTTTCTACGAAGCTCAAATGACATTCGGTTCGGTCGACTTCCGTTCATTCTTTTCCGGAGAAACTAGCTCCAGAGCTAGAAATTTCCACCCTCTTCGGAGCTCTCCCCTTAAAGCAGGGGCCCGCAACCTTTTTCGTTCCGCGACCCCCTTCGGACGACCATATTGCCTCGCGACCCCCCAAGAAAAACACCGACTTCCAATTCGAGATATACCTTTTTTTTATCACAACATCTTTCGATTATATTATGGTGCTACTGCGTACAATACTTATTCCTCTGATTTTAATGTGAGATCTGCTGCTGCTTGTCACGAACTAGCGACTCGAGATCGGGTTGAACATCCGTAACCGCGAGACAAAGTGCGGCATGGACATCCAATCTACTACGTAGCTTTGTCTTTATGATCGAGAGAGAAGAGAAGGTCTGCTCGCAGAGATATGTCGTTGAAAACAATACTAAGAACTGCATGGCTCGAGAGCTTAGACTCGGATACTCCGCGCGAACAGGCAGCCAAAATTCAGGCAGACTTTGCTTTTGGAAGACTGACTCGTGAATCTGATCACACGTTAACAAGGTCAGTTCTTCTCTTTCCGCGGGGTCGAGAGAGTGAGTTTGGAGGTCCCGATTAAAGGGATCACAAATCAAAAAATGGCACCGCTGTCTGGGTTCATGTCCATAGTTTTCTAGATTCAGATAAAACCCTGCTGTGGAGGGCTCCAGAAACCGGCCGAGACCGAGGTAAAAAAACCGAGGCCAGTCCGAAACGGGCTCCGAGACGGGATGAACCACGAACGCCGAGATATTCAATAAGTTTCGGAGGTGCGTCGAAAAATAAGGGCAAACCAATTTTTTGCCGTCCGAGGTTCGGAATTCCCGGTCTCTTATGAGGGTAAAGCCTGAGCAGCGGGACGGCGCGGTAATTCTCGCTCCTGCACGAGAAGATGAGCATGTTTTGAATAGGAGAGAGATGCTACGCTTCGCCGATGTTCCCCGTGCGTCGAAAGGAGAAAATCTCGAGCCGTGCGAGTGCGAGTCTCGTATCGTTTACGGTGGCTGTAATGGCTAGAATCGTTGATCTGACCGAGGGAGCGCTTCTTTAATCTGCCACGGACTGAGCGGTAACGGTGGCACGCTGTCTGGCGGAGAAGAACGTGATTCGACATCGATGTTGACATTTTCTCTTTGTGTTTGTCGGGATGTGAAGAGTTACATAGTCTGATGTCGAGTGGAAATTCTTCCAACGATCTGGAACAAGCTTCCCGCGTGGATCGACTCTTATCGAGGGAGAGAGCATCCTACTTGGGATCGCCCTTGACGGATGAGCGCAGCCGTGCATTGGATGTTGATGATCGACAAGAAGGAGTCGTTTGGAACGCTCCGTTCCGAAACGCGAGCCCCGGGCAAATCTCCCGGGAGAAGCTCAAACAATGAGAATTACCGATCAACTTCACTAACTTGTCAACTTGGCACCCCTTGGAGACAATGGAATTCCCCAGGAATGAGTAGCAGTCTCATCAAAATGCTAATGTCTGTCTCACACCTCGATCTGTAGTTGGAAGCTGTCCGATGATTGTAGCTTAAGTCGTCTCGTAGGCATCAGACTTTCCATTGTCGGCTCCTCCCTCCCAGACTTCTCCGTCCTGGTCCATTCACCTCCGGCGAATGCGACGATCGACGACGACGTCGTCTCCCGAAATCTCCATCTTAACCCCAGTCGGGAACTCTCTCATCGCAGAGCTCGTCCCACTGTCTGACGAGTCCCAAGAGATCGCAGCTTGAGCCCGACCATGCTCCAGATTGAGGTGCGATTCCATCACTTGATTCATGACCGTTGTTCCTCTTTCTCGATCCAAGTTATACTCCCGGAGATCGGCATCCGCTGTCAACGAGGGAGGCGTTCCCCTTCCCCGTGGAGTGTATCGAGCGGATTGTCTCTTCCGTCTCCAAACAACCAAAGAACTCCTACCAAAAGTTCGCTTCCGTATCGTAAAACTTACTGCCTCTGTTTGGGCTTCTGTTTCTTCTATGAGACAAGTATTCTCCCTAGATTACACAGCGTCGTCGGATTTGAAAACGCCATCGTGGTCGGGAAGAAAAAATCGAGTTCTGAAATTGAGTCGCTTCGATCACAGCCGGATTCCTAGAATTTCGAATCCCTGATAGAAATACCCACTCAAGTCTTGAGTTGTCGTTCCCACTGACAAGATGAGCTCCTCATGCGCAATCACGAGCGCAACATTAGAATTACATCTTCATTCTTCCAGGATGAGATTCGCGCGACCCGAGCGAGTGACTTCCGAGCTTCCGAGAGCGCGCACGGATTGCTTCCTGGCTAGGAATCCCGTGATGGCGAAGAAAGCAGGACATCACTCTCCGCGGCACTCGTTGACTACTCGAACGACGGTCGATCCGAAAAATTCGATCGAGAACAAATCCTCGACGTTAGTCACCGCTTCCTTTGCGATGATTTATTAGATACAGCAATAAATAAAACCCTTCATTCCCTTTCGAGTTTACAATGAGAATCATCCACGGTACTGGCTGGACACAAGCTCTGTCGGAGAATCTCGAGCGACGCGAGCTGCCTACAGAAATCCAGTGAGTTACGATCGGAGTCCATTTTTCGTATTTTCACCCCCTCCTCCAACCAGGCTTCGATCGCGACCAGGTCCGGCGTCGAGTTTGAGCCCAAGCGCTCCATGATCCTCTTCATTTCCTGACTGCTCACTGTCATGTAATCGAGTTGCTTTGATTTACTTTCCGATATTTGATCCAGTTCGGTGTTCTCGGGGGAAGACCACGTAGCCAGCGTGTCGAACACGTTCTGCTCGTTCTCCAAGGGTCTGGCACCGTCCGCTATTGCGATGTCCTCGTCCATATGAGTCAAGTTCAGGAGCGCTTCGAGCTTTACGAGTTTTGGTAGACCGTTCTCGGTGTGTGCCATGTCCACATCGAGGTAGAGTTTCAGGAACGATCCGTACGTTTCCCTGATTATCGCAGCCTCTTCATCCGGGCTCCTCTTGTCCCAAACGCTGATCAAGATGAGTTTCGCGAGTTTCAACTCCGCTCCAACACGATTCCTTTCACTGTAGATGGCCATCGCCAGCAACGAGAGGACCACCGCGCTTCCGATCGCCACCAGGACGATGGCTGTCCTTTTCCGATTCCCGATCGCTTTCAGGCAGCATCCTTGCTGGGAATTGCTCAAACTTTGCTTCTGGGCTGTACTCAATGGACTGTCGTCGGCGAAACCACTCGAACTGAAACTCCGCATATCCTGCGCCGCCATCGGCTTTCTCTCCAAACGCGCTTAGCAGACGCCTCAAGCTCACTGGTAAAGCTTGGAAGAACTCTTCACGTCTAAGGGACCTATGCTCTGCCTGGACGACCGATTGCTGCCGTTCGCGGCAGCAATCATCAAGTGGCGGCCGTAACTGCTACGACGGACCGACCGAGCGACTCTGGGAAGGCTCTACCGTCGGCCGGAAGAAGCCACTGCCGTCACTGTTGACGCGGATTACGTTGCTCGAGAAGCACCACTGCAGCTTGGAAGAAACTCTGGAGAGCATTGGCGACGCACTGCCTCTCCGTCTAGCCACCCGTTCCGCTGCCTCGAGCCTTGCCCACTAGTCGGCTAGCCGTCCGCGGTAAACAAAAACGTTGTCGAAGGGTTGTCGGCCGCGCTCGTCGCTCGCCGACCTTTTCCCGTAAATTGACGTACCCTCACCTTAAGCGATAAGACTCGAATGCACCGAAAGCCCGTGAACTGGAGACTCATTCATTTTTCGCAGCGCGATCTCTGACTTGTGACGGAAGTTGGAAGCTGGAGTGCCCCGGTGCGGGCGTGAACACGTCTGGACATGTCATCGCACTTTGCTCTCATATCCGGATGAATCATCGCCGCAAACTAAGACGGCCCTCAACAGAACTCAAAAAGAGCTGATTTCGACGATACGTTACGCCTCGTCGTGATTTGCATTTAACGAAGAGAGGGGGTCTCTAGAGTGTACATAAATATCTGTATTTTCTATCGCGGATAACAAATAAACAAACGAAATTCCTATGCAATATCCACCATTTAGCTTAGGGAAGACAATTTTGGAGGGATGTCTCATAATTTGGGGCGTTTATCAATCGAGGCGTAGAGTACTTCCAGGATTTGGGACAGCGAAATTTTGGTGAAGATATCTCTCTGAGTTTTCGGGCCTTTACCGTGACTGATTATGACACTCTGAGCTTTGACTTCGAGCACGAGATGAGCCCCGAAAAAAGGTCGCACCGGTGGGTCCTCCGGTTTCAACGCCATCATGATGCCTCGGACGTGCACATCCGAAACTCCGTAGATCGATAACACACTTCCTGCAGTTCCGTTTCGGACAGATTCCAGCTCACTGAGCACTCTCTCTATCACGGGTTTGCAGGCACTCCGCATGCACAGGTCGGTGACTCCGGCCAAGACGCTTTCCTCCACGAGCGGTTTGTTCTCCGTAAGGCAGTCATTTGCATAGGTCAGGTTGAAAGGCAACTCTCCGCCTTGTGATCGGGCGGTATCGATGCTGTCCGCTAACAGGAACCTCTCGAGGTTCGTCAAACCCCCCGATGGATCTATGTTGGGCTGGAGAACGGCGGTGGCGATTTTCTCCACACACGGTGGAAGATTCAGCTTGAAACCGCCAATCAGATCCAGTCCCGCTGTCGAAACACCTGTCTTTCCATCCGGATCTTCTAAGAGTTTGGGAAGAGGATTCGTCTTGGATTTTTGGGAGCTTATCCCTCGGGCGATGCTCAAAGCCGACTCTCGACATCTGGCTTCCAATGTGTAAGACACGTCGTTCTGCGTCGCAATTTGCAGGAAACTCGCGTATTCTTCCTGCAGCCGAACTCCGAGCTCCTCCATGGATGCCCGACCATAAGTGGTCAACTCTGCCTGCTCGAAGCTCTCTGCTGCCGGAATTGCCGTCACGGGCTCGCGCTCACCGTGTCTGGCGATGATTATCAAACGGACCGTCGGTTCACTTCCGAAAAATCCATCTTCCACGACAAGACCAACTCCCACCAGAAGTAAAAGGAATAAAACAACGAAAGCCAAGAGTCCTGGAGGATATCTGACTTTCAAATTCAGAGAAACCATCCTCTATGCACAGTGACCGTTCCTCATGTGACTGCAGCAGGCTGCTTAGTAGCAATCATTTGCTGCCTGTTATAAACCTTGGAAGCGAGATGTCGAGGGCTGGTTATTCTGTGAGGAGGCATCCACTCCGCTCGGCGCCAATTTCGCTTCCGAGACCGATTCCAGGCCGCCGGCCCTGACAGGATTCTTTTCTATTTTTGTGAGATCTATTTCTTGAGGTTACCCGACATATCCACGAGAATATCCACGACACCTCGATGTGTATCAGCAGTCTTGCAATAGAATCGAAGCTTGCGAGGGTGGAAAGCATCGCTCTCTTCTCGAGATATCCGCTCGAAACGATGATCTCATGCCGTCTTGTCCATCTAATCCATTTCCGGAACATCGTTTCGTCGGGCATCCATGGCCGGTTGCCCTGAAACGAGGGCCCCTCAATCCCGCCGGTTGATGCTGATCCTCGGAAAGTCTCGAAGTCCCAGGGGGAACTGACAGCGGGAAGTCGACACCGACTGCCCACATCAGGATACGGACTCACCGCGCAACAAGCCACGGGAACTGAACAGAATTATTCAGCGTACGTGGCGAACTCGTAGGGGGAGATCATACGTCCAGACTTGGGGACCGCCCTCGCAGGAGCGGGCCTGCTTCGTGATTACGCTTGATTAGGTCAAACGTTCTCTGAAACGTGATAAATGGGGGTAGCGGGATTTTTCCTTGTCGTCTTATTCCGAGAACATTCATTTTGTTGATATCTATCGACTTGAAAAAAAATGAAGGCTACGCTTGCGTACCGCTCATTATCATTATCCTCATGAAAGAAAAGATTGAGGGATACGTTATAGGCGGCCTTCTCCGCGCGATATAAAAGCAGGTTCGGCGATAGTCACCAATGTCCTCGTTTCTAGCATTCTAGAAACGACGTTCCCTCGGAGCTCTAAACCACCGGTGGCCAAAAGAGGTTGCATGGACCCCTGGGGCTCCACGGCAGAATTTCCGGGGGTCCACAGCAAAATTTCCGGGGGTCCACAGCAAAATTTCCGGGGGTCCACGGCGAGATTTCGGAAGAGACGCGATCAAAGTGAGCCTTCACGACGGGAAGAAGGGTTGTTGGTCACATACGCATTCGGTCAGTGACTCCACCCAGCACATTCCGGAGAGAGATCTCGAAAGCACAGCATGTTTATGCACAAAGTCTCAAACGCCGATTTGGCCCGGCTGCTGATCGTACTCGAATCCCTACAGCCCGGTATCTGTTCGCGAACGCATTGAATTTCTGCGCTTCAGGAAGAGCTCCGACTGCCTTGATCTCAAAATGTGCTCGAATTCTCCTGATTGACTCTCCCTCGTTCTACCCTTCATTCGGAGAACTTTACACATGAAGTGAATGGACAGGAGCAATATGGGGAATAGAGGGTCCACCGGCTCCTACGAAGGCGCTTTGGGGGTCCACCTTCTTTCCCGAGTTGGCCACCGCTGCACCAAGCCGACGTTTCTCAAATGATCCGGTACGGTCGTGATAGTTCACCGAATCTGGCTTGAGATACGCTGTTCGCTCGAGATACGATAGCGTTGTTTCGATTCGTAGCGCGTAGTCGACATCAGGGTCATGGGGGAGATGCAAGATGAAATCGATGTCGCGATCGTCTCTAAGATTCCAGGTTTTTGAACTTTCGAAGCTCGATCGTAGATCGAGAATGATTCGTCCGGTAATGATCGACTTCCTCCGGTCCACCCACAGTGGACGCGCACATGAGCGCGAATGAATTGGATCGCTGCTGCTTTCAGCTTGAACCGAAGTGGCAGGAGAGTTTGCATCTTGCTGACGATGGAATCGATCATCCTGTCCGATTGGTCATCGTACGTATTCGATTTCGTCTCGCATGCGCAAAACTCGCATCACGCCATCTGGCGGGACGCGCGCAGAACACTGGGCACATTATTTTGGAATGTCTGTTTATTACTCGGATGTCCGGTCGACATGCGGCTCTACCGAGGTTGTGTAATTTGTGCGATTCTCGTGCCGTTTGCGGCGACTGCCATTATTCAGATCGAGCCCGATACCGCCACTATTCTCGTGAATGACGACGACGGTGAGCTCAGAATCTCTGTGGCGCGGTTATCTTGCTCCCGCTCGAATGATCGTGGAAAGGAATTTTTCAGCTCCGGATTCTCCTCCGCAGATTTCCCTAGACGGTGCCGCTCGGACGCCGATTGCGTTCTGAAACACCGACAAGTCTGCAACCAGACCTCCCGCCTGTGCACCTGTCCGAGATTCGCATTCAAGGCGTTCGGACGAGGTGAATGCAGAAGTGAGTTTCCCCGCTAGATTCATCACATTCGCGCGGGTCCTCTAGGAGTGTCTGACCCCCTCGGTTCTACAGTGCAGTCAACGATCTTTCTGTACATCGAGCTTAACTAGATGCGTTCCGCATTAGATCAAGTTATAGTCGATGTTGACGTCGCGAGTACTTCGATGATGCCCCCGAATTTCGAAAAGTTCCGGAAAGAGTAAGTTATGCCTCCAACCGATTAGGTCTCTTCTTTCTCTCCCCCCCTCCGATCGACAGTTCCTGCTGTGGAGTCGCCTACGCAGAATGCTGATCTACGCCAAGTCTTTTTTTCTCTCTTCAGAGTGAGACTCTTCGTGAACATTTCCCCGCACCATGTCCTTCTGGATCCGCTCCGGATTCGAATCTTTGTCGATGCCAAACTCTTCGAGGAGTCTTGGAATTCGTCCGGATTGGAATACGTCCTCGGTACGCGTCTTAAATCTCTGGAAAAAAGGATTTTGTCTCATGTCAGGCTCAGATGAACTCCCCGAATATCGAGCTCCGCGAGCACCTCCGTTCGATTCCAAGTCGCGAAAGCTTCCGCGACGAGTCCGATGTCCGATGTTGCCAGAAACTTCATACTTCCCTATCCATTTCCATTTAGGTAAGGCGGCCGGAAACGCAGCGGCAACTCGAGCCACGGTCCTCACCAGAGTTTGCAAGTATGAGGATAGTAACCCATGTCCAGAGAATTCACTTTGTCTGGTGCGAAGAGACAGGTGAGTTTTCCCCCCCCCCTTCCCTCTTCTCCCTGCCTCTTGGTCGTCGGCAAGATCGATCCCACAAAGCTATGGGTGAAACTTCTCCTTCAAATATGCAGCGTTCTAACATGATCGAATATCCGGTCGATGAGCAGCATTCCGCTACAGTCCCTGTCGCTGATTATTCCCCATACGATTACCTGACGTTCCAGGTACGATTTCTCATGCATTTGTAAATTCGGATTCTCCAATTCTTCGAACCATCTCGGACTGGTCTGCAGCAGTGAGTCCACTTCGTACGGTCGTTTCACCGGTCTGTCGTACCGAGTCACTCAGAGCAATAATAATTGTTGGAGTCGCCGCCGTCATCCTAGTTGTTGAGGAGACTGGGCCCGCTGTCAGCGCAATCCAGTAAAGCTTGTAATGCACGTTATCCGTGCAGTATAATTTGATAGCGAGTTTTTGCATGCGAGCATGAGTGGGGACATCTGCTGGGCTCATTCATCTTCCGACAGCTGTGCGCCTAGCTTGCTTTCTCCAATATCGTGCGAGCTCATACGTTGCCTCCCGCCGTCGCTCGGCCTCTAAACGGCTCGACTCGGGGCTGTTTGTTGTGAGCGCGGCGAAAGTCGGCGGCCGCGGCGAGTGAGAGCGCAGAAGAGTAATTAGGGGCCTGACTTTTTCTGCCGGTTTTTCGTAGGGCGACGCCTGTGCCTCGACGAGGGAACCGACTCCCCAGCGACGTCTGGCTGCGAGTGCCCCGCTTACTTCGCCGGAGAATATTGCCAGATCAACGTTTCTCGTGAGTTCGCATCAACGAATGATCTGTCTACGGAGAGAGGCTCGGAGCTTCTCCTCTCGAATCTGCTTATGAATTTCCGGAGCTTGGCGATGATGCTCTGCGGAAACTCGGAGCCGACACGAGTCACGAGGCTGTTTCCCCCGGTTCCCAGGTCTGGCTCTCACGACGCTCATGCTGGGCATCATGGTGCTGATGATCCTTAGGAACTTACGTGACTGTCTGAGCAACTTCAAACGACAGCCTCGGCAAGCTACGAAGGTTGAGGCTATCATCGATGAAATCGTTGAAGATGGCCAGATAAAGAGGAAGACAACGTATTCGCATATCCACAAGAGGTCTGTGATCGTCTGATGGGATATGGGTGTTAGTCTTCGCACGAGACTACAGGGTCACCCGAAATTGAGGTGCAAGACTCTTCGCTGGAGATCCCCGCGAGGACGTGACCAGGATGTATGGCTTTACTTTAATTTCACTTCCGATCCCGTGAGGAGCCGGTATCACCTAGTCAATAAAATCCTCATGTCGTGGCGGGTGCTACGGCAGATGAGATTGAGCACCCCTAGAAAACAAGAATGTTCAGCTCACAGGATGACCCAGCAGATATCCCTGAACCTGGTGGGGTTTCGGGAGTCCGCAAAGAACTTCGTACGCGCTGCTCGAGGCGTCCGTCCGGCTCTGGTCTATTCCACCGAAATTCCTGGCTCTCTTATCACTCTTTGGAGTCGCCTTCGCGGGCTTTTTCTCTTTTTTTGCGCTCGAATGCTCACTTCTCGTCAATGACCGTGTTTTCCCTCAGATAAGGCTGCTCTTCCGCCAGCAGCTGTAAGGATCTTGGTCGATCCAAATTTTATACGAACTAATCCAATTTGTACATTCCCCGACGACGCATCGTCTACACCGGTCTGAACGATTGGAGAGTAGGGCAGAAGCCGCTAAATCGCAGGACGAGGCTTTCAGCGGGAGGGGCTTAGAGGAGTATCTACCGTGCTCGTACGTACAGAAAATCCAAAGCGAGACAGCGTTCGTCGCTCGTGCTCCATGAAGCGGCTCTGATTCGCAGAGGTTGTCTGCCGGAGCTCCTTGTTTTTCCCTCACGTTTCCAGAACCGCGAGTTCTCCAGTCGGATCCATGGGGCGTGAATTCAGTCGACGGCTCGCGGTTCGGGCAAGCGAAACGGTTTCGTTGCTTCCTCGGTCGCCTGCCTGAGACAACTTGGACTCCATTTGCACTGTTTTTACATCGACGACGACCTCGGGCCCTCTGTATCGGAGGGAGACGTAGCTCTCAAGCGCTACTTCCTGCCTGCCTGCCTCTCTCTGATTGTCTATTAGGAGGAGAATATATGGCGTGCAGCTCTCACTCTCCTCGCTCGAAGTCTCGCTTTACCCCGGACCGAGTTCGTGACGCAACGAAGCATCGCACATTAACGCGGTCCGTTTGCAGCATCGGAATCATCACGATGAACACAGACATCTTCACACAGGCCGTGCTTTCTGCGCTTCCCGAAATTTGCATGCAGAGACGATTAAGCAGAGGGAACGATCGCGAGCAAGAGGGAATATATTGGCAACCTCGCTCATCTGTTCACTCACTTCTTCTCCTCGACGGGAATAATCTCAAACGTCTTGAGTGCTCTCCGGGGAGAAGAGGGGGGGGGCGTCGAGAAATCCACCGTATTTCACACTTAAACGACCCTCGTCAGATTTCCGCTTATTTGCTCGCGTGCCGGTCCGCTCAGTCGTTCCTTCACTTCAACGACTTAATGATGACCGGGCGCTGAAAGCAGGCTCTGATGTCGCTCATTTCCGAGATTTTTTTTTGTCGGATCTACTAGTTCTGAGAAGTCAAACCCAGCGGTTCCCAACGTACATATGACCCTCCAGCATACAATAAATTATTCGCATCCATCCACACCGTATCAGTACGGGGCCGGTCAGCTCCGAGTAATTGCAAGATGCGTGCATGAGGTCAGAGGCAAGCTCCGGCGGAAAATAGGATCGGCCAGAGCTGAACAAAAGCACGAGCCGACAATGGACCGGAACGATTCCGAGAAACAACAATATTTTGCGAGGATCGCCCACATGCAAATCGATTCATTCCTCCCATTTCTCGGTCGGTGATAAAACGCTCCGTTTGCCGCCGTTGAGCCGCTTGCCCATTCACAAGAACCCGCTCTCCAGAGCGCACGTTCGGAGTGTACGAGAACAAGTGGGTGAGACCGATATCGCTCAACCGATGCCGCCGGTGTTTCCGCCAGGGCTGAGGAAATGGAGAATAATTTCCCGTCTAGACTTTCAGGTCCTGAGTCCTGAGCGGAACCGAAAAACACAACGTCGGAAACCTCGACGCTCAAGAGAAGTTCCTCGAGAGAGGGGGACTTCCTCGGGGGAAGAACCCTTGGAGAAGCCGAACCGATCAAGGCTTAATTTTCGCCGGGTCCATTGCAACCGTGCGTCAGGCTGAGGCGTCGGATCGCTCCGGCCATTTGTCATGGGAGAGCTTCACTCGCCGAGTGCGTCGGATTCGGGACGGCCGAGCAAGAATATATCTCAACCCGGATCTGTTCGGACACTCGTCCGGAGTCCGGGTCGTTAACGAGGAGATCTCGACAGCTACGGCTCTCCGGAGGTTTAGTCGCGTCTCGCCTCCGATACGGAGTCTCTCGGGCTGCGGAATAGATACGTTTACAGTGGACAGCTGCGAATATTTCATTCGGTCGGCGCCAAGGCCTCGCTGATATCTCCATTGTGCAGCCTTTCTCAGCTCGGCCATGCTGCCGGATCGTTGCCCTGCCGCTACCCTCCGTCGAATCTTCCCTCCGGATTCTTCTGTTCCTTGGGCTTTTTCTCAATGTTGTCATAACTCGATCTGGGTGGCTAGCTCGGCCCGGCTAGCTCGGAAGGCCGCTTGTTCGACGACTCGATCATGCTCGGTCGGCTTAGAGATATCACCGAAAGCAAGCGTCCAACTACCACCATTCGCGCCAGTCAAAGGCAAATGTGATTTACGCCTCTGCGGGAGCTAAGAATAGTGGTAGATCGTCCGGACCGTAGCGGCGGCGCAACCTCGCTCGGTGGGTAAAATAGGTTTTTGCCCCTCTTCTCTGCTGCCTTGTTCTTGGCCGTGCGGTCCTTTGTCCGAGCCGACTACCCGATCCCGACGTGGAATCATATCACCTTTGCTAGTTCGCGGACTACTCCCGATTGCCGGGCCGGTCGCTTGTGTTTACGCTTGCACCGAAAGCAAAGAATGAGATCAATGGCGGTCGGCGGCTCACGGGAGAATTATCTCACATCGGATAAACAGAGGCGGGTTGGCATCGTTCCCCACGTCGAGGAAAGCCCAGTCTCTGGGAGATATCCGATGAGGAGATCTCTCCCATTGCGATCGGATACGGACCGTGTTCTCCGCTGGTGGAAACCCAGAGCCCCCGCGTTCTTTGAGGAGGTGCCAGAACTCGTGGCCGTTCGATTTCGAGCTGATGTCCGAAACAGATATACATATATCTTCAGAGTGCGATCAACGGCCGACCGGCCTCTTCTCAAACCTCACCGCTCGGACCTCGGACAACGACCGCAGAGATCTCGAGCAAAATGAGTATTTACTCAAATTTTCCATTCCGCGACTCAGTCGGAACGTCGCGAAACGCAAGAAGCTCTATAAGAGCATTGAGCGTCTTTATTTGCTTTGGCTTCCCGGTGGACTTCGACGGTCGGCGGCGAAGTAGAATCCCGCCTCGAGCTGCTACCCGCAAAGTACTAAATCTCGCTGTGGCTTCAAAGTCAGTTCTCAGCAAATCCTTTTTGTCAAGCGAGTTGCAATCTCCTCGCTTCCTTTTCATCTGGCGGCGCGTCTCCGGTTCTCCTCTGCTTTTCCTTTGACCAATGCGGGGAAACCGACGAACTTTTTAATGCTTTCTCTCCTAATACCGGGATAACCCGCTCTTTCCGACCTGCAGTCGTCCTTCCACTCGTAGTCCGACGGCTAGATTGTAGGTGTAGGACTGGAGTTGCGACGCTCGGTCGGCCCTTCCTTCGCTCGGTTTCTTTTTCCGGAGACGTAACTGGAGGACTCTCTACAAGAGTCGACGAGCCTACTAACCAGCAGAGCAGTCATCCTGTCCCTCAGGACCACTTTTCAGGGAGAGGAAGCAAAACGACACGAAAGCGCTTATGGGTTCTGCGCGGAGGTGCCCTGATGCCCCCATGTGCTCTCGTTCATGCGCCGCTCTGAAACACGTGCGTGTCAAGATATTGCGCGCTCAGAATGGCGGTTGAGCGCCTGAGCGGGGAGCTATTCATTCCCGAGCGCGATCGCCAAGAACGACGGCGGCATTTCTAAGTCGGAAGAAAACGAGAAGAGTGATGTCGTTCTAAAATGACACCAATTACGGCGTATGGGAAAATGTGCGGCTTTCTGCTCACGTTCGGGGCTTCCCAGCTTGCTCGCTCGCTCTCTTTTGCGGTTCCTGAGACATTTTTCAGCTATGCGGTTCACGCTGAGAGGGCCCAAGCCGTAAGCATCGTGAGTTCCTCCCCATTCCGCTCCCTGTTCTCGCAATCGGAGTTTTGCGAGGGAAAACATCAAACGACGCGAGATAGGAAGGAAAGGAAAGCAGTTCCCGAAGAGCAGAAGATGCAGAAACGAGGAATGTGGACAATGGAAGAGCCTGTGAGGAGCGCAAGTGGTCGGGATCCCGGAGGGAACGGAGGCTGTAGGCGCAACCGAGCCAGAGCCATCATTTAGATTATTGGCCGGGAGGTTTAAGGACGATGTCTCTCGGCTTTATCCACGAGGTTTGTCGCTTGATTTGTGTGAAATCGATTTCGACGTCAGTCGTCGCTCGTTCGTTCTCCAGATCGGTTGGGCTGGTAAATCCTGCTTTTTGTCAGACTCAGCGAGCGAGGGAGCTAGCCACCCGACTGACTAGCACTGAGAAGCAAGCCGACAAGCGAACGGGATCCTCTTAGCGTGATTCGCTTGCTCGTTGGCTTCCGTTGGGTCTCTCGCTCTGCCCCTATGGCTCACAAGCCCGCGGTGTTATCTCTCTGCGGCAACGAATGCTGTCTACGGATGTTCTTCGGAACCCCTCGGAGAATCGGGCTGAACTTCGCAGTTCCACCGGGCTCAGTCCGTAAGAAAGTCCTCCCATCCCTTTCGCCATGTTCGTAGCCTTTTGCCGTGACTGTAGGCAACGATAACTCGTATTCTGGGCTCCCCTTGATATAAGACGTCCTAAGACGTATCTCCCTCTACCGTCAGATTCGACGCCCATGTTCGGTGGGTAGCCCTCCTGGAACCCGTCGGGGAGTGACAACAAAATCCCGCTCCCGATCGCAATGTATCGTACACACGCATCACTATTTTTTGAACTCGTTCCTCTGTCGAGGAGCAGAGTTCCTCGTTTGCTACTCCCGCGCTAGGCTGACGGAGACTCGGACCGATCCGGGCCGGGAGGAATCAGAGCTTGTCGACGGAATAGGACCGGCAACAGCATGATTATTATTATTCTGAAATTTCGTCCGATGTCTTGTCAAAGAAGCCGGAACAGAGACGGCGACACATCATCGATCTGCTTGACGCTTCCACAAAGCAAAAAACGCGATGCAGAGACCCTTGACGCTCATGCCGGGCACACGCGAGGCTGATCTCGGATGCGTCCGTCGGTTTCTGTTTCCGAATATCCGTTTCCGTCTGCAGTGCTCTCCACCGCCTCTTTGAATATTCGAAACGTTTTCAATTCTCGCCCGTCTTTTTCCTCAGCACTTGACTAGACCTCTCACTCGCAACCTCGCTCCCCTCGGGATGCAGCTGCATGTGCTCTCGCGCTGAATGTCCTTCCGTTCCTGTGTGTTTTTAGCATGGCCGCCACTGAGACGGCGGTCGTCGTTCCTCACTTGCTGACTCATCCGAAGACGAGTAGATCGGAATTTCCGGTCGCATTTCCGTTTTCCTCCGTCGTGGCTCTTTCCAGGCGGCACCGATGCTGGCAACACCTCCCAAGTTTTGTCTGCTCGAGATCCTCGTCGCCGAGAATCCTCTGGAATCCGTCATGTCCCCGATCCGACGGATAAATAATTAGGCGAGCACCCGAGTCTAGACGTACCCCTGCGGGCAGACCAGACTCACCACTCACAACGAGTTATTCCTAGATCTCGTAGAACACACGAAGACTGTGGCCTAGCAACGACGAAACGAAACGCTGAACGTTTTCCGATGAGGCTGTCAATAAAAGGTGATCCAAAGCTGACCAATCCCAAGTCAGTGCAGGCTGAAACCCTTAGGTGGACAAACAACAGAACCGAAAAAGTCGTCGATTCACAAACAGTCATTATTTTTCCTCCTGCAGGTAGTGTCAAAGCTTATCCCGTGAAGGACTAATAATTGCTTGGGGAGCCGACACAGGAGTGGAAAGAACAGTCAGGGTTGAGAGGGGGCCGTACCACGATCAGGGAAAAAGTCAGAGGATCAGAATCTTAGGCCGTCATTGGGAACTCCATAAATATTTTCATGTCGCCGCTTGGATTAAGTCCCCGCCCAGAAACCTCCACAATGAGCAGGGGAGAGACGCTTTGCTTCTGTCATGTCATCAGGATTTTCCTCTCCGTCCCTTGTCTCCCTGGTGTTCGGAGGAGGAATTCACTTGATGAATTTCCTGAGTATCCGGTGAATTGGAGAGCCAACAGAGCTCACATAGATGAGATATGCTCGGGGTGCCGCATTCTTAGCGAGAGGGCTCGCTGCAACTGCTCGCAAGGCGGTCTCAGCAGTGACGGCAACACATAAGGGATCGAAGTTCCTCCCTGAAGAGTAGGAAAGTTGCAGAATAGCCGGATATCTGCTCTGCTCACGGACAGGATTGCTCCTCTGCCACTTCTGTTCCGGAGGAAAATGCAAGCAAGCAACCGACTCACGGGCGGACGGACGGGCCGACCGAGCCAGCCGACACTCCACCTTGTAAGCAACTAGCGAGTCTGCATGTATTACGGAAATGGCAATGACTCGGGAACTAATGCCACGCTGCGTGGCAGAAACTTCGTAGGCGGTCGCGGCTGCGACGAATACGACGACGGGACGTCATGTGGGGACGCAGTAGTGGGGACGTAGGAGAATGAGTCAAGCCAGAACATGCTTGACTGCAGCTGCGACTATCCTGCGGAATGTAGCTGTAATGGAGTTTCTTGTTTTTAGCCTCGTCGCATCTTGAGCTGCTTGCTCCGCTCCACCTAGATTCTTGGCTGAATTTCGGGATTCTACCAGAAAATCCGAGGTGTGTCGCGCTCTCCGTGGGATCGAGAGGTCAGCTTGCATCCGGTCTCTCACTTCGTGACTGGACCTAAATGAGTGTATACGGAATTCCCCACCCAGACCATCAGACGATTTTCACGGCTATCGAAGACATATTTTCGGGGAATGTGACCAGTGCGAACCTCCAAATTCATGGCTGCGCAATACAGGAACCCCGTCGGAATCTTGAGCATCGCGAGGGGTTGATGGCTATATCTCGAATTCCTCAGAGAACAGTTTCATCGTCGCGGTATTCATAATCTCTTGGCAACCAATATCTGCAGTCGGGCTCATAGCATCGCCTTGTTTTAACGGCAGCCCCGGAGGTCTTGTTCCTCCGATCGCTATTCCCCGAGTGAGTTCACACATGCTTGGACTTGTTTTTCGATGGTCGAGGGCAACGCGTGACACCGGAATCGCATCGACAATGTTTCCACGGCAACAGTTATCGTAGTTATCGAGAATGATGATGCTTCCTCAAGGGGAATCGAGGAAATTTTCGGCGCTGGCCCCCTCCGCCTAATATGCAACCAAACTTGGCGCCCAGCGATAGGTCGCACCTGGGAACTTTCAGCGGAGTGGAAACGATTCCCTCCGTCAGCCCCCCGTATAACTCTCCGTCAAATACGTCGGCGCCTTGTCGACGCTGATTCACTCGTCAGTATGGAGAATCCACGGTCACAGAGCGTGGGAGGCTTGCGTGATCAGCACGAACAATTTGCTTAGGTAAGGCGGAGTCACCTTTTTTCGGCTGTGCACGGCTGTATTTAAATATCAATGGAAGCACCGTTCGGGCGGTCGATCCGCCGGTCCGTCCCTTCCTATCCGCCCGCTGCATGGCACGCTGTGAGGGGAAAAACGATGGCTTTTATGATCCATATGGTCCTGTCCTCCAGCCACGGTTATTATGAACGTTACCCTCTTTCAACAGTGACAGCCGCTGGCTCTCTCCTCTTCTCGACCGGTGACGGGGAAGCTAGGTTCTTTATGCTCAGGGATACACAACACACTGATATCAGGCCGTTTAGGACGACGTTAGAAGACAGTTGATTCCCCGTTTTTGGATAACGGATCGAAGAAGACTCGCAATGCCTCGGATGTCGGACAAAGCATTAGATAGCAGAAACCACGAAGGTTACGATACGCGCTTTGCTCATTGTGTGGTATCGGTACATTCGATATATCGTCTTCGAAACCTCCCACCATGCGGTTGGGGAGCACGATCGTATCGATTTGTCGAAATACGTGTTCCTCCTCCCCCAAATCGGCAAGACTGCGTTCCGCGCGAGAGACTCCGAGCGAACGGATGATGTCAATTAGTTCCGTCTATAATCGGCGAAGCTACTCACGACTACAGTTCGCCGCGATCAAACACTCCACTGTATTGGATTGCCTGGAATCGGAGCCACTATTCCTCCTTTTGGAATTGGACTCCGCCAGCTCTTCTCCCAAATCGCGCTTTTCTTCCCTGCGGCTTCGTGTTGGGAAGAGGCTCCTCGAGGACATCCGATGGCGTGTTATCTGATGCGTGGGTTTTGACTTACAGCTCACGCGATGAACCACATATATTGTACGTGGGCGAATAGGAGCACCGAGCTCGTCGAGAGATTCACGGGTAGAACAAAGGTACGCCGACTGGGCGGTTCGAGTAATTTATCAAAGTCCTCGCTCCCTACCTGGTACCCATTCGTGGCCGGGGAACGGAATGGGAAACCGCTGGAGGAAAAGAAACGACTGGGCCGTGGAGAAGTTTGGCGATGACATCAAACGGCAATAGGGCAAAGCAGTCCTCTTTATATGTAGCTTCGAATACCGTTTCGCCAAGTTTTACGACTTCAAATATTGTGGGCTCAGCGGAACGCTATTGTTGAGGTGCGAATGCTTGCACGACGAACAGTCTCCGATTCAGATCAGATCGAGCACAAGATACCGCGGGAGGAACCTCGACCTGCGGTCGCGCCCCTGTGAAAGATTGTGGCAGGATGTGCACCGTCATGTTGCGCGCAGTCACTTCCGCTTTCACTTCTGAACGCCAGAAGGATCGCGAGGGGTCGAAAGGGTCCAGGGGGAAATTCCATTTCGGCCAGGTCACCATTCTGAAACTCCGATACGATCCTTGCGCGCTCATCACTCGACCTTATACGGCAATGCCTCGCAGGCCTCGTGTCGAGCAACAGCACCGTGTCGTTTCTGGGAGACGACGTGTCATGTTTCTTCGCCAGACATTCTTCTATCCGTGAGGCCGCACCGAAGAGAATCATTGCTGTATCCCTCTGTACGTCATGACAGTTCCCTCGCTTCCAGGACACGAGTCCGCCAACGTGAGGATCGGCGGGCAGAGGACAGC
The DNA here is from genome assembly GCF_000255335.2 of Galendromus occidentalis. Lineage (NCBI taxonomy): Eukaryota > Metazoa > Arthropoda > Arachnida > Mesostigmata > Phytoseiidae > Galendromus > Galendromus occidentalis. The sequence goes on from NW_003805465.1 coordinate 1,915,741, forward strand.
GTTGGCCAGACCAAAGAAAAGCCTGGAGTCGGTTCGTTATCCGGGGCGTGGCCTCGTGCGATATCGCGGCCATATTAGGAGATCGTGCTTGGAATAAGACAGCGGCTCGCCAGCGTTGGTCAGTGGCTGGGGCTGAAAACTGCCGCCACGAATCTATGCCCCGATTTTCTCCTCGCTATCGTGCGCGATGGACAGGGATTCTTTTAGGAGTCGAATCACGACGGCGTCGGCCTTCTTCTTTCTTTTTTCCCATCGCTCGTCGAAAACTCATCTTCTCCCCACCATCTGGTTTCGTACTTTCGTCCATCGCATCGGTTCGGCGAACGAGATGAGCTCCGCGCGATGTTTCCGATACATTGAAGCCTTTTCGTTCTATTGGGAAAGAAAATTTCGAGAGGAAGCAAATCATTCTCGAGCATCAGCGGAAACGATTCTTGCGTTGTGGGCTCAATTGAATGCGCCCGAGCCGGAATCAGGGAAAGACGTTCGTGAGGAATCTCAATTTCTCAAGAGGCTCGCTCCCTCTGCCGATGCTCAGCACGTGGGAAATTGACCAAAGCTCAAAGCGATAGGAAGCTCAGTGAGTTCGGCCCGAGTTCATACGACGGCTCCGAACAGCTCCTTGTCCGACGATTGAGTCGCAGGACGCGATTGCAAGCTGTTGTCAGACGAGGTTTTCGGAGCCGGGTCCTTGAAGTATTTCGGCGGAGCAGCGTCCGAAATCCGATGATTCCAGGAAATTCATCGAATGCCTCCGAACCGCACAAAGAAATGTTGTAGGTCTGATGTTTCTAATGAAGGTCGAACCTTCGATTCCAGGAGCAATTTCATTTGGGAAGACCCGTGCGATGGATCATCGGGAGAGGGAGAGACCTACTTTGGCGCTTTACACTGTATAACATACATCCAGGCGTCCCGATGTTCTCTTCCGTGGACGAATCGAGAGGCGACAGCCGCTATCCTGCGACGAATCATATGGAGACATGAGGGCACTGGCTGGAAGAGCCGGATTTTTTAATAACTCGGAGCGACCATGCGGCAAGAATAAGAACTTTTTCCGTCCTTCAAAATCCGAGGCTGCGATCCCCCCCTCCCTCCTGCTCGACGGCTTCCTCGGAGGGGCCGACACTTTTAATTGAAACAGAGAAGGGACGACCTGCCATATCTCACCCATCAGAATCCGATCGACTTTCGATTTACGTCGGCTCAATTTTTGAAGCTCAAAATAGCTTTCAGTTCCGAGGCTGACTCGAAGGCTAGCCGCCCTCCTTCCCGTTTTCGAATTACTGTGTCGTCGGGAGAATCCTCTCCCTCCGAGGCCCATGTTCGGGTCGAATTTCGTCGAAACCATACCCTCGTCGGAGTTCCTTCGTCACATCGCGCAGGATCGGGGGTGAGGTCCCTGTGGACTGCTGGTCGGTGGGAAATTGAGGTCGCTGGAGGTCGAGTGCTCTGAGGGTATTTTTGCAAGATCGAGGCCGATGAAAATAATAGCTCTCATCTTTTCGAAGAGACTGAGAAAACATTGGGAGTTTCGGACATCGCCGTTCGCTCCGCCAAATCCATGCCGGAGTCTCTGATACCAAGTGAGCGCGATGGGCTGGGGCTTCCATGCTGGAATTTCTTTCGGCTCTCCGCTTCTACGAGACGGCAGTCTCGAATTTTGATTTCGTTCCCAATTCCATCAGTTGCTCAATTGCTCCTGCAGAGAAAAAAAATCTACATGTGGATGTTGCCAATTACCGGTCGTCTGATTGTTGTTCTTAGCAGGGCTCCGGTCTCGTTGTCTCAATACTGTTGAGAATGAGCGCAAAAATATTTGGTGCCCTCGTGCTTCAATTATTGGATCTCAAATACCGACGCTACAGAAGTCGACTTCTGAGCGACGGAGAGGAATCGATTCCCAGTTGAGGAATGCTAAGAATCTGCGGGGGCTCGAACATGTTTGAATCATCGAGGCAATCTCTCGCGTAGAAAACTACTGTACATACATAGATGGCCGATGTGCCCTTCGAAGATGTCGGAGTGCTTTTGCCCGAGAGGGCCCAGTCCTGACGTGTCTGAGTGATCGTCTTGGAACCTTCGGGACGAGAAACCAGAGAATCGAGCGCTCCAAAGAATACCCTTCAGGCCCGAAACTAAAGATCAACGGTCCGCGGCGAATTCCCAGACCGGCTTCATCGGAAGCCAGCGATTCTCTTGTCAGAAGTGCAATCAAAGAGAGCTCCGGGAGAGGCTGACTTCCCGATGATCTCGATGACTCGGATCAATGCTAAAGCTCCAAACCTCCGGTGTGCGAGATGGAAGGTGGAATGCCATCAACAGAAAAGACTCGAGACTCGAGACAGTACTAACTTTCTGGTCACAACTCTGACGGGAGGTTTATGAGAAACTCCCAAGCAGAGGAGTCCGCGGGAGTTCCTCATCACGGTTTATGAGCGCTCTCAGATAAATTTAATCGCATTGAGATACATATGGGACTCTTGCGCGGAAATTCGGCGACACAGGAGATGCTTGCTGTAAGGAAATCCGGAAGACAGCATCAGGGGGGAAGGTCCCATGCAGGCGCAGGCCTCTCGCGCGAAATCCGCGGGTCAATGGTGTCCTGACGAAGTCCGTCAGCGAACCCTGGTATCAAAGTCGGAAGGGCAATTACTTGCTACGAGGAAAGCCCCACGATCAATGTCGCTGATATCTGGATCGACCATCACAAACCATAGCCAACGCACAGACCCATGTAGCACCTCGGAAGAAAATCCATCGCGGCAAGCGAGAGATTACCCCATCCCCTCCAAAACCTGGGACTCGAATGAATTTTCTGGAATGCGGTCTCCCCTTAGGATCGAGCCTCCTTTGCTCTGCAGGGGACTCTGAACGCAAGGAGAAGGCGATGCTGTCTCGCAACATAAATATTTTTTTATTGTTTATTCACAGTACTTCAATGTTGATTCAGTACAGTTTTTCCTTTTTTTTTCCACTCGATCATTCTCATCCTTCAAGTTTTATCTTAAATATATAATACAACTAACCGACTAATGAGGCGACTCCGCACTCTCTCAACATCGTGCTAAAAGCAAATATTCTCAACTTCATGACCGACGCTGTGGGTTTGTTTCTGGCGATCTCGGACTCGCTATTACTCATTCTTACCTTATTCGTAATAATTCTCCCTGACGTACTCCAATCTACGTATGTACAAACTCCGTTTCATTCCGATTCGGCGAATTCTTCTCTCATTTGGCCAAGCGACTGAATTATTAGGATAGTCATTGGAAGCAAGCGAAACATCCGTCATCTCAGAAGCTCGTCTGCAGACATTTCTCCCCCAATCTGGATCCGCAATAGGTTAAAATGTACCCGTTTGTCCTCGCAGGTACAGAAAATTCCGGTTCTCATCATTGGCGGTATGCTGCACTTGGCATCGGACCGAAAGTTGATTCCGGGCCCGGGCATTCTTACCAACTTCGAAGCATAAAAAACATCATTACTGTTTTTAACGTAAAATACAGATGCTCCCGAAGTAGGAAACAATGAGGTACCCGCGGAACCGTTGATGTCGAAGCGCAACGTCTGCTTGGAATGAGAGGATCGAATCTTTTTGGAGGGGAGACATTGACATCGATTTAAAAACCTCTCCTCCCTTCCGGTCACTTGCTCATACAATCAATCGCTCACTCTTCCTTTCATTCGCTCGGTCGGAAAATCAGCAGACTCGCGAGTTTTCCCGTACAACAGGGTCTGCCGGACGTCTTCGCGAGCTCCACCCAATGCGCGGGAACCGCTCGCCGCATATTTTTCGGGGAAACCACGTGCCAGCTTAACTAATACTCTTGTGAACTCCAGTCTCAAGTTTGTACAAACTCCAATAATTACTGGTTCACCGTATATACAGCAGCTTCACTAAGCGGCAGCGTTCCAAACTACAACGCCCGTACTTAAGCATTTATCCAGAAATTTAGTAACTACTAGATGTGCTAGCACCAAACGACCTCTCCCAGACTATTCTCACCATCTGTTGCGTTCCTTTTGCTTTTCTTCGGACACCCTTCGTACCGCAAGTCCATGCAGTCTCGCTCCTGCGGGACTTGCGGAATATCTACGGCTTTCGATACTTTGTTCATGGATGCTTTGAAAGCAAAATCTTTCATCTCTTGATTGACCATCGTATTCAAGATCTTACCGCGACTCGAACCTACATCAGCCTCCTGTCCCAAATTGTTCATCTTCGGCAGCCGGAGGTTGTTGAGGTTGCTCGGAGCGTCGCGCAAATACGGCTTGGTCATAATGATGTTCGAATCTGGAGATTTCTGGGAGAAAATTTTGTACGAGCACACCAGCACGGCGACCAGTAAGAGGAGTACCAACACGGCGGTGGCGATCAGGAAGGCGGTCACCGTTTTCTGACTTTCGGAGAGATCCTTGAATTGAGAAGCTTCGCTCACGAGAACCTTGTGAACAGCGTTGAGGATCGAAGAGTTTGTTCGACCTTCTTTGATCGTTCTCGCTAGTCGATCAGCTTGCAAAGCTGCCACTAGTTGCTCATCGTTCTGCGCCGAATCGACGAGAATCTCAATTTCGCGATGAGATTTCGCCACGCATCCGACGAGGAGATCCGGTGCGGGCTGCGAGGACAGAACCCGTCGCACGTGAGCGCAGATAGCTTCGACAGTGAAGCCGGTCACATCGGCACTCGGAACGAAGTCGAGAGCTATTCTGGCTGCGCAGCCCGAAATATCTTCAGGGCCACATCTGTCTGTGAAGCTCATCGGCCTGATGTGTTTCAGGTTCGGAGTAGGACGGCACTCGGCGTGAGGTTTGCACGGTGGGATGAAGCACGGCTCGTTCGCCGTGCTGTAGCATTGCTCCTCGGCTTTCTGCAAGGATGATTCAGGCAAAAATTAGTACATCCAGTGTAAATGGAGACGATTGGAATTCCCTATGGACCCCGTGCGCTACACGGATAATTCGGGACCACGTGCGCACTGAGCCCGCGTGAGCGGCTACCTGAACGTATCGGCGAGCTCGTCGCATACTTACAGGGCAAGAATTGTAAGGATCCTTCGAATCGCACTCATCCAATTCGCAGAGTCCTCTCTCGCAGATGACCTGACTCCCTTCGAAACATTTACAAGTGCTGCATTCATGCCGTTCGCTCCAAACTTCTCCGACGAGATGTTTCCGCTTGGCGTAAAAGCATGCGGAAGGAGACGGTTTAACTACCATAATTTCGCAGTTTCGACCTCTCCGGCTCGGCGGACAGACACATCGGTAGTCGTTGACCTATTGAGAAAATTACACTTAGTCTCGTTCGGGGAACATCAGGAGCAAGGGTGGAGATGAATCATTATGGTGCGGCTCGATTAAAGAGCCAGGCTCTTACTCACCAAGTCTTTACAAGTGCCGCCCCCATGACAAGGATTTGAAGCACATTCATCGATGTCGAGGCGGCAGTCGGCTCCGCTGTATCCCGGGAGACATTCACACTGGAACCTGTTGATACCGTCGATGCAAGTTGCGTTATGGAAACAGGTTGCTTCCAAGCAGTCATCCACGTCTGAAAAAGATGAAGACTCGATCTAAGGACCGATGCGAGCACGAGTATCTTCTCAGAAACACTCAACAGCTTTTAAGCTCGATTAGGCCAGGTGCGCAACGAGATACTCACTGTGTTCACACAGGGGTCCCGTGAAACCCTCGGGACACCAGCACTGGTATTCGTCGTTTTCGAGATTGACGCACGTGGCACCGTTCTTGCACGGAGTCGACTCGCAGGCCAGATGGCGTTTCCGCTGACAGCGATGCCCAATATAATCTGGAGGGCATACGCACACGAAGGATGACCCGAGTTCTTGGCAAGTTCCTGCGTTAGCGAGAAACGTCGATTAGTTTTGTCATGAGGAAAAATGCGCTTTTGACTTTCGTTCCTGCTTTCCCTATTATAAGCATAGAAGAGCGCCGCGTCGTCGATATCAGAGATGGATACGAACCTCCGTTAGCACAGGTGTTCTCGTCGCAATGACTGGTGGTCAGATTGCAATGGCGACCCTTGAAACCCTGGGGGCACCTGCAGATGAAATCATCCTCTATCGCCGTGCACTCTCCCCTATGACACGGCGAGCTCGTGCACGCATCGATCATCTCTTCACAACGTTCTCCCGTGAAACCAGGTCGGCAAACGCAACTGTAATCGTCCACTCGGTCAAGGCAAGTGGCGCCGTTGGCACAGGGTGACGACTCGCAATCGTTGATATCTGCGACAGAGATACAGGTCGTTAGTGTCTCTTCTTCGGAAGAAGAATGTACCCAACTCTTCCATTTCCATCGTCCCGAGCATCGATGTTCCCTTTGTGCGACTCGGTTGCTCGATACTCACTTATATGGCACGCGGCTCCGGTGTAGCCTGCGTCGCACACGCAAGCGAATTCACCCGGATTCTTGTTCGCATCGGTCGACGAGACGCATCTACCGTGAGCTCCGCAAACTCTCGTCTTGATGAACTCCGCCCGACCCGAAGATGGCTGACTAACGGCCACGACGCATTCGTCATATTCGACTGCAACGAATGAAAATAAGTTAGACCGGTCCCGTAGCGGGGACATGCGGGAAGAAAGTTGAGCGAAACTTCCTCTCTGGATTTCTTACGTTTAGTCTGCGGACGTAGTCCATTGGCTGTCAGCTCACAGTTTCGCCCAAATCTGTTTTCGGGACACGCGGAGCATCTGTGTTTGCCGCTGGCCAGAACCGCGCAAGTTCCGCCGTTACAGGGGTCTGGCTGGCAGGGATCCGCCTTTATCTCACACTGTTTCCCGGCGAAACCTTCGGGACAGCGACAGTGCCATCCTCCGCGATTGGAGAAGCATGTCCCTCCATTCAGACATCGGTACTGGTGGCAGGTGTCAGCGGGAAGGGAGCAGTTTGTGCCTTCCCATCCCGCGGCACAAGTGCAGCTGTAACTCCCCATTCGGTTGGTACAGACGGAGCCATGCAGACAGGGTTCTAGCTCCGCGCACTCGTCGATATCTGCAGAGTTCGAGAGCCACGATTAGCGACCGTCTCGGTCGGGTCCAGCGGGGCAAGTCGTTTCCGCTCTTTCTGAGTTCAGTGAAGAGACAAGAGGGCTCAATAAATGTATAATGAAGAAGGAAGGAGCCAAGCCTCACCGAATTGGCAATTATGACCGGTCCATCCACGCGGACACTTGCACACAGCCTCACCCCTGGAGTTCGGCGAGCAGCGTCCACCGTTCAGGCAAGGATTGCTAGCGCAACTCGCCCTCCCAGAGATGTCTAGGAGGGGACACGAATTTATTAATAAAGGGAAATCAAGATGGAAACGCGACATATTGCGGAGAGATAAAGAGAGAGGTAGCATTCTCTCGACGTACCATTGGAACAAGTCTCGCCAAGCCAGCCAGGGAGGCAATCGCATTTGAAGTCGGTTCCGTTATTTATTTCAGAGCAGCTCCCACCGTTCTGGCAGACGGGCTGGCCATCTCCACGGACGCATGGCCTGGAGAAATAATTACGCTTGTTAGAGTCCCCAGCACATCTCCTCGGAAAGGCCTCATCGGTCGGGAGATATTCATGCACCGAGCTCGCTTACTTGTAGTACTTGATCATTTCTCCGTCGAGCTCACAATTCCTCCCAAAGAAACCGTCCGGACAACTGCATTGATACTGGTCGGGATTTGTGTTCCTGAAATTGTATAATCCAATTTGATCGCCGATCGATTCCGAGATTTATTGTAGGGACTCACCGTTGCGAGCCGCAGATCGGTCAGATCAACGTGAATAATAATCGCTCAAAGAATCCGCCGCTACGTACCTGCATACACCGTTGTTCTTGCACGGTTGACTTCGTCCACAAACGTCGAGATCTTGATCACATAGGGCGCCGCCCCAGTTTCGCTCGCATTCACAGGTGAAAGGTTTACCCTACGACGAGGAGCGGAAACATCTAAGACCGAATCCCGATTGGAGTACCGGAACGCCGATAATGCTCGCGTCCCTCTGAGATATCGCGTAGATCTGACGCTTCGAAACATTTTTCTCTCAAGCAAAAACTCACCGGGGCGCAAGAGCCGTGTTTGCAGTTGGGGTACGGAACGCAAACGGAGCAGTTCCGACCAGTCCAACCCGGCCGGCATGAACATCGGCCTGGGGCCTCGCAGACGCTGCGATCCGCATCGCAGAACTCGCACACGGGACGCTCGCAATGATGGTCAGTCCAACCATCGAGACATCTGAATGGAATCAAGACCGTTTACAGAGCCCCTTCGATATCGGCCGGTCGAGAGCCAGGAGACAGAGGAGGGAACATCTTTTAGATCTGTGATTGCAATCCTCCCGCGGTCTGATAGCAACTCGACTGGAAAAAAGCGAAGTTTCACTAACTTTTTCTCGCCGTTCTCGTCGCAGCTCCAGTGGCCATACTTGTCGTCCCGTGGATAGCAGATTTTTGAGCAGTCCTGAGAGTTTGAATCGTTAAAGCGTCGATACGGATACAATGTCGAGGGTGATCGAATACTAGTGACATCTAAGAATGTATCATATTCCAAGCAAATCGTAGGTCGCATGATTCTTCACTCAGGATTGATCTATCCGTGCGTGACCCGAATCGAATCAAGCCTACGAGCGAGGTAATTCAAGTTCTTACCTTCGTGAAGTGGTTTTCGGCACAGCGCACTCGTATCTTGTAAATAACCGTTGCTGTATCGTAGACGCCCTGCAAGGACGAAACTATCAGTGGGACGTGGTTCCAAACATTTATTTTCATTTATTATCATTTACTAACAGTAACAAAGACTTCATGATTCAATGGGGAGACTTTCGAGTAATTTGCGATGCGATTTTCACTGAGAAAAATCGCATTCCCATCCTTGTCGATTATGAGATTTCGTTCTATGTAGAACCGTGTTTCTGGATTTCTCGAGAGAAATGTTCTCCGCTCAAACTTACATCTGGAGTTCTTACCTTTCCGTGTCGACTATCGACTCCTTGGAACTCCAGAGACGACGTTATGTTGGCTTTGTAAGAAACGCGGTCGATGAGCGGATCGTTGCCTGGAACGTTCGCAAAACTTCGCCTTAGAGAAAACGGAATGATAAATGATACGACGAAGCAGAAAGGCGCGTGCGCTAGGGTCCGTTGTGATGTGCGTATAACATCTGCTGCTTTCGAAATCGACACGGAAGATTATGTCTCAGATTTCGCGGCCGATGTAATGAATTGCAGTGACTGATTGATTGTTTTTGTCTCTTGCGCGAGGAAATGTCTTCGAGTGCGAGCCCGTCTGAGATTGAAGGAGCAAGGTCGTCATGGACATCACTCTCAATGTGACGCTGCCGCCGAGGCGGCCATCGTGACTGCATAGCCATCGTAATCATCCAGATCGAAGACAGAGTTCAAGCCGAAGAAAAAATGTGAAGATCGTTATCTCAGAGAAATTTACAGCTACTAATCGGGTCGTCTCGAGAAAATATCTATCCGCGAGCATGTTACAAGAGAAAGCGAGATCTCTCAAATTCCACCAGGTGGGTAGGGTCGTTATCGAATCGTCGTTAGATTTTTGATTTTTTACTCCGAATCTTCGAATTCTAGTATCGTCAGCGGACGACGAACGCGAGAAAGTCATGGGGGATAACGAGCTCCTCTCCGATTAGATCTGCGCCCGAGAGCCACTTTGATGTAGTGCAAACACTCAAATAAAAAATCCTCACTGGAGTCACGCGGAAGTGAATCCTCAGTCCACCAGAGAAGCCGAGCCGAAATCGAGCGCCGGAGATTAACATGCAGCGGGCGCGTGCCACTCCCATATCGAAATTCGATACCTGCAGGAAACGCAGCAAGAACTCATGCCGGAGGATCGGTAAGTTCGCGCTGCTCGGTCCCGAAATATGATTTTTGAGAGCAAAAATTTGTTTAAAACTCCATTGAATGAGCGCGATGTCCCGTTGCGGGAATGCCGGGCGTGAGTCCGCGCGTTTGGCCTTGACCTCCACTTGTGAGTTGTGATGTAACGACCTCATCCGATCGCCCGTCTTTCCTTTATGCTGCTTCATGGACTCCCCGTATTTCTCGCCAGATTTCTGAGCCGATTCTCTGTCTCGGCGATCCGCGCAATCCTCTGAACACAAGCCGCTGGACTGAGGAGTCGCGAATCGATATACAGAGGTGACAATAATTAAAATGCCAAACATTTCTCGGCAACTCTTAACTTCATCCTGAATCAACATTGCTAGGAATTCGTATTAAGAAGTGCCGTGCGGAGAATCCCGCTCCGAACATGTTACGTCTTTTTGTCAAAACGTTGCTTGCCTCTACCGAGGCGACAGGTGGCAGCGCGCTACCAATGGCCAGATGGTGTCCGCATGGAAGACGTCGGACGTTTCTCCGAGAGATGAAGGAGTTATTCCCCTCTGCGGAGCGAAGTTCATTCGACCATGGGCTGCTCCGACAGAACCGACCGCACATCGGAAAACAAAGCGAGCGATCGCTAACATTTTTAGGATCCGATCCACATCTCAACGAATATTTCGCGAGGTTTCGAATTTTCGAAGTGGATTACGGCACATTCAAAATCGGGGGGAGCGAGAAAGAAAGAAGAAGTCGGGGGAGAGCGCCGCCCGAGCACGCTCTCCAAACGACCTGCAAACGAGGATAAATTGAATCTTTGCAGACTCATGATAGCTCATTTCGCCCTTTGTGCTTGATTTCACCTTCGGAAAAAGGGTGTGGGAGTAAGCTCGGGAATTCATCTGAAGCTCAAACAAGAGGAGTTCATTTTTTTCGTTTTCTGAAGGTTAACATAACTCTTCTTGTTGACGGCATTCACTAGAGCCGCAGCGGCTGTCGAGCGCTGGCAGAGAATTCCCGCGCCAGATGAACGAGATCACAACGATCTTCTTAACGACATGCTTCCAGTGAGCATGAACGTAAGCGTGCGCTTTCAATTAAAAGATCATCATAGCTTGAATCACGACAAAAAGTCATCGATTCGCCGCTGATCAATGCAGACGGTCTCAGTTTGATTAGCATCGCGAGCCCTGCCCAACAAATTGTCGATCTATCGGCCGATCCGAAATGGCCTATCGTCGGGAAATATTGTGACGCGCTGTGAAAGTGTCAGCAGAAACCCTGATTGCGGTCTCGGAGTCGAGGACCCGAGCGCTCGCGGCCTCAGAGTCATATAGTGGCGGTCACAGCGAGTCCGACCCCGTAAAGTAGGAGACACGCCCCAAACATCTCTGCAATCGTTGACCCCGAGATCCTTGCATCAGTCGTGTGGCCGAGGAACATACAGCCACCTCGTGCAGTTGTCACCCGTTTCGCTCGTAGTCAGTAGCCGGGCAGCGATACCTCTACCACCCACGCCTTTCGAAGTCCCTTGCGATACAAACTTCCCTAACTAGCTTACTTAAACTGTTGGAGGACAATGAGTGTCAATGCAAGTCGAAGCAGACCGGATCACAATTGACCTTCGTCGAATCTCGGGGGAGGCTCAGCTCGATCATGCCTGTATCTGGACCGATTTTTCCACCATCTAACGGCGAGCACCTCGGGAAGTCATAAGAGTTCATAAACGAGTGCGGGAGAAACACTGAGCGCCGAGTCGAAAGACTCGCAACCGGTAGGCCTCTAGCGCTCCATCTCCACCGCAATCTGCCCCGCTGGAGCTGCGGCGCTCCAGCTTTCTCGAAATCGCCGGAACGGGGTTCGAGAAACCACGTTCCGTTTGCACAGGGGAACGAGACTTGTCCTCTGGCTGCATGTGTCGACAGCACATCGAGGTAATTTTGTGGCCGATTCGGATTTCGAATTCTGTCGCCGGCAAGGTCTGGTCCATCCGCATGGGCTCCGCTATTTTTTTGTCCACCAATCTCGGTTAAGAGTTTATATTCTTGTCGTTCCTTGTTTCTGAATGCATTCTCATAAGTGACGGAGCGGCTCGATGCTTCGTTCGCTGTAGTTTCGAAAAAACAGGTAGGAAGAAAATATCAAGCCTTCAGTGAAACAGCAGCAGGTCGGCGAGGTATCTGCCACAGAAAATCCGCCTCCCATAGAAATGTAACAAGTCTTTTTTCGAAGTTAAAGAAGAAGAGAGATCGATCACTCGACACACGGACCTGTTTAATCTCATTAAGCTTTCTAAATGCCATTCTGAGGTCCTCTGACAGACGCGCTTGAGAAAACTTTGCCTCATCCTTTGCTTCGACTTTTTTTGGCTTGAAATCGAACTGGTCAGATGGGATAGGGTCAGAGTATCCTCGGCGGGCTTGAGCATCTTCTCACGGGCGAGCGCGGTGGAGGGGCACATGCTCTCTGAGTTACTTCGTGATGCTGCCTTCCATTCGATTTCGATGCTCGAAGTTGGTCCGAACGAAGATACGACAATGCCGCCAATGGCGTAACGGGGATCGCGCGCGACCGATGGAAAACGTCGAATGCACAAATTTTTTTTCGGACATTTTTGGCTTCTCCGTTCAGTTCGCAGAGGGGAGTGCTCCATCTTAGCTTCGGCTTCCCGAGTTTGAAATGTCATTTAGAGCAGGGCCCGAGAGAGTCAAACAAGTGAGCAAACAGTGCATCCATCCTGATTTTGTGTCCATGCCTCTGTGCTTCGACAACGCATTGGCTCCCGCTCGTCCGTGGATCGATCCTACCCATCGCGTTTGACACCGACGATCAGGTAATCCGTCAATCCTTCGGTCGAGGAACTATTGACGTCTGTCGTTTCTAATAACCTCAGCTTATTCAATATTCTGTTCCTTCGCTTTTGCTGCTCGGCTTTGTTTTTCTTCGACCAATGGAAACCCAGTTCAGTGTGCGATAGAGCTGGGCGCAGAACTCACACGATTCGCAATGCAGGCGGAAGCCAGCTTAGGAACGATGCTCCCCATGATTATGTATCTCCACAGCAAACGGAACCCATTCGAGGACTCCTTAGACATTTGAACAGAAGTCGGCCTACCAAACTTCGATCCGGACTCGGAACCTATCTAGGTGGGACGTAGGACCTTCGACGGTAAAATCGGAGATGAGGAAAACTTTTTACTTACGTCGATCAGTCACATCTCGATCTCGGTGCAAGACATCCAGCACAAGGGTGAATGTTTCCTGGAAGAGAAAACGCATTTTAGGAACAGGTGAGCTCTTCAATGACCGGAGGAGTTGAATTTCCCCCTACGGCCGACATCTGAGGCAATTTCGTACGTTTTGAACCCCTCAAGAGCCTTTCCGAGATGAGATGACTCCGTGTACGACGAGCTTCTTCTCCGTATTCCTTTCCAAAGCCGATTCAATTATCGAATAGCACGACGGAAACATCGACCACGCTCGCTCGTACGCTAGCCTCAGAATGAACTAGATTCTTCATGCGTGATTATGCGAACTCATGTCAGCGCGGATAGTCCTGCCGGCGCGTTGTCGATAAGAATGGCTTCGGTGTCTGAGCGAAGCTTCATCGATTACAGAATACCCACCTAATTACAGCAACAAAGCAGCCACTGTATTATTATATCGTTAGACTAATGATTTCATACGGATTGAAAACGCTGCACGGTAGCCCTCCAGCATCCGAATGACACGCCGCGGCCGCCGTAATCGCTCCAACGTTGAGCGTAGTAATACATAGACAGTGACGATGTCGGCGCCTTAGCAAAAGTTGTGAATCTGTGAATGGGCCTCTTCTCTTGAACGGAATCGAAAATTGTTTCACTCGACCAGACAAGATTTTGCCTGTGGATCCCGACAAGCTTTTCGGCTGTCCGTACGGAACTACCGGTCAAGCGGATTGTTCGCGGGCAAAAGATCACAGGGACAGAGTAGCGTCGGCGGCAAAAAAATGCCTCTGTTGACGTTTTTTCTCTGTGCACGTTCGCGCTCAGATCGGGCAGAATTTCCGACGCGGCGCCGGCGTAGGCTTCACCTTCACATCTGAGATTTGAAATCTCCGCCGACGTCGACATGAGCGAAGTTCTTGCTCACCGCGAGCGAGTAGTGATTTCTCACAGCTCAGTGATTTCTCTCGGATATTTTTAACGGCGTTGATCGAGTTGAGGTTTGTTTTGAGCCGTTCCGTAGTAGTTCCACGCGCGAGGCCGCGGCTCAATTGAGCCCCGTCAGTCAGAGTCCCAGCGATCAACGTCAACTACGTCTACGATTCCCGGAGGAAAACAATCGAGCGACTGCTCTCGAGCGCTCCTCGGCATGGCGAACGAAGCTCGCGGACTACGCCATACTTCGCTTGATGTTGCTCCTGTTACGCTTGAAACGCTTGGCTATTCGTTCGTTTGACTGTTTGTTAGTCCTTTCAGTCGTCCATTCGCAGTACAAAAGTTGCCCCGGTCGCTGCGGAAAACTGAGAGAAGAGCTAGGTAGTCTAAGACGGCAAAGAAAGACGGCACGAAAAACCATTGACCACACCCTTGTTCATCCCGAAGCAACGTCGTCGGCGAGCCACCAGTTCAGGACAGCCGACTACTACCAATAAACACTCAATATAATTTTTGCCTTTCTTCGGAGTCATCAGCGTGACTCCGCCGTGATTTTGCCGTGACGGAGACGCGTGCTGCCTAAGTAGCTGCCCCTAGCCTATTATTGGTATTCATTGTTGTACGACGAACGACTTCTCCGCGGAGTTCCATTCTTCGACTGAATTTCTGATGTTGACGTGTTTCCCACAGTGCCTATCATCATTAACATCGCTATCAAGAGCACATGACTGCGGACGGAGCTCCATGTCTTGAGTCCCATCCATGTCGAGGAAACGACATCGAGCGACGAAGGAACGAATGAATATGAGAATGAATGGATTGATGCATTGATTGATGGCCAGTAATAAGTTCAGGCGGATATTCAACGTTCCGCAGTGCCCATACGACCCGGGTCGACACGCACTCGTTTGGTAGGGAATCGCTCCTCCGAAGAAGTGTGTCTATCGATCCAGGAAAAGTGTTCCATCAAAACACGAGCTCCGATAGGACGAGCGACGACCACTATTCCAGTGAACTAACCACCGAACAGCACTACTACCTACGTCGATTCGGCCCCTGTGTTTAATTCTCCGTCACGGAGTCATTCTCACAGGATCACACCAAACGACACAGACGGTCGGCTATCGGCGCCGTCGTCGTCGTTTTACTCGAGGGTGACAGAACCAGCTTCTTCCTTCACGTAGTTACGGGAGCCCCAGGCTGTACGTACGTCTCCCGGATCACGTCGGGCTCCTGCCACGCACATGGATGCGTCATGTTGAAAATTCACCGCATGAATTTCCGAGAAACTAAATGAACGAATAGACCGACGGGCATGGATAATTGAGCGCTGACTGAGAGTGGACGAGTGAGACTGTCATTACGATCGCAGCACAAAAGTTTCGGCTCTTGGCAGGCCGAGCGAAGGCCATGCTCTCGATAGCTCTCTACCGATCGGCGATCCGCTGTGCTCCCAAGACTCGAAGTTTCAAGTTCGGATTTATGAAGGAGTCGAGCAAGAAGTCGCGTCGGCGGCGGTGACAGTGGCGGCGATGGTGGACATTAATTATCTGCTAGTGTGTTTATGTTCTAGCTGCATAGTGACACGGCCCCATTCCACGAAACGTCGTTTCTTGCTTCCTCAACTCACTCCGTACCAACGAACGAACGACCGACCGAGCAGGCTGCCGGCAAGCGAAGCGGCTAGTCGGCCGGCCAACAATTGTTTCTTGTCAATGGAACCGCCATCAAGCAGCCAGTCCGAGCGACCAGGGCGGTATTCATATTTAAATCGTTCGAATACCGACTCAGCGTCTCAACGTAAAAACGTCAACCACTATTTCTTTTAACGGTCGGTCTCGACTCGCTCGGCTCCGACACCGCAGTCCGATTGCTCGAGTGGACCATACCCGATTTTTCGTCCGCTGCGAAAACCGAAATTGCACCGTTGCAACTCCTGTTTTCCAGGGCAAGCTCACGCGTCGTCGGGGCGGGCCCGGTTCGTTAGGAAGCAGCCGGAATTCGTCGTAGGCAGTATCGAGCTTCGAGGTCTGGGGGGAGTCGTGATTACCCGCTAGAGTCAGTCGCCTCATCAGAACGAAATTCACAGAACGCCCACGATAAGTCCCAGCTACTTCTGGTCGCTTGTGGCCGGCACGCTTCAGTCTCGTGACGATCTACGACGCAGTTAAATGTCTACGAGTCACCATGTGCGGAACGCAATGCACATGGCGGGTGCTCGACGAAGACAGGAAGCTGTACCCCAAAAGATTACATCCCGAACTAAGCAACCCCGCAAAAAACCGTAAGCGCGACCGAGGAACTGCTACGATGCTCTCGTCGGAGGACCTCGTCATTAAGATAGCGTTCCGGCGCGGCGCATACGCAGAGCGATGGATCTTCACGAGCCCCGTATGCCGACGATTCGAAGGAATCGGGACGATGAGCTGATCCGGGTGAGAAGGAAGATCTCGTGCCCTTCTCGTGCGCGGAGTCCCGCCGAAACACGAGTGGAAAACGAAAAGGAAGCAGAAGAGAGAACGGATGGAGCGTTGTTGAATAAATTTCTTAGTGTAATGTCACTTAGAAGGCGACAAATGCAGTCTCTGCAAACAATGCTCTTTTTGGACACAGAGACAAAGCGCACACGCAATTTCTCGACTTGTTTTGTTGGAGTCTTCGTTCTCGTTTTTTCTTCTTTCGTTTTCCCATTCTACCTCTCTGTCTATCATCTGTTACGAATTCCGAACACTTGAATACAACCGCATAACAGCAGCGAGGCATCTGCTGCAGTGCTCGGTCGCAGCAGAAGGCAACACGCTCAGAAACACATCGAGACAGGGACAGAAAATTGCCACCGGCGAACTGCTCCAGAGAAAGCCATTTAATTTGAGTGACCCCGTCAACTTCAAAGAGTAGAGGGAACAGTCAACTTTGTTGAGGAGATTCGCCGCGCAGAATCGGCGCGACAGACTCAAACGGCGACGGATAGTTTCTGCGGCCCGCAATCGGTCGCTTATCGGCCGAAGTCAGTGTCTCGTTCCTCTACGGAATTGATTCCGCTCCCTGGAGGAGACCGGGAGCGGATCCGGGGATGAGAGTAGCCGCAGCCGTCCGGAAACTCCCGATCTGGGCCCGAAGACTTCACTCATTGAGATGCAGAGCCGAGGGCGGCGAAGTTGGGAAGCCGAGGCTCGCCCCAAGAGAATCTCCCATTCAGAAACAAACAGCCCTACAAACGTCGGTTGCTAAAGCTTCTACCCGTCATGACATGACTATGCTGAGCGCTGCAACCTGTGAAACTGACTAGAGGTACACTTAAACAGTGGCACAAACAGTTAGATGGTGGTTTCCCAAAGTTTGCTGTCGGAATTCTCAAGGCAGCACACTATGAAGTGTTTACCGTGAGGTCCACTGTGTGGGGCCACCCTCACTTCTTCAAGATCTGATCGGCCCCTCATCACGCCGCCTTCGTCGTCGACGTTCCCGCCGCCGGTAAACTGACGTAACCGCAAAATGAGATCTTCTTTCTCTATGCACTATTTCGATCAGATCGATCTCTCTCTCTTCCTCCCCTATAGCCTTCACACTACGGCCTCGTAATCTTGATCTTCGTCGGTAGAAATTCTGCGACAAGCACCATGAAACGACCGGGAAACTGCATCGGGTCCGGGTCGGACACGATATCTGGTGAGGGGAAAGCTCCTTCATAACTTCCGATGGAGTCTGTGTCCGGCAGGATCTTGGTGAGTAGGAGGAAAACGCCCGGAAGATTGAGGAGACTTCCCCTTAACGAGAAAGTCGCCGATAGAGTGTCTCGATTGGAATCTGGAAACGACTGAAGGGAAGGAAAACGAGGAACCGCAGGACCGACAAGCCACCGACAGAAAGAAACACTAAAATGGCTGTAAAATTAAATACGAGTAATGAAAGCAATGAGCCAAGCCGCTTCCCGCCAGCTTCCATAAACCCGCCGCGAGAGAGAGTTAATTAAAATCCAAAGAGAAAAACTTCAAGAAACTAACCCGGCTAAAGGATGAAAGAAGACGGCTTCTCTTGAAAGATCGGACAGAAGACTTGAGAGAACAGTGAGACATTTTGTGACTACCACAACGGCGCCGGCAGTAGAAGACTACCTGGACGGTTTTTCCCCTTCTATAGGACGCGCAGGCAGAAAAGCGGCGGAAAATAGGAATGAGAATGGAAAAGAAAAACACTCGAAGAAAGCAAGGAATAAACAAACAAATAAAGAGGAAGGAACGAGAATACGGAAGGCAGCCCTGTACTAAACCTTTCATCGGCCCGCACTTGAGCGTGAGTTGAACGAACGAGCGAAGGGAGGAATGTAGCCCGTCGACTAAGACAGTGAGAGCAGATAAGCACCGAGTTTTGGTATTAATTCAGAGGCAGAAAGAATGCTCTGCGCACGCCGATCCATTCGGGTGGACGGAAATGGAGGTCGGAGCCGAATAATCGAGAAACCAGTCTTATTATGGAGGGTTTGCGCCCTTTGAATGCTGCTGTGACAGTGTACTGACTGGACTCGACTCTAGAGCGACAGCTCCTGTCACGTGTCGCGGAGAATGTCATGCATCTCCTTGTTATCCTTCCAGTGATAGGCGATCTTCCCACCTTACCTAACTCGACTCAACCGACAACAAACTCCCCGTCGAAGGAGCATGTCGAGTGATGAAAGAGAAAAAACTCACAGAAAATCAGCTGAGGATGCCCGCGCAATGAAGTGCTTGTGTCTGCTCTCGGATCGAGCTCCCTCGACATCAAAGCTCGAGTCGTCTATCCAATCAGCCACCCTGTCCACTCGGGAGCGCAGCTTTGACCGGTCCAGAAAATCTCCCCTTTGTAATTTGCACTGGTCACCCAGATCGGCTTTCGCGAGCACTCCTTGTGTGGCTATCCCCTCTAATAAATAGGTTTCACTTCACCCCGAAAAAACAATCTGCAATCTTGACCAGAGCAACAAAAGTGTTCGTTTTTCGTGTCTTGTGGCTCCCGGGACGCGGGGAGACACAGGGTCCCAAGCCGGGGACACTCGTGACTGACCCGGTAGCTTCGTCGACTATGCGTGTCGCTTTGGGTGCGATCTATCGAACAGAAAAACTTTCGAGATGGAAGACTTCGACGACTCCATTGAATTAGGAGCAAGCGAGAAAATTAGAGCTCGACAGCGACAGTCGTTTCATATCATATCGTCACGATGTGCTCATGACTATGGGCGCAACAGAAAGCGGGATGGCTGCGTCGACAGGGCTCTGCCTGCGGATGAGCTCCTCGATCCTTACCAGCGCCTGGTCGGATAGTTCGCTCCATCTGACGAGTTTGTCAATGCCCGAACGATTGCTCAGGCGCTCCCTCAGAATGAAGCGCGTCGAGTTTGAACTCGGCTCAATTGGCTCACCCTTTTCCTTCTTGATTCCAGACGGATTCTAGTTTTCGACCGCATCGACTAATCCCCTTTCTCGCATTGAGGATTTTTGGAGCAGAAGAAGTGTCAAAACCTTCAGGATTTTTATGCGAGGGTGTCACCGCTCTCAAACGCGCGACCAGCGACTAGCTCAATTTATTTCTCTTTGGAGCGTCCCTCCGCATTAACAATGCCCGGGTCCAGTCGGCGAACCAGCGAAGCCTTTCGACATGAGAAACGAGCGGAGAGAGAAACAGAGGAAGAAAATACACTCCGGAATGAGGACAAATTCGAGCCTATTCAAAATCCTGTCTCGAAACTGTGTCCAAAACCCCGACTGTAATCCTTCGATTTCAGTCGCTGCTTCCTTCAGGCTCCGCAAACAAATCGTCGAGCCGGCGTTCGGTAAAGAGTTGAATGAGCTCCTGCCGATCACTGATTTGAGATTCGAATTTTTAGGTAGAATCTTCACGGTCTCAAACGGCTATCGGATGCGGCAGCTGGTTTGTCGAGCATTTGAGATGATGAAGTATCGATGAGCTTCGAATGCGGTTCGTCAAGAGAGAGAGGTGTTGGCGGTGGCGGCAGCGGTCGAGTGGGAGTGCGATATGTATGCTCATGAAAAAACTTCCCCCAAAAGCTTGACGAGTGAATATAACGAGTGTGTCGATGACGAATGCACTCTCATGATAAATTACAGCACTTGATCTCCTCCTCCGCAACTTGTCAACTCACTTTCGGTGGAGTACCGCTCCGATTGATGAAGATGAATCGAAAACAAGGAAAATAACACAACCAAATTGCGAAACCTCAGACGGGTGCTCTGCTCCGGACTTCAGTCAGTCTTAGATTTGGCACGCGCCTGCTCCGAACACCTGGAGATCGATTCTTGAACGTTGCGTTATTAGAGACCTCCGCGGCACTCAGGGCCATGCGAGGTGTCTCTGCCGAGGCGAATAGATTGTCATGGAGCCGTGGTTCGGACCCTGATTCGAATACGGGCTCGGAAGACGTCGGATGAACTACTACGAGGCTCCCTCCTCTGTCTCCGACTCTATTGAATAGAAGCTCGGAACGGGATCCCTGTGAACGAATCAGTGGACACAGGAGGACCAGACACTGCTCGGAATCCGATGACCGCCGGGAATAAAAACGGGGGTTCCCGATCTTAACGCTCCAGTCACGAGCTGAACGCTCACTTATAGCAGGGTCCATGATGGCACGATCGGCAACTTCGTAACTCTTTCAAGACGGGGAAGAGATTTTAGTGACACAATGAAATCGGGTTCCGAATTGGAGCGTGTTCCCTGATCGGAGAGATCTGCTCCGATCCCGACAGAAAGCTGCCCCGAAATTCCGCTCGTAAACCCCGTCAAGGATACGGTTCGCCCTAGCACGATGCCTCGGACCGATTCATGTTCTATCTTTGTTCTGCCAGCCTCAAATAGGTACTCATCAAAGATTTGGAGTCTGATCCTCCGGGAATTATCTTTATTCCGAGACGTATGATAATCAGCGGACCGTGGTCTTCATTCGTATCTCCACTGGTACCCGTTCCGTTTGCGTTTCATTGCGCTCGATCTACGCGTTTCTTTCTGATTAAATTACGCTCTATATCCGGGTGAGTTGCTTTCGACCGACGACAGAAAACCTCGTTCACGATTTCCATTCTTCATTGGCTTCATCCAAGCGAGAAGCGAAGAGCGACCCGTCAGCCGACAGAGAGTTCCAAAATATTAATGAACCGCTTTAGTCTTCGAGTTGTTTTTAACACTCTATTATTTGCTTTTGCCACTGGCTTGCCACCACACCTCGTTAATAACGGCGTGGTTTTGCTTCTGTTTTTTCCGCTCCGCATCAGGAGACGTCGGGACTCGCACGACGTCCCCAGGGCATCCGTGTACTGACGTTTGTCTTCAATTTTTCTCCCATTCCTCTCGAAGAATCTGGAGCCATTCTCCCCGGAAATTCTCTGCGCCTCGGATGGACTTGTTCTACCGTTTCGATCCATGTGGTCGCTGCCCGTCCTCGGATAGGCGATATTCAGTGAACTTCAATCGACGAGATCAACAATTATGCCGAAGGTATAACGAATTCAATCTCAAGCATCACCGCTGCTTTCAACGGCGATCTTAGGGACAAACTTTGACTATTTCACCCCATCTGGTCGGCTAAAAACTTACACGGGTCGCTGTAGCGGCGCATTAATCTCCACCGCTCGCTGAAGCTATGCTCAGCCACCGACGGCGCGGCGGCGGCGGCTTCAGGGTGGCAGAGCGGACCGCTCGCTCGCTAGATGCCGAGCGAATCGAGGAGTACCTTCACGAACAAACGAGCGGAGGATAGACTCTCGGATCCATTTGCGAGCGGTCGAGGTTCGCTCAGATAAATTTCACAAATGTTCTCAACCTCAAGTCCCAGTGGAATTCGAACGAAAAAAAATCTCGATGCTCGTTTAAAGACTCCTTCCGAAGCATCCTTGATTCAGATTTCCGATGGGGCTCTTGCCAACATTTCGAAGTATTTGTCAGTCTGGGTGTCGACCAGCCCGCCAGCATAACAGCTAACCCAACACCGTCATTGACCACCTACATCATGAACGCCACAATTGTGGCAGCCTCGTACAGTCTGACTTGGCCAATTACCAGCGGGCAGCCGAATACCCCGGGACCCAGGAATCAATAGATAGCGCTCATCACAAACGTGCTGATGCGACATTGGATGTTTTCCTCAGGGGATGGGTTTGAGGCTCGGTGCGTCTCCGCGACGCTCAAGAGTCGAACTCGAGTTCCGCCCCTCGGCTTCTCCGGAGAGATCCCATCCTCGATTCTCGTCTCCGGCGATTTCTTCGCGTCGTGGCTAGAACCGGTGGCGTTTCTCGACAAGGAACGTCGTGTGTCTTCAACCAGCACAACCTTTCATGTTATCGGGTCGTTGTCGTCTTCGTCCTCAAGACAGCCGACTTCAATATAATTTAGCGAGTCGTCGGTTTTCGCTCGCGAGCGAGCTAACTGCTCCTAACTTCTATCGCGCTGCACTTTGAAAATTCTTGCTCGTGAACAGTGTAACCAGTCAAGCAGTCTACAGCGAGCTGGACTGTGCGTCGCTCGAAGACACATCCCTTCCCTTATCGGTCCACCGCGAAGACCACCGAAGATCAAGATACGGCTACCGTCGAGCATTACAATGCACCGCAGCAATCACTACCGTAAACTTCGGATCCCGGCTGACCCGGCGGATCTCAATGGAAATCTCCGAGAATGAAGTCCTCGTGCGACAGTCTATGGTGCCCTACGGGTTCGTCTGGCGTCTGACAGCTGACTGAGAACTGCGGCGATCAGAGCAGAAGCACGCGTAGTAGTGCATGCTGGAATATGATTATTCCACTCGAGGACTCATTGGAAGGTATTACGTTGCTTTCTTTGGCTGGCGCCCATCTTTCGTCGGTTCGTAACGGGCATACCAGAAAGAATCGATCGAAAGAGATCCCTCTGCCATCTGTTCGGTGCTAATTTGTTACGGAGTATAAGGAGAACTTCGCCGTTGTCGCCTACAACACGGACGCCCTTCAGTGACCCTTCTGCAGTTAGGCGCCATGACCGCTCGCTGATCTTCGCTCTTCGGTCTCACAGTTCGCTCGCATGCCCAGAGAGCGCGAAAAGGAAAATATTAAAACACTGTTGCCGCGTCCAGCGTCTTCGAGGAAGAGAAAAAATGTCGGGACCGCACGCGAACTGATAAAAGACATCGCGCAGAAGCGAATCAGTCAGCGCCGGAGAAACAGGAGCGCAGGAGAAAAATCTACTGAAATTCGCCTCGACGAAAACGAAAAATTGTCTTCAAAACGTTGCCTGCTGTTCAAGCTGCACTGGACTCATTAAAATCGGTATGTTGTATTTTCTGTTCCTCTCCGGCCACCGACTATCGAACAACTTAGCGCGTTGACGTTGCCAAACAGAGGAGTCACATAGCAGATGTTCTCCCCGCAAGGACGGAGCTAGCCGCCGGATTCATCGAACGCTAGAAAATCTATAACCGAAAGCACGTCACAGATCGAATGCTGCCGGCGTTCTTCTTCTTACTCCCGACGAGACGTGAAGTAAAAACGTTCCGACTCGTCATAAGCAAGAAGATAAGGCTGCCCCAACCTCGTCTGGGCATCGCGACGTCCATTTCTGCTCGTCAAAAAATCACGTCGCTCCCTCGTAGTCTCGATGGCACCTCCAGTGAAGCTTACTCGAAAACATCAATGGATGCTCCCGAATGAAATTCTGGGGTCATTGAGGAATGGAGACACGGCAAGGAACTCCCGGAACGCCCGGAAGCCTCCGGAATGACACGAGCCTGAGTGATGAATGGCACGCTACAGTGAATCGATAATTTTCAGAATGAGATTGGGTATTCGATAGAGATTTGTTTTTTCTTCTCGGAGGGACCCCACAACAGGCCATTACGCTTCTCGATCAGAACCTCGGGGTAAACTGCACCGGGTTTCCACCGAAAGGACATCAGCGAAAATACCCACGCCGTCGACGAGAGGCGAGCGAAAGCAGAAGACAACAAGAAGGAAAACAACAACAACAACGACAGTCGTACGAGGAGCACCGGTCGTATTACTCATCCGCAAGCTTATTATGCAAAGCAGTCGTTCAATTCGATCGGCCATTATAGCGGATTGAATTCTCTTTGTTTCTGCGTATTCACTTCACGGAGACGGCGACACACGTATTACGCGAAGCGATCGAACTTCTCGGGGGACAAGGTGGACGAATAGCACGGGATGATAATAACAAACCGCCAATGATGATGATTAAGATAATAGTGTCAATAATGATAATGTTGAAGTTCTGACGAGTTCACGACGAAAATGAAGGCAGAAATATATTCTGTTTGTGATCGTTAGACGAAGAGCATCGCAATCTGCTACCGTCTTCAACACTGCGTGGGGGCATCCGAGATTAGGTCGGCTTATGTAGTAATCATAATAGTTCGGATGATAACAATGACACTGGTGGACAATCACTCTCAGCCGAAAGATGTCTCTGTTCATTCGAAGTCAATTGTCCAAGGAAAGTATTGACAAATATCACTGAGGAGGTCCTCTGTTGTTTTCCTACCTGAAACGACTTCAACAAATTCGCCGAATGACCGAGCCAATAATCAGATCATTCGCTCCGAGGAGGCCACCGTTTTCTCTGCTCGTTAAGGTCGCGATTGTCGGGCTGCGCGTGCTCGTTCCGATTCCGAATTTACTCTCGTTGTACTCGCCACATGCGGTGGAATACGTATGTACAAACGGGTTTTCGGCAGCGATCTCAGATTCGACGGTACGACGAAATCGAGTCGTAGCTCTCGAGCGGCCTGCCCGGAGACGGCGAAAGCGGAGTCGCTGCCAACTCTGATTCGAATTTGTTAACAGTCCCCTGACTCGCTGCTCGACTCTGTTGAAGTGCCGTGCAAACGACGAGAGAATTGAAACAATTGAAACGTTCGGCCGTAACGACTCCATCATCGGAGCGGTGCGGCGGCAGAAAAAGACCGAATGGAGGAGGAAGGGAGGAGGTGGTCACGAGCGGGCTTCTTCTTCTGAAACGAGCGGCTACCACGTAACGCGCGCAGAGCACACAGACGCACCATTATACCTCTACAGGGGGAAAAGAAGTCGAGGCAAAGCGCTGAAGTCGAGACGGCGTTGATCCGAACCGATCCCAGAATGATCTGCTTTTAGGAAACGTGTTCAACTTCGCTTCCCGCCAACGTACATTCACTGAAGTCGGAGGAGAGACGTATGCTGTCGAGTCTCCACCCAATCCATCGGGATCAAGTCCAGAATCCAATCCGAACCCGAGTCGAGGGGCGAGCCGGGGGCTCGAAACTTCGATCATCGGAATCAATCGACGATTCTCCGATGCGTGGGACTTGGTGTCGAAATTCTTGACCGATTTGCAGGTCCTTCGTCATATTCAACAAACTCGAACAGCGACTCAGATAGGCTCGAAACACAGGGAATTCTTGCTTGCCCGCTCTCTTGCCTTTGTTGAGAGTAAAGCTTGTTTCGAATCGTAAATCACTCTCTTGAAACAGAGACTCATAAACATGCTTCGAGCTGCCGTAAAACACCTTAAACATGCGGCACTGTAGCCACATTTCCGTTCGCGGTCGCCTATAGGCTATGGGGGAAAAATGAAGAGAACAAGAAATTCGAACAAAAAGATACAAGCTATTCGCGAAAAGACTCATGTTTAGGGTCGATGCCGAACGGCACACGCGCCTCAGACCTGCCGTGAGCTCTTCAAGAGCGAAATCGACTCAGGACTTGTCTAGCGGGCTCTTCCCTTCCAGGCACCCGAGAAGAGAACTTGAGCGTGACGCCATTGGATGATTACAAATTTGATACACTTTGGTGTCATTGTTTCCGCGTTCAGAAAACCGTATAAGCTTCAAGCGCTGCCACGGAAGCATCAACAACAACACCGAAAAGAAAAACCTTAACCGTAGTTGACCCAGAAAGAAAAGTTGAAAATTACTCTTCAACTGGGAGAAACTCTCTGAAATACCCGTGTTCGTTGAAAACCAACGTTTTGTACCCTTTTAATTGTTTCCCGGCGCCGGGAGTGCCGACCTGGATCCATCTCGAAACACGACTTTTCGCGAGCGACTGTCGTCCGCCATTCTAGTTTTTCCGCGTCGCACTATAACCCGGGAAAGTTCGTCGGGGCGACCGAATTGACAAACGCAGCACAGAGTACGTAGGTACATATGTATCTGTCGGTTCATCGATACCCAATGCGTTCGCTTGATAACTGGACAAAGATGGTCGCTTCAGTGGTGCTTGTCTCAGGATGGGTTCCTGCTTCTCATCCATTGACCCGTGATGTCTCGATTCGGTTGCTATTAAGGCAAAACAGCGAACTTTCGCACGTTTTTATTCTGTTGTCCGACTCGCCAGTGATGTCGTTGCATTCGCGCAACAGCATCGCCATAAAAAAGTCCACGAGCTTCGCCGTAATGACTTTTGGGTGCTGTCTCATCTCCCTATTCCGTCTATGCGAAGTTGTGATTCATTCAAAATACTCAAAAGACCTTTCGGGGAGAGCCCAGTCATTCACTTCTTAACATCAAGTTTCATCTCCCCTTTCTGCTAATCCGCTGTGCAGAGTTTCAACCCTCAATGGGTCAGAATGAATAATCCGCGGCATATCTGAACATCGGAAGCGACTTCGCAACGTACATCGGGTATCGGCATCGCTCATCAACGATCCGTAGGCAAGTTAGCTGCTGGGTTAAGGGTGCCGTTTCATCGAGAATACAGCGAGCTCCTCACTACGACGGAACATACGTCAATCAGCAATCGAATGCGAAACTTACTAGACCGCTGATACGTTGACTTCCAATCAGAGCGGTCCTCGGCCGCATCGTCGGCTGCTGGATGCGATACCGACCGGAAAGATATTCATTCCGGGCGTAGAGTCGCTGTAAGTGTGTGCGTTCGTGTATCTAGAATTGTTTGAACACGGCGACTGCGTTTGACGAAGGAGCATGCCGAAGGAGAAACAACGCGCGTGTAACCTTCACGCATCCCTTGAGACGAATTGAATCAGATCCGGCGGGCGAATCTCGCTGCTCGATATGAATCTGTATATTTGTTGTCCGTATCGTGGCAGAGGTCTTCATTAATGATATTTCGTTCCGTTCTCACCCCTATCACGGTTCGACTCGACGGTCGGCTCCCGATGGCTCCTCTCGTGCCTTCTTTCGGACGTTTAACAAAATACTGCAGGGATTTTACGGATTAAGGAACTCCAACAAAATTCCAGTCGGCGATATTTCCCACACGGCGACATCACGTAGACAAAACACACGTATTCGATTGAAGTCCCGCCAGGATGGTCGCTCGCTCTGACTGAAATCTTCACGGCTGCCGTGGCCGTAGTTGTCGGCTACGGCAGATACGATCCCCAGTCACGGCTGACCGGACACCAGCTATCCCCTAACGAGCTCTCATTACACACCGCAGATTTCTTCTCCGACAGACGTTGCCGTGCGTCGTAGACCTCCACCCCTACTGTAGTACGGCCGCAAAAAACGACAGAATACGATCGCTACGCATACGGCGGCTAACCGCCACCGAAACAGTCAATCACAGTCTGTCCGCCTAACTGCACGGGAAGTTCAGGGAGGATCCCGCGTCAACGGAACGGATCAACTCTCAAGAAATTCCTTTGTCTGCTGACGCTCCGTGAACGCGATCTCGTTTTTGTCTCGGTCGGCGAACGAAAGGAAGCAGACTCGCGCGAAGGCTCCAAAGCCGATCTATCACGGCATTACAACCTCTTGGAAAGTTGAGCCAGGGAAATGTCCATGCCCACTTTCTCAAGAAAAATCGTCCCACGAATCACGAATCGAAGAATTTTACAAAGTGGGCCTAGTCACCGGTGTTGGACAACTCGATAAATTCATCGATCTGTGCCCGGAGCGGGACCGGAGCGTGTTGATGGCTAAACTGAACGAGGTAGACAATGGGCATCCCTGCCTCTCACTCGATTTCCCAAAACTCTGTTCAGTTCGACAGATGAGAACATTTTACTCGCGTCAGAAGTGGGTCATAAATTCAATTCGACGACTGCTGCCCGAACATTCGCCGTGACAACAACAACAGCGGCAGCTGCTTTGAATATTCCTGTTTGCAGCAGGAGCTGCTTTCCTATCCGCCTTTTTATCTGTTCATCTGTGTGTCTGTCGCTCCGTAGGCCCGCCATTTGCCCATTGCTTGATTCGACTGTCAGACTCGATTGGCCAGCGCGGCGTCGACCTGGTGCTAGATCGCCGTCACAGGCGCCAGAATGTCAACGTTAGCAGCAGAGTTATAACTCAATTCTCGACAATGCAGCTAAAAAGCAGCGGCGCCAGCGCTCGCGTGTGTGATGTCGCTTGGAAGTTCTGTCGTTCCTTGGAACCGCAACGTCACCTCTAGTTTCTTGGGGGAAATGAAGTTGGACGGAGGTTTATTATGTAGATTCGCAGAATCTCGCGGCTCGGTTCAATTGGTCCGCTCGGGAATTATCACCCGACGCAAATCTCTTCGAGCAAAGTAGTCGAATCTCGTAGAAGTCGCGGCTCCGAGTGAAGCTCTCACACACGCCGCCGTCGAGCAACGAAAATGTCGTCCGGCAACACGCTTCAGTCCAGAGATGCCATTCGAGCTTCGCTTCAAATATGACGCTGCTGGGAATTCAGTCCTGGGAACGACGACGACAGTCAGGTATACGAACATCACAGGCCGGTGGACAAGTGCGGCCACTCGACTCGAGCAGACTTTCAGCGTAATTTAAAGGAAAACAAGAGAACAGAAACGACCCGCGTGTTTGCCGAGGCGTTCGTCGGCGGACGTCCAGAGCGGCTCCAGCACGTTTTTTTGATTTTCGGGTGTCCAGTTAGGTACGGTACGCGCTACCGTAGCCGGAGTTGGGGCCCTAATGACCCATGTTATCAACGAAGAAAGGGTCCCGCTCGGAGTCACTATCTCGCCCATGGGTTTTCCTCGTAGCCCGAAGGGATTTTTCGCGTAGACTTGATTGAATGGAGCAGGTCACTTACCTGGAATCAATTCGGAAGCGCTTTAGAAATCGGGTTATAGCATCATAGGAATTCTCTGCTTAGTTTTTATTATTCCCGGCCGCCATTTCCCAGTAGTATCGCCCTGCGAAATAATAATCATCTCCGACTGAATGCCAACATGAATATTCGTTCTACAACGTGTGGGTCGACACCACCTGCGCGGGGGACTCACGAAACTCTGGTCTGGAAGTTCCGCAGAACGTGTTCGCCCGGTCGCCATACTTTACTTTGACTTTCGGATGCAGCTGTGTCGGGAGCTTTCGTGTTTTCGGGAGAGTGTTTCCGCATCGCCCTGGCCCTGTCAGCATCCTCTAGCATTAGAGCTCCAGAATCGCGACATCGAGATCGTCGGTCTTTTGACTCCATGATCGGATCATTCATCTTCGGCTCTCAGTGCTTCCGCGCTAGATTACGCTCACTCATTCGGTGGACGCATTGAACGATTCCCTTGGCTACCGTTGCGGGAACACGTTAATTCAATCACAGAATAGATCGTCGCTTTATTATTAAGCGTCCCGTCACTATATTCCGACAAGGAGACAATCTAGCGGACGATATCGTCGCCGTAGGATGCTCGGAATGTAAACGCAGCAGAACTGGTTCAAAGTTGGCTCTTCGGCATCTGGTCTCAAGATCTAGGCAGAGACGAAAAAATTTTCTGCGGTTTAATCTTCTGCAAAATATTCATCTCGACTCCGCGACGATCGGCTCAAGGCTCTCTGACGATTGACTTGAGGAACAATTGAAGTGCTTTGTAGTCATCTGCTGAAAGATTTCCAGGGCCACCCAAAGCTCATCTGGGCTTTCGCCTCGGTTACGTTCTGTTAGAAGAGTAACAACGCAGATTGGGTAGGCGCTCGTGAGGTGCGGGTTGAGCCGATGCCAAAAATACCTATTTCAAAATCAGTGGAAGATCGCCACTGCGATCGTCGTCATTTTCCGAGTTCTGAATCGAATTCTTCCTCCATCCTCCGTTCGCGGGACAGTCTTCCATGCTTTGCAGCGGTTTTTGCGCAAAGCCCGCGCGGCAGCGATGCTCTGAGGATCCTAGCGGAGTTGGTTTCCACATTAAGTCTTCAAAGATTCTTCCCACCTTTCCGTGAATTTCTCGTCGTCACCACCGCTTCCCCCGAAAACAATTAGCCAACGCTCCTGAGATTTGTGCTGCCCGCGTCGTGGACGGAACCTATTGGCTTTCCTCGGGCAAAATCTGAAGTTCGCCCTAAAAAATGGCTCTATTTTGTGCTCATTTTTTTAATCTACCGAAACGATCGAGAACCAAGCGCTACGGCCAGCTGTCCACTCGGCTGTCGGGGGAGGAAGGCCAGCGGAAGGGCACTCGACGAACATCGCTCTTACGTTAGCGTGATTACTCTTGGTTCCGTCCATTTTTTTCCTCTTCATCAGACAGTGCCGCTAAACGGTCTTCGTGTTCATCCGTCTCGAAATTTGCGCCTTCCCGGTGGCACTTGTAATGTGGGGTGAAATCGTCGACGGACCAGATTCAAGATTGTAGATGCCTATCGACTGAGGAGATTAAAGTTTCACTACAAGTATATAATTCTCAACGCTGATTCCAGCGACTAACCGAGCTCGCATTGATTACTGATCGGAGCGTTCCTCATAACAGCAAGGAATTATAAAAAAAAAGATTATTGTGAAGATGTATTTGGGCGATAATCCGGTAATGATGAAAAATTATTATTCGCTACGTCCTTAGGGTGACTGAATGAATGTAGTCATGATGCGGGTCCCCTATGACGACAATGCTACTACAGTGACGCTGTCTCAGGTATTCCTCACAAATGATACGCGGCTTCGACTTGAATTACTCAATAGGTCGAGTCGCAACCGAGCTACGGCGGACCGCAGAACGGCGGCAGATGACGCGTATCAGCTGTCGCCGATCCAACTCGACATCCCAAGCAAAACGACTACGCCCCCAACGGAGCGGAGTCCTCCCCCAACGTCGATCAGATTTTCCTCCGATCCGCGTCATGGATGGAAAACAATCGCGACTCATTCCTACGGCCCAGCTCACACTCGTACAACCTCTTGCTGCCCGAATATTCGCCTGCTCCCACGTAGCCACCTTCCGAACCCTTTGAGTTGAATGCGACGCTTCATTGGGCTTGTTGATCTCTTTGTTGAAGACGCATGTATGCGCCGGAATTCTGCCAGACCATGCTTATAGTCCGATGAGTGAACTCCGCGGAACCAGCTTCTCGAGGGGAGCTTCCATTCTTCAGTGGAGAATATTTTAAAAACTTGGTACTGACCGAGGATGGTACGCCGGATGGGAGAATTCACATTCGTTAGCATGCCCGCCAGGATCGAGCGATGGGCGGGAGATTCATCAGAAAACGGGACTCAAGATGATTTACAACTGTTGTCCCCACTCTTGATGACTTTCCCTGCTTTCCATTACATTAGTGCAAGCTCGGCTCATGGATAGGAAGTATCAGTGGTCGATTCTCGTCATTCAGAGATCTCAGTGATGGCTGATGCTCTATCCTCGGGTCTTTAACACAAACAGTTCGTCAGTCTCTCCGTCAGTCTGTCAGTCAGTTACTCACTCAGTCAGTCACTCAGCCGGTTGGCTTACTGAGCGAAAGCAGTCATAACTCATAAATGAAGTCTCTGCACCACTAGCCCTCCTGTTCAGCATTGTCCGCTGATTCACGGGAGCAGGCTCTGATTCGGAGGTACTATCAACAAACGCTGGGCTCGAGGGTAGCTTAGTGAGTACACCGCAAGAAGCACAATGCCGATTGATGATCACAATACACAACACCGTTGGAGGCACGCGATCAAACTTATCAAAATTCGGAACTATTGGACGTCGACATCGATCATAGGATTTTTTGATACCGGTCCGTGTTGGGCCGACCATGTCCTCGTCCCGCTCCGAAAGCCAGGAATTTCCTAGCTTCGGTGGCGGTGGGGGTGGGTGGGATGTAGACCAGTCAAAACCGCAAGCGACCGACCAACCTACTAATGAAGACACAATGACCCCAAAAGCCTCAAAACTAAGCCACATTCATCATTCCTCAACTCGAAACAGATGATTTTTCAAAGCAAAAATTGTCCATTCATCCGCTATCGACGACCACTCGGAGTTTTGCATCACTCCCCCGCAAGAGTGATCCTCGTCTCTCCCTCCCTTCCCTCCTTTTCGTACTTGACTGGCGAATTGACGCGTGCTAGCGAAGAGGCCGAAGTCGAGTTCGGAAACTCTCTCAATTCAAACCTTGAGGGTGTTGTAAAAACAATTCATTGCCAGTCTCCGAAACGGCCTGCCGGCAGGTATGCACAGAAGGAGAGGACGGAACATGGAGGAAAAAGGACCGCATACGGATATAGCTGATAAAGGTCGGCTTTGAAATGTCACCTCTAGCCAGGCGGAGTTTTGCCTGCCTGCCTGCCTGCCCGCTCGCTCGTTCGTTCGTTCGCTCGTTTAGGCAAACCATGATGAGCTCGTATCTGATAGCGAGTAAAGCCGTCGTCGCGAATTTGACGGCCCGTTCAAGCGAAAACAAGAGCAGAAAAGTAATTTTATATTGCCGCATTCACGCAATACAAAGAGCAAAGTTTATCGAATTCGTCAGAGCCAACCAGTATTGCGCACCCATTAGCGGGAGAACTCTTCTGTCGATAGAGGCAAAAGTAGCAATCGGCCAGAATACTTCGGAAGATATATGCAGAGGTCTTCTGGAAATTAACCGTACGATGATGCGGGGAGGGCTAGGGGCGCGCATGGATTCTCTCAGCGTCGGACGGCGGACGACGACATAGAAGAGTTTTGTCTGTGGTCTGAATCATAGGAGCGGCGCTCGAAATTGAAACAGGTGCTGTTTCCTATGGACGACATGATGCATGAGATAAGGAACCGAATCCGCTCTTGACTGGATCGGAATCAGTGCATTCTAGCAGAAAGGCGTAATCGCACCGTATGGGGAACCGATTCCAGGGGAACAAAACTGAATTCCATGATCCGCGCGTTTCTTCCACGGCAGCATCGCTGAGCCTCGGTGAGTTCTTCTTTCCTCGAGCCCAAGCGTCATTGCTTCGTTGGACAGCAAACGAAAGGCGTCAAAAGAGAGAGATAACTCTGATTGTTGCTGAAGGAACGGAAACAATCCGAACAAAAGATTTCGCCGAAAATTTTGAGAGAGTGGAGGGTATCCCAGAGAATTTCTCGGAATACCGGAGTAAAAGTAAAAACACACGCAAGTCGCGAATAATCTCCCGTGCGCTCTGGGGGAGAGCGAGCCACGAGCTGGGCGGAGGTTGGTCTTTTTTTCTTGCTTTTTTCGACGCTTTTTCTCTCAATTCAATGAATGTCTCCGCATTTAACTTCCCCAGCGACAGCTACACAAAAGGTCGAATAAATCTTCCTTCGGATAGATAACACCGTAATCCTTTCCATGCCGCTGCCGGTGCTACCGCTGTCGCAGCGGCTGGCTAGGAGATCAAGCTGACAAAATCAATGGCGAATAAACGGCGGTGCAAAAACCTCAGAAATGAAAAGATAGAACCTCGCGACTTCCATCCGGCTCACCGATACTTGAGCAAACACCGCGTTAAGTCCTGGAAACTTGAGGGAGGAATTCTCCGGAATCCAGCCCAGCGTTCATGGTTCCATCGGGATCCGGGGCTACGGAGCAGCACGCGGCTGAAAATTGTACGACTCACGGAGAAAGGAACTCCGGAGGAGATTTCGACTCCATTCAAAACTCGATCAGGTTACCGGCGTACCGACCAAAGGCTGAAATATTCGCGGGATTCTCGTTTGCCTGCTCGCTGGCATGCTAGACATGTCTATTCTATTGTCTGTTGACTGAAGCGAGGGGCGATTTACAACGTTTTGTTCTAGCGAAGAGATGCCGAGAGCAAGGTATCGATCGATCTCTCTTCGCTGTTTTAGCGCAGGAGGAGAAGCAACACATAACACTGACTTCTCCTCCTCCTCCTTCTTCTTCTTCGTTCTGCTTTGTCGCAGCGTTCGTTTTGGTTGTCGTTGCCGTCGCCGCCATCGTCTCAGATAAGCGAAATCCGAGGCGATCTCCATGCTCATGCCCGCCCGCCTGCCCACCGAACAAGACCAGAGCATTGCTGTCGATGAATTGTCACGCGGACTGCGTCGCGCTCAAAGCGACCTCCGTCTCTCGCGGAGCCGATCGCTGCAGGATCCAGAACCATCGCCGCAGCAGCGAAGCCTATCTGTATCCGTTTCCCGTTCTCTCTCTCTTCCTTGGCGGTCGGTCACAGACTTCTCCAGGGACTAGGATCCCGGGCGATCAAATGAGAAACTTGTCTCAATCTTCTAGCGTCGCTCCGAAAGTCAGCGAAGATGAATCTCCACGAGAAAAGAGCGCTATCTCCCATAGTGTCCATCTGACCCGGAAAAAAAACAAGAGAAAAGAGCCGAATAAGAGACTTGGAACGGCTTCTGCTCTTAAGTGATGTAAACGCCACCATCTTCTGAAGAACTAAGACTCTCCTACCGTGAGAACTTTGGATCCTCAACAATGCCCGACAGTCTGGCTCTTTTGCCATTGCACAGTCTCGCACGTGGTCACCAGAATACACGTCATGACATTTGCAGTGGCGACAATTTCCATCGGGCACCGGTCTCCCATATTTTCCCAACTCGTTTGAGCATGTATCACGCGCTTATATTCGAAATAATTTGTGACTGCACCCATATTGAAGCGACGCCGACGTGAGACGTGAGATAGTGGACCCTTGTCGCTATCTTGGAATCTGCGCAGCTCGTCGTTGAAGAAAATCTG
Organism: Galendromus occidentalis; assembly: GCF_000255335.2. Lineage (NCBI taxonomy): Eukaryota > Metazoa > Arthropoda > Arachnida > Mesostigmata > Phytoseiidae > Galendromus > Galendromus occidentalis. The sequence continues at coordinate 1,950,548 of NW_003805465.1, forward strand.
AGGAGGAGTCCCTACAGACCGAAACGCTTCCAAGTCTTCTATGAGGTTTCGTTTCTAAAATCCACTTGAACCCTTAAAGTTTGCTCGGGTAGAGAAATCCCCAACGATCTAGGGGTAGTCCATGAGGGTATGCCTGTAGCCGCCACAAGATCACCCCCTCACACCGCACCTGACTGTTCACTGTTAGGGGGGTGGATGATGCTCAGCGGTCCCCTCTGTACAAATCTATGCCTAGATTATGACACGGACCCCATCGAGGTTCCTTTACAAATTTATAGCCTGCACTTCGCGGCCCTCGGGGACACACATAGCTCGCTGTCCCATATGGCATCGCTTTATTAGAGAGCATTGTTCTTTTGAGCTAGCTACTCGCAGGCGAGCTCTCCCCCTTACGGTACGAAGAAACTCTTTAGAACTACCCCACATATGACCCTATCGATTCCTCCTTCCCCCTGCAGACCCACTTTTGAATTCAGAAATCTGCCAAATTCGAAGGTGTGTACAGACACATCACCGCTGATGTCCGCATCAAACCACGACGAATTTGACGAGTCATCGCCCTTCAAAACTCGACCCCACCCACCCACTCACACACTTCATCGCTAATACACTCGGAGACAAACAGACTCCTCCAACAGTATCCTCTGAATTCTCCTCCTAAGCGCTCCTGCCTCGGGCTACAGATGATTGTAACCGCAAATCGCTCGGAAACCTGCCCGATGGCAAGCTTGATCTAGGATACCTCCCGGAATTCCCGCCAGGATATTTTCGTCACCAAGGGACATGAAAACCTATTCGGGGATCTCGTTTCCAGTTATACGAACGGCGGGACGCTACCGCCATACATTTATCCAAGGCGGCTGAATTTTCGGGATTTGGGACAAATGGCCTCTCGACTGTTTAGGTTTTGAGTATCTGGTTCGTTGATGGAGCTCTCCGATGTCGTAGAAAAACTCGTGTGCTGTGCCGATGAAAATGAAGTGAACAACTAGTAGCTTTAGTCCTCAAATTTCTCCCACGCCGTAAGTTCAAGAATGGACCGGAGAATGAGAGGAACTTCGCCGTTCGTAGCTAAGGAGGGAGGCCCTCGCTGTACGATGCGGTTCGCTAGTCTTGGCGTCATTGGACAGTAACACCAGTCCCACGTCGGAAGAACTGTTCGTTCGGTCTCCGTCCGTCCCAAGACGTAAACACAGAAATTGTGTCTTCTGTTAAGATGAAATGCATAAAAACCACCGGCGTCATCACCGAAAGAAGAAGAAAAAAAATAACTTCGAGAATCCCGATTGACTGAGTGAGTCCAACCGGCTTAGAGACCGGAAGCCTCGCCTTTGCTCTTTCTTCCTTCACATAGCTTCGATTCGAGGCTCGTTCCCACAGCCTCCACAAGAGAACCGGGGCCGTAGTCGAGACCAACACCGGGCTCGAGCCCGGTGCGATGCCGAACCAGAGCGCGACAGTCGAAGAGGAGGACGGCTCCGACAGGACTAGCTTGCATAACCTTGCTTCACCGGAACCAGGCCACAGGTTCGTCGATCGTGAACGGATGCACAAGTGCTTAACGAATGAGAGGAGTCACGACGAGAATCGCTGAGCGCTGAGAATCTCGCAAAAAATGCCTCGATCGATAGTGCAACATCTCTGCGTCTCCAACGATTATTTTTCCAAGTCTCTCCGAATCCGCTCACCACAGAACGATAGAGGGACAATGCGAATCAGCACCTATCTATGAAGACCACGGCAAGGAGTCATAAAATCCTGATTCGTCTTTGATTCATCCTAACCAGCGAGTAAATGCAATAAATGCGCGCATCCCTGGCACATCCAAGCGAGGAAGACCCGTGCTTCGTAAGACCGATAAACAAACAAATCGTGACATGATGTAAAGCGAATGCATTCCAGCACAAACTTGCTTTTCGATGGTCGTCTCGATAAGAAAGAGCCTCATGGACCTAGTCGAGCCGAAATCGTCTGTTTTCAAAGTCGATCAGTGGGTCTGGGTCGAAGATTTTGCACAGGATGTTCTCGAAGCTGACTGACCGTTCGGCTGCCGGATGGACAGCGCTCGGTCCCGCTAGACCAACAGGTGGGATGCATCTCGACAGTCGACCAGATCGAAGGAGAGAATAACGGCGCGCTCCGAGTCGTCGAAGCGAGCTCGAAACCTCGCCGGAAGCTCCAGCAATGATGTGTGCTGAGCTAGCTCTCATAGTTCCCGCTCGAAATCCGCCGTAGCGCGCATCAATCAAGGGACAGGAGCTCCATTATATATCAAAATTAGGATATTGGGCATAAATGTTCTGTCGACCCTTCGAATCGATATCGCGCGAGATTCCTCTTCATGCCGTCCAGTCTGGGTGATGAAAACTGTAGAGGTAAGAGATGATATTGGGAAAAGAGGGAGGCTCCCGGCTCACGGAGAATGATTCCGGACGTCGCCTGACAGGGAAGCTTTCCCGAAAGGAACGGGCGATTAGCATATGACTCCTGCTGTGTACTACATGCAGATGAGTCTGTCGGAATCATCTGAGGGAACTGGAAGCATCTTCCGGAGCAGAGCACCCGGCCACAGCGTCTGCGAGGCACTGGGTTGACCAAGTACCACCCCACAGTATTAATAATTCCCTCGGCCGCACGATGCTGCTGCTGCTGTGAGGCGGACACGTCCAGGCGGACGGACGGTCGAGGCATATTTTGTGTGGAAGGGCGACGGAGACAGAAGTTTCTGCCTCTGGCTTTTCGGTAGCTAGCGGAGATTTGTCCGTTCCTCTTTATTCAAGAGATGGCGTCGCTGGACGACACCACGTACCGAATTTATGACTTCGCACTTCAGCTACAAGCGAGTAACAGCGTAACTCCCGAAACGAAGAACCCCTTCGTCTCTATGGCGCGCAGAGGAGCGGTCGTAGATCAGTAAGAAATATCTTCGCCTTACTTCCCACACTTGCCGCTCGATGTGGTTGCTGCATCATAAACTACTGAGGAGGCATCACGGTCGCCACGTGATATTCGAAATGAAAAATATTGAAAAGAAGAGAAGGGTATAACCATACTCCTCATGATTCAGTGACAGTGTATGAACGAACCCCTCTGTAAACTCCGAGGATGAGCGACAATGCGCTTCTCGACGTTTAAGCGAGCAGCGGCTAGCTCTCACTCCGCTCGTCTTCGGTTTTGTTTCTTTCGGAAGCGGCCACAGGAAACGACTGACACTACCGAGACAGACGAATCCGGCGAAGATGCTTCGGAGCAGATATACAACACTTCGACCAAACCATGACGATGACCCGCTGGATTTCGTTTCGTACTCATGACATCCACCTAAACGTAGTGGCGGATGAGTACTTTCGCCATCATTGGAGAGATGGTTTAGTTTCCTCGCTGGCTGCTATTTATATCTTCCTCTCAGGAACACAGCACCCGTAACTTATCGCAGTTGTATTTACGATAGCACCCGTCGCCGCTGAATCCACCAAACACCGTTTTTTTTCTGATTACCGATGCACCTTAGAACAGCATGGTTCCAGCACCTAATACTCTCACTCATCCGTGTTCGGCGGGGGGATTCCACTCAGTAGACAGAAAAATTGAGAGACTCGCTGAGCACTCTGTGGGGAAGGAACAAGGAACAACGATTCGGAAGTGCATAGGAGCGGCGGAGTTGCTTCTGCCGAATCGGGATAGAGAAGATAGAAATCGATGTCGTACTGATTTTCTCACGACTAGAAAGTCAGAGTTGCGATAGGATTCCTTTCATAGAAACATTCAAGGGAGCGAGCTGAGAAGCAAGGAGCTTGGGAGAGGGAGCTGGATAACTGAAATACGTCTCGAACAATATTCTCGAGGCAACGGTCTCGGTCTGAGTGAAATGCAGATCGAGTTTATCAAAGTCATATTTTCAGAGTCAGACAGATTTGTCTGTCGTGTGCTGGCCGGATAGTTGGATTTCCGATTGAATCACACAGAGGGATCACCCGCAACGCTGCTGTGGGCCCGAAGAAACAGAGTCTTCGGACGCAGCGAACAACACAAACAAGAGTCGTCACTGGGTGTTGAGTTTCTTTCCACGAGTTTATCGTAACGACGACTGTGGAGACGCGATCAAGGGAAAAATATGATCCAACGATTCGGACTTCCCCCATCATCTTTCGTCGATTTAGGGGGGAATCGATACGTTTCGGTGCAGTAAATTGAAACCGAGGGACCGCCAACGGCGCACCCGAAGTAGGTAAGCATCCGGTGGATTCACACAGTTTCATTGTATTCGCGCGCGGTTCTCGTTTTCGAGTTTTCTGAAGGAGGTGTAAAACGGGAGCTCAGAGCCGGGAGTCGTGACAGATTCGTCTGCGAGCTAATTCCGAATCCGAGTGAACGGGTTGAAAAGAGCAGGCTCCGACCGGCTCGCGAACACAGTCCCTACAGTGCAATAAACTCTTTTTGAGTAGCGGAAGTACTTCACGAGCATCTTCTAAAGAAGCGTCGGATCCAAACTCGCTCGATACGCGATTTGGGGGAGAGACGGTAGGTGAAGAACCCAAACAAAACAAAGTTTTTCAGCGCTTGATTTCGATCGAATTGTCGAGAGATTTACAGCTCCAGAAAGAGTTCAACAAACGGCCATTGTATCGATGCATAGCATGGGACATCGCCGGTTCTGTATGGGACCGATACTGAAAAGCTTGCGACATCATAAAGGTGTAAATCTGATTTTTCTTTCATCCTTTTCTCCACCGAATTTCGATCTCTATTGATGTCGTTTCCCGCTACAACCTAACGGTAAACACTGATACGGAGACGATCGTTCGCCTAATACCCTCAGATTGACTCACGACGAGATGACGAGAACCATGGCGGTGGTATTGTCGCTGAGCTTGACTGTTTCAGAAGGGAGGCGAGCGCTCGTTAGGTTCAGTATGGTTCCCATCCGGGCTATCTGATCCAAGAATGTGTCTAAGTTTTTCAGATTAAATATTTCACGAGTGTTTGTGTTTGGTGAAATTCGCGACCTCAACCGTAAAACATACGCCGACGAACAGCATTCGATCGAACGTAGTTTTTTATTGATGCCTATGAATGACCAGGGCTTCCTCGACGGGGTCGGTTAGGGATCGCAATCTTCCTCGTGGCTCTAAGCCTCACGCATACCTTCGGATCGCGGAGCTCGCTCCCCGTTCTGAGTCGATTCCCAGTGGGTCAGGCCTTTCCGAAACACTGAGAACCTTGTCGGCCTTGGTGTACTTTTTTTCGATACCCGGTTGACCCATTCCCTCGAATTCAATCGCAAGCGAACCTTTAAAAAGTCATTGAGATGCAAAGAATTTACGACTCCACCCCCGCAAGCAAACGACAATGCTATCTCTGCGCAATTGGGAATTAATTCCGCTCAGAACAACGGGAAGCATCTAGATTGCTGCATATAAATCGTTCAAATCGTTACATATCCGGACTGTAAAACAGAGTCAAAGGTTCCCGATACCATGGAGCGACCCATTGAGAAGCATACAGCGGTCTTTCGGTCGTCCCGGTCTCATATGTGGGCCGTTCGATTCGTACGGGTGAACTCGCCGTTTTCGACGGGCTCTCATCAGCACGGTCAAGGAGAATTTCACTCCGAGGCGACCCCCTCTCTCTTTCGAGAGTACCTAAGTAGATGCGGAATCCATCGATACTCTCAGGATGGAAGCGAAAAACAACGGATCAATAAATTTCACTAGCAGACCGTCGCTGTTTCTCCACATTCGAGCGGCATTCGATTTCTTCGCGTAAACCATCGCTCAACGAACGTAATTCCGTAAATGTCGCACTGACTGCTGACGAGCAAGAAAAACGAGTCAAGTGAAATTCCTGCATTCTTGACGCATGGTGCGGCTGCCGGGTCTATTCCTGTTGTTTTTTTCGTGTGTGCTTTCTCAATATCGTCCTGCGAAAATTCCGCGCACGTTCTTTGACAGCTCCATTTGCTGACGTGAATGACATCGGAGCACAGAGCTAATCAGATTTCCTCTGAACAGACCACGAAAGCGCTCGTAGCTTCATTTTGACGACTTCCCACTGAGGTGCGACGGGAGGGGGAAGCAGAAGAGTCAAAAAAGAGTAGACGGCCGAAAGTCGAAATATGTATGTATATGTATATCAATCCTCGGCGCCCATGGCGTCGTGAATTTCTCCGCAGCATCCTTATTTTTCGGGGCTTGTCAGTGTCGGAAGAAGAATTTCGCTATGAGAACACTGTCACTGATAGCCTCGAGCATCTTTCCATCCGATCGCGATACGGTGTTCAGAACTTTGTACGTGGTAGCGTCTGACAGGTCTGTAAAGCTCGGCCCGGGGACACCTGAGAGAGGAACTCCCCGTAAAGTCCCTCTGGGAAGAATCATAGCAAATCCAGGTGACGGGAATCGCGGACCTCGGCTTCAAAAGTTCTGTCTTGACCAGTTAGAATGGACAGCGTCCCTTATCGTCAAACCATCGGACGATAGCCGGAGAAATGACGACGGCAGAGAGGAAGAACCAACCATCCCCTAACTCAACAAGTTTAGCGGCAACTCAACGGAACACGAGAAAAACCAACAGCGACGTAAACCCCGAACGGGAAACAATGGTGGCTTACAGAGGCGCTCAGAGGAGCGTAATTAAAGTGTCCCCAAGAGCATAATGACTCATCATAATTAGAGAAGAGCATCTGATAGCGGTGATATCTGAAAATTAAATCATGTGAAATTCTTGCCCTGTGTTCCTCCACTTCAAGTGAAAAAGAGGGTGAGAAGACGCATCGTGATCATCACTAAAAGCTTCAGAGGCTGGAACCACCGAGTTTCACGGGACTCGTATAGCGCTGCGTCTTCTGTGAAGTCCTTCCTCGCTCGCGGAGCAGCGTCTCCGGAGATTCGGATTTGGCCCCAAAATCAAACAATACTCTTCGTGTACAACGCTATGATGCTTCTTTTTCCGCTTCTGCTCCTGCTTGGGAACTTCTCACTGCCGATGTGTATAGCGTCAACGAATTCGACGATGACGACGACGCCGCGCTGCTATCGTTGCCGAAAGGAGCGCCGAAAGCGGGACCAAATTCTGCGTAAGACAGGCAGGCAGGCATGGAGGCTGACTGAGTGACTGGCCGGCCAGCCAGCCGGTTTGCCGGCCGGCTTCTTGGCAAGGTAGACAGCAGGCATTCAGTTCGTCAGGTATTTTGAATCGGATCTCTACGGTGAATGTAAAACACAATGAGATGCAAAAACTCCACAAGAATGGATACCTGTCGATCGTCTTCGTCTAATCGAGGCTGCAGGAAATAAAACTGATCGCAGCCCGCTTCGCCAGGGACGATTCTGACGGGAATCGATCACGCTCATTACAGCGCGAGTCATGAATCACTCTCATCCCATTCTGTTTGCGCTCCGTTCGGCCATTTACTGCGCTCGAATCGGAAAACTTTGAGAATTATTGTTGGCCACAGTGAACGGAACCCTCACGCTCCCGCCCAGAGATCAAAAAGCCTATTTGCTTCTGTCAGGGGAAAGAAGAGTAGCCGTGAACAAATCTTCCCCGGCGAACACGCGGCGTCGAGCATCGGCAAAAGGGCAACCGACAAAACAGGCGGTCACAACAACGACAACTCACAAGAACAACTCACTTTGGACATTTGTCGAACTTGACGAAAAATTCTCGTATCCGCCGCTCTCGTGGCGCTTCAGGACAATGAAAGACGCGACACATATGAATTGTCCCCCGTATCTGAGAAGCTTCATGATTCCATAATTCATGATCGCTATTTTTCGTGCTGCATGATTCGGGTCAACTCATCGATTTCACGGTATTTTAAAATGTCAACGTTTTCCGGAGACATTAGCTGCCACATACATAGATGCTCCTTGAAATCCCATCGGGGAACAGGGGGAGCTCTGCAGTGTCGGTTGAACGAGGCTCGGCGATGTCGGGTCTCGACAGTCTGAGCGAACTTTTTGTTGATTAGGTGGAATACACTGCCGGAATACACCGCACGCCTTAGGTCGAGATTCCAGCGCTGAGCTGGTCGACCGGCTCACCGACCGACACACTGACTAGATATTCCTCCGTCTGCTTCAAATCATTAATTTTTGTTCGCCTTAGAAAAGTAATGACGAAGGCGTGCTCGTTGTTGATGTCGTCATCGTCGTCATCGACGAGATCATCACCGCAGACAACGGGGAGAGGAAAAGGTAAAGAAGGATCCAGTCGAACGCCTTAATGTAAACAGCTCTTGAGTTGATCGGAAAACCTAGCAACGAATACATAACCCACTCGTTCACTCCTCACAAGCCCTCATCAGGCTCTTTGTTCGTCTGTTTCAACTTGTTCTCTCCGTCATGAGTGTAGCCTAAATAATGCCCCGGGAAGCAAAAACTCCCCATCGGACGGCGGGCCCCGGTCGCGGCACGGAGTACCTTCGCGCGGCTAAGAAGGAAACAGTCGTGGGCTCACCGACGGAAGATCGAACCTTTCGTAAATCTCGGGTGTCGGGCACGGGCGGATCGGAGTGCATTCCGAGGACGCGAATGTGCGTTTATTCCGGAGTACCTGACTCATCGAGCGGTCGAGCGAAGAATCGATACATCGATCATACGGTCAATCATCCGAGACTTACAAGATTCAATGGACCACGGCGTGTTGATTAGAGCTGGGAACAGTCTGAGATTTGTTCCAGCTGTCATCGCCTAACTAAGTACGACTACATCGACGCAACGTAACTCTTCACGGTCGAACAGACGGCGACCTCATAACGACTCATTTCAACCCACATTGTTTTTTTATGTGTTTTGTGTATGTTCTATTATGCGGGATAAGAGCCAGAGCCCCTGATGCCAGACCTGAATATATTTTGATATTTTGGGGATATCCTGAACAATACGGGGATACCTATCTCGATTTCGCCGTTGAAATTCAAAGAGTCATAGCATCGCGAGAAAAATTGGCAGAAAATTGAATCTCTGGTCGAAGACGTCCGCATCGCTTGTAATTATATGTTCGAATTGAGCTTCGATTTTTCTCTGGCTTAACGACACTCAGGTTCAATCCGAGGCAACACGGGTAGACTCGCGGAGAGGGCCGAGCGGACGCAATCCGAAACCTCACTCACAATCAGCACAAAAGCACTGTTTCGCGTCAGGTATCGGGTAAGTCGCCGTGACACTTCAACAGCTGTCCGGATCGCCGTCAAACGCTCGAGGATCCTGTGTTTGACATCGACGCCCGTTATCGCTCACTTGGACGTCCGGGACAGAGCTGTCATCGTTTATAACCGAAAATAGAGACTGAAGGGACGAGCGAGCAGACCGACCGACCCCAACGATCGGACCCATTAGTTACAGATTCGCGACGTCGCCGTTGAAGACCAGAGAAACTTTTTGGAATATCCATCAATATAAAATCGATGGAGAATAAGACTTTGTTGATGTTTGACTCTGTTGTCTTTTCCCAACTATGAGCGGGCTCGGCGCGCCGAGCAGGCATCCAGCAGCAGCCGAAACCCTCAGCGTTCTCCGAGACTCGTAGAGATCTTGGAGTCTGGAGCATTAGAGATCAGAGCAAGAATTCCAAAGAGTTCAGCGAAAGAACAACAGCTCCAGACTGAAAAAACTCAAGTGCTCGGACCACCCGGACGCGCATGAGAGCAGACGAGCCCATTTTCGCGTACTGGGCCACTTCCGTACCAACTCAGAGGGTAACGGGGGAGGAATGAAGTGCTTCAAAAATATAGCGTCCGTCTACGAATGGGGGAACATACATTCTCTTCTACTGAGAATTTGTTTTGTGTACCCTTGAGCATTCAGCCCAGATGGAGCATTCAGCCTTCTTGTATCCACTAAGTCTGTCGATTACTGACCGATGCAGCAGGAGAGAAAAAGGCATGCGGACTTACGCTTGTGCATTCCACCGAATGTTCCCTGATCTTACTCTCTTCATTAGACAGTTTTTCATGTCTCGGCCAATCCGAGCTCGCTCCCGTGAAGTCCCAGGCGATTCCGCGCTCGCTCGCAATGGGATATAATGCGTATATGGCGGGACATTTCCGAGGGAGACAGACCATAGCGCACGAGGATCGACAGGAATCGACGGTCAATGAGAAGCAGGTAGTAGCAGCCCAATGAAAAGTTAGGGACAGACGGTATCTTCGATATCACAAAGCCCGATGCGTGGGAACATCTAGCTAGGTTCCGTGCTGTCGGGATGCCTCGGGAAGGACTGCACCCAAAACATGACTAATAACAAGCAAACCTAGTCAATCCAAGACCGGAGTGCCCTTTAGGGAAACGTCGGCACAATCAATCGAAAGGGATTCGGTGAACCGACGTTTCTCGCGCCTCTGGTTAGCCAATGTTTCTCCAGTGATACGGCGCAATCCATCATAATAAATTCCAATGAATCACCGGCGTGTGAAGAGAATACCACGACAATGAGCACAATTTCTCTGACTTGACTTTCCGTGGCGCGTATTCCTCGTCGTTCGCACGAATTTCTGACGCATTGTACATGACGTTCATTCACACTACCCGGTGAATCGATTTTGCGCCCCCTTTGTTGGTCTACTGAGACGATACCGGATAGTTTGTGGGGTTCAACTAACTAGTTACCGAGCTAAAACTCACCGTCCACCGATGGTATATCGGCACACTTAAAGCGACTTGCTGATCGATTCTGTTGGTCTTGCTGCCGAAGCCGCGGAACACGTCCGACGTCGTTTCGCCTAAAGTGCAGTTTCCTATGGAAGAACAATAAGTCGATTAGTGAATGGTTTATTCTGATAATTCCGAGTTAGCCGATTTCACTGTCGAGGAACACTTACGATATTCCGGCGTGGCGTTCCGTCGGAACTCTTGGAGGCAAACCCGAAAATAGGTATTGCATAGTGAGTTGATGGGACATTTTCCGTATCTGTCCGCTGATCCTGCAATAAAGGAAGTTCAGTTCGAGTTTCCAGGTAGGGTCCCCCCTCAGGATATCGTTCCTGTCGCGGACGGTGCGTAGATTAACCGCCACAGCTCAACCAGGAGCGTGCAACACGCGACTTAGGCCCTGCTCGGAGTATATTAGCACGCGCTTGAAGCATGTACACTTTTCACGCCTGCGGAATAAGTAGGACGTCGCGGATCGGATCGTCCGTGCGCGTTTTCTTAACGAGGCGCGCGCTATCGAACAAGTTCGAAGTCCGCGCTTGCCTTTGAGTGACTAGGCCCGATGCCAAGGGAGCAATTAGGAACTCTTTTTCTGAACGCACAATGGGACAATAGAATGTCTACACACGGGCTATGCCGTCGAGTTCCTGATCGTGCATTGGAGTATTCTTAAATTTAATTCATTCGCTCCGAAATTCGTCATCTGTTCAAGCTGATACTTTTTTCCCCATTCCTCGGCAATTTCCGCAGTGATACGCCTTTCCCGAAAATATTTCACGGAAAATTTCGCCCATGGAAGGCTCTTAACTGCGTGAGCGTACGGCACACTCATCGGTGGAATCGACGGTCGTCAAACTCGGACTTACCTTCGCAACACGTCCCATTGTATATCGTCGGGTTGAGATGCGACAGATCTGTGATGAGCACTTCGAACACGGACGTCTGGTCCCTCGATGCTGTCGCGAAGACGATCAGCGTCGACAGAAGACACAATCGACTGAGTATGCGAGTACACTTATGCATTATAACGCCGTCGTCTCTGTCGCTCGTTCTTTCGATAGGAGAACCGTTTCTAGAGATCCTAGCAAAGTCCCTGCTTGTCTCAGATCAGCGAACGTAAGGCACCATCTCCCGCGGGATTACCATCGAAACTTTTAGGCGAAACAGAACGTATTAATCCTCGTTGCTGTTCAGAGTTGCACAGAGCTGAAGATTTGCACAAAGTCATAAGTCATTCACAGCACCATGAATTATAATCTCAGCCGCGGAAACCGCTCCGTTAAATCCATAATGATCACTTTGATTAGCACAGCGAGAGTGGAATCTTTTTGAGAACGATCAGTCTCTCAGGAGCACTGTCGAAGTTTCGTTTTGCGCGATCTCCGCGCGAACCACTTTTGCTCGAAACTTTTGACACGGACCGGCCCGGCACAAGAGAGAAACTGACTCGACACTGTTTATGATCGGACACACGTGGAAAGAGCGTGTAGTGACTCGGAGAGGGTTTCTTCGTCGGTCTGTCAATCTTCCTTTTTACTGGTTGAGTGGCTGGCTGGCTGGCAGGCAGGCCGGCCTGCGGCTGTTTGGCTTGCTCGACGAAAGGGAGTCTTCTACTACAATCCCTGTACCAGAGACGAGAGCTGCCGCAGCGTTGAGCCAGCCAACCAGCGAGCATCGCGATCGCGAAGAGCGAGCCACCTCACTCGCTTTGGGAGGTACGATCTTTGAAGAAAAAACCGGGGGTGGTACAGTGGAGCGAGCGATGAGAGATCACTGGTTAACTCGTTGCCTTTCCTCCCTGCTTTCGCAGAATGACCACGGATGACGAAAGACTGATCATGAGCCGTCTAGGTTGCTAGTGTTTCGGCAAAATATCTTAACGCTGTTTAGCGGCGCAGGAGGACTAATGAGATCAAGAAAGACCGCTCAGCTCCCGGAGAATGCTGAGAGAACTCGAAAGAAGTCTCCCGAAGACGGATCAAGTGAATAGTCCGTCCCGCGTCGAAATTAAATAAGTCTCGGCCCTTGAAGTTGAGCTCGCGCACTGCCGAGACTTGTACGGACGTGCCCGTTACTTACTCATGAGCGCGCGAGCTCTGCGTACACGACGCCAGCGTATAGTTTCCGTGAAATTGGGATCATTTCGCTCCCGATATGGGAGGAGATCTCGCCTGCGCGGGTGTCTCCTGGCAGAATACTATATGAACCATTCCATTGTCGAAATGAATGGTTTCATTATTGAATCGGGCTCCGTCGTTCCCTGCGGCCGACGCCGACGGTCACTTGACGACGGATGGAAGTTCGCGCTCGCAACCTGCCGGATGATATCGGGGAGGATGGAAACCCTGAGAGGAAACGGGATCCGAGCTCGATGCAGCCACCCGGGAGCAGTCTCTAGACGCGCGGGAGTATTTCTGGAATGCGTTGCGACGCTCCTAGATAAGTGGTCAGCCGCGAGCTGTCAACATGGTTCGAAACGCTTGTGAGGAATCAGAATATTCGGTAGAGAGGGTTCAGTCTTGAGGGATCGGATCCGAATATTGCACGGAGGCCATGTGTGAAGAGATATCGTCTTCGTATGCCTCTGCTCGGGGAGCCACGGTTTCGCCTCCTTCATTTAACGCGAATGTAGTGAGCTCAGAATCGGTGGCGTGCCGTTGGTCTACGGGGCCCGGGAAACGAGCTCAAATTTACGCTGGTTCCGAGAGTTTTGCTCAAGTCCTGAAAGATATCACTCAACAGTCCCCATGCAGGAGAGTTTCGGGATGGAACTCGATACAGGGGGTCTCATCCATCCAGCGAATTATCGGGCTTCCTAGCGATAGTAAATGGGGATGATATCCTCCTGGACTGCCGGGGCCCACCCCCAGCGTGAGTTAGTGCTTACAATCCACAATTTACGGAATTCGACGACTCCAATCATTATACATCGTCACCGAGTAACTTCGGGAAAATGGATGTCATGATAAAAGTGAGTATCGTGTCTCGTCTTTCTCCATCGAAAACCCATGCTCCCATTTTTGAAAGCTCCAGGGATCGACTTTTGAGATTTTCAAGCTTCTTGCAAACAGCTAGTACCAGGAAAGAGCTTTTCGACGCGACACAGTGGTCTCTGCGAAAGCTGGCGGATGCTCATGCTCGGTTCCGAAAACCTACTACTAGATCATCGATTCTTGATACTGTTCATAAGTGAGTAGCCCCCGGCGCTAGCACCGAGGTGTTAAAAAATAATGAGTGATTCCCGTGAACGCAGCTCTCCGCTAGAGAAGGACTCGGTTTTAGGGTCGTCAGTTCCGCGTTGAGCTCGGCCATCCCATTCGTTAGCAGAGTCTACTCGAGATTTTCGTGGAGTCGCAAAGCGTGATGCAATGACCTGTCTTCCCTAATTGAACGGACATGAGATCTGCTTGGAGAAGCTCGAGAGTGAAGTCCGCTCAGGTGAATGAAAGTGAACTTCGTGGGCTGGGTCACACCAAATGATGCGATAATCCCGTCAAGCCTTCCTCGCAGTGACCGAGACCCTCATTATCATGTCGAAGTCAGTCTCGAGGACTTACTCAGCATGCGCGACGGGTGCTAAGCGACTTGAATGATTATTGGAAACAGTAGGGTGGTGAGAAGATTCAACATACCTACGCTCTTTTGAGCTGATGAGATTCTAGTAAATCTCTAGTTTTCCTCAGAAGTAAAACGATTGTTATGAGGGCTCCCGAGAGCCCGAGAGAGACTGCTCCTATCTGAACAACGATGGACATTCCTCAGCCGCTCTCCGGACTTATAGGTTCCGCCACGACAATTTTCACCCGAATTTTAGGAGCGAGTCAAATCCGATGTCCAAGACGGTTCTGTGCAATGATTAGCGCCGGAAACTTTCGACAGCTGAGTAGACTCTGGGGACAAACTCACAGTTAGATGGATTGTTGTGTCTGCGTTCACGAGACGGACATTCTTAAAACAACGTGGCTGCAGATGTGTGAAGCTCCGCGCTGGCAAAAGCGCGCGATCGCATTGATTTCCCTGAAACAAAGCGGAGAGCCAAACTAGGAAGTCACGCTCGAAATCCAATCCATCTCATTAGATGTTCGCCCAAGGCTTGAAGCTCTGCGAAGTCTCGATCTCGAGAGAGAGCGATGCGTGGAATACTTGGAAGTGGAGCGTTCAGCTTCATGAAGTCTCTGATGAGCCTGAGACGTTTCTCGTTTTCTTCCAAACCCTATGCTTTTGAGCTCGAGTGTGTTTTTTAAGGTCTCCGTCGGAACCACAGCTTACCGAAAAGAAGAGCCGAACCACAACAAAGACTCGTGGCGACCACCTCCACAAACGGAGACCGCTCGACTTTGCTCTATTTGACTCGGAACTTCACCTAGGCTCAACACCGCTTAAAAAGGAAACGGTTGTAAATTACGCGCCGTTTCCTACGAATCTATCTTTTTCGTTTCTAAACAGCGGAACCGCGAATAACCGAAAAAGGGTTTCGGAGTCTCCGCAATCTTTGATCACACAACGACGAGCGTCAATCGGCGTTCTTCTGTAGGGCCTCGCTGTGGCTTCATTCAAACCGGAGTCGATCGATGTGGTGTCACCCAGAGCCTAGAGTTCGTTTTTCGGCTCGGAGTTCCTCGCCGACGATCCCGCAAGTCGAACTCCGCTCGTGAATCTTACGAAAGCGAGCTGCGCCCGAAAATTCTGAATTCAAAATCGGCAGAGAGCTCTCGTGTCCACGAATCGGATGCTTGTCGGGGAACATCCGGAGGAGGCTTCCGGGCAATCTTGATCCCCGAGCCTTTTCCAACCTCGATCTGGATGGTTCGGAACGACAGCGGCAACGGCATCGCGCCGAATGCCGCATCTTCGGTCGAGGAATCTGGTGACGTTGAGTTCACAAAGACAAATGAGTCATTGTCTCCGACGTTCGCGAGAAGTATCGAGGTGGATTCCGATATGATCGAAGTTGTAAATTTGCGAGCGGCCATTCCAACGTCAGCTTGCCAGATGACAACTCTGAGATAACTGGACAACGCACCCCATCCAAAGCGGATTCCGTTCGCTCATGCCGAGAGTTCTCTGTTAAATAGTTTCGTCTTTATTTTCTTCTCTTTCAGCTTAGAGCGTTGAAAATGAAGTGTAGAGTGAGCGTACTCGCTTGGCAACAGTCAACAATCGTCGACGGAAATCGCACCGGATGCTCGTGTGTACTTGGATTTGTTTTCAGCTTTGTTTAGACTGAGGCGTTGGCGGGGACAAGGCGCTGTCAGCGAGCCGGCTGTCGGGTGTATTTGCTCTGGACTTCACACTTACGAGTTCGCTCTGTCAGAACGACGCGAATCACTGACGAGACGCGTCATCGGGACACACGTCCCTAATACACAATCCGACAGCCGAAACGCTCCGAACGAGCCTCGGAACAAAAGACGCAATAACACGACGCTTACCAACACAAGCCGATAGACTGTTTTGCCGTTCGGTCTATTGCCGCAAGGACACTACCTCATAGGTTCCTGAAGACGCGCACTCACTCAAATGTGTTACCGAACCCGAGCCGTCGGATGAGTGGCTCGGGTGTCGAATCCTCGTGAATGCGGCGGGCGGGACGACGAAGGCCTCCATAAGTCGCTCATCTCCTTCTGCCGTCAGAGCTCCCACTGAGAATCGACTAGATAAGACGCCTCAATGCATCAGATCCGACCGCTAATGTGATAGAAATCGATTTTCAGGGTCCGATCGACGGGCCAGGGTCTCGTGAAGGAGCACTTTCCTTGGAGCGATCCGAGCAGGCTGCGAACTGCTCCCGGGATTTCGGTCTTCGTCCATTCTCTCGTTTCTCCATCTCCACGGAACTGCCAACTGTTCTAGCTCGACATTCAAGAATAGCCCATCAACGAGCTGATTGAGTCCTTAGCGCGTTAAGGTTTTCGTGCAGAGCTCGTTCCAATCGGGGCTCGATGCGGCTCGTGCGGGGGCTAGCTCGTTCCGGTCAGTGGCGTCCGCGATATTCCTCCTGGAGGGAGGTTGGATCGGGTCTTCGCATGGGTCTGATATCCAACTTCTCGACTCCATCCTATACCTCAGTATTCCGAACCCTCAATGTGGCAGGGGGCTATAGCCCTCTTAGCTCGTCCCTCTGCGAACGCGCTTGTTTCCGGAGGACTCTCCATCGCGGACGCTCGTCACCGGTCATCGGCAGTATCTCCGGGTCCGGCGCTCAAGTTCTGCGCGTACATTGGTCTCCCAGGATTTTTCCACGGAGAGCGCGAGATTTCATTTGGGGACCGGAATGGCATGGAAGGATTTCCAGCTTGGAACCCCGTGCGGACACCTCTGCATAGGACACCGAAGCCATGAGTCGCTCTTGGAATTAGCCCGTGGCCGATCTTAGGATGGCAAGAACCAGTCATCTGTTCATTCAATAAATATTCTTTCCCCGAGACCTCGGTGCCATCGATGATGCGTCTGGAGGAGAACGATTCCCGCTTAAGAAAACTTCTCCACATTGAATATACGCCACGTGTTTGCGAACATTCAGTCTTATCTTCGGGATCTCTCGGAGGGCAACAGAAGTATTCGAGGAGCTTTCTTTGCTAGCTGGATGTTTATCTCCCCGTTGCCATCTGATAGCTACTTTACACCCCATTACACTTCAGCAACAGATTCCGACGGCTGAAGAACAGATCGTTTCACAAGATCCGTGATCCAAACGACGAGGAGGACATTTATTCGTCTGTTCTGCGAAGGATGCAGGGAACTTTTCTACAGAAGCTCTGCGTCGGAAACGGTAGACCCTTATACTCTTTAATGAAATCACGAAGAATTCTCGTCGTTCTCCCGGCGTCAGGCAAGATTGATTGGCTTATCCCATTTATGTAAAATACCGACCCGATCGAATCGTTCGGCAAGGATATGCCGAGAGCGCTGGACACCATCTCAGGACAAGTCGAATTCGATTCCATTCCCCCATGCGTCATCGCCGGGCCGAGGCTGGTGCCGGGCTGAACGGAAAGCTGTTCGTTCATTGGACACCAGCTCCAGATCAAGCTCCGTGATATCTCAGCTTTCCACGGTCTTCCCTCAAGGAGGCTAACAGAGCGAGTGTATCGCCTAATCTGGGGATATCGTCGCAATTTTTTCCCGGGTCATTGTTTGGAATCTTTGTTCGCCGAATAATGAGCTGCCAATGGAGAGTCCGTCCATCGGGGCCTGCCTTCTTCAAGAGCACGAGAATGCATCCGCAAGGATCGTGAACTCCTCAGGTGGCTCCCACCTCTCGGGAGCGAAAAGGAGGATCCGACATTGAAGATACATTCCGCTCCGTCGGTACACTTCTTTTTGCTGAGGCATCGATTTCATCAGACCGAGTATGATACGACAAACTTTGGATCTCTGGCAAGTAAAAATTTACGACTCAATTGCCGCAGAGGGTAATGAGCTAATGAGTTACGGTGTATCCAGTTGGTGACTCCCCTCAGGAAAAAGCGGACTGCAGTAAAAAATGATTCGCGCACTCGTGTTTGCATGATCCGTCGGTGGCCTATATTCGATTGGTGTTCCCCTAAAGCTCTTGACAGCGCTGTCGAAAACTGTCAAACATCCACAGTGTTTGTTCCAGACTACCAGCGAAGCGTGTTTCGTCTCAACTGCTGCAATTGGAGAAGCGAGGATGCAGACTAGCAGCCTCTCCCACGCGTTGTATTCTTTGTCGAGACGTGTTCGAGATGAGTCGGTGTACTCGAACGGAAACGTTGTCTCCAAAGTTCGACGGCTGACGGGACGTTATTCGTACAGATATCGACTTCGATGGGACATGGCTTGCGCTGAAAAAAAGAACGCCGGAATAGAGTCGTTGGGAAACATAATGTATTTTATCCCCACCGATGAGCCAGAATCACATTCCGAATCTCGGAAGAATTTCCAATGCCGCGATCGGGGCCAGAAACCACTGCCGAAATGTCATAAAATGACCGAGACTTCATCTTATCCCTCGGAGCTCCTTGACGGGTCAAAGCAAGTTAGGTGATCGGTAGCGTTACTGAATTAAAACTCAGTTCTCAGCCGACGTGAGCTCGACGAGTTATCGAGATATCTGCCGAGCCACCCGAAGATACTCGGCGCTCTATCAACAACAGCGGATAATGGCGACTATGCGATCCATCTTGGAGAAAATGCCAAGAATTTAAGCGCGCGCGGCCTACCGTCTACAGAGGCCTACCGCGAAGGTGAGACGATGGCGACAGGAATGACCAACCAAGAAATCGACCGGATACCCCTCCGTCGAGTCGCTTATGCGTGGACTATCCTTACGAACGTGTGCGGGCACGAGTTTTTCGACTTTTTCTTGAAAAGCGAATTCCTGAAGGGAAAAGGAGGTCCCGAGAATCGTGATCTAGGGAAAATCGGCGTCCATGGGGCGAAACCCAGTCATTCCGACGGGCAAAACTTCCGTGATTCGTATGAGAGACGAGAGACTTGATACGGTACAGCGATGGTCGTGATGATTGAGAGAATGATCAATGAACGAACTAGGAGTACTTTCACCTTATTCAAGACAGCTTAGATGGAGTCGCTCCTTTAGAAGGATCGTTCATCGGATCTATTCTTCCGACTCGACGCGTTGATGAAACGTGGTCTAATTGCTTGAGACGGTTTTTGGTTTCTGTGAATTTTCAGATGGAACAGCTAGTTTATATAATCCAGGTGTCCGCGACAATGAGTTGCTTGGAAGCTGTTTCTCGCAAGCAAAATCAAAACATTAGTTAAGCAGTGTCTGCATAGTTGTCGCCGCGATTACTGTTAATCAGTTTGAGGAATGCCTGTGCGAAAGCCGAGCGAAAGCTAGTCTGTCAAACAGGCGCCTGCTCTGAGTGAGTGAGACGAGCCGGCAACCAGCGGCGGCTCGTTCGTTTCATTCAACACCCATTCGATCTGTCGGAAGCAGCTCGCTCCGATCAGTCAGCCGTGATTGTTGATCGACATGATGATGCCGATGTACGCGTAACTATTTTGATGACTGTTTTCGGTCTAGCCGGTACCCTCGTTGCTGCGCTCTCTGCTCTGAGGAGGCCGCACATCCTTCTCGTACGGTCCGAGCGATGACAGCAACTTTTGTCGAACATTCGGGAAAATTTTCCATGCTGAGTCGGAAACGCTTCTTTCCGTGAAGAGTTAATCGGCGAGTCCGTGACGCCATCCGATACGATAAGTTCCCCGTGATGAGATCGGTAGCTCGGGGTCGGAAACGACCGAGTAATTTCGTTCCCCGTTCCCGTTCTGAGCTCGCGCAGCGTCGATTGATAGGGCGCGACATCCTCGCGCGGAGCTCCAAACGCGATTTTACGCAATCCCTCTTAGCAGAAAATTGTCTAATACCGGGCCGTGTTCGAGTTACGGGACACGTGTCCTCACTCAGCACCTACGAAATGAGCGGTGTAGCGAAATCGTAGTGTGGACTCAACTCGATTCGTCATTCAACAATGGAGGGATGAACTTTGCCATGCTGCAGTTTCTGGTGTGCAAACCCGGCAGGCAGGCAGGTAGCCAGCTAGATAGCTGGCCGGCTCGCTGGGGAGGCAGAGGAGTTCGAGAGCGAGCGGGAACCCCTCACGACCACCGAGACAACAATAGGCTCTGATTGGGACAAGCGCGACCGCCAGTGATTTATTGTTGAAATGATCCTCGAAACGCTGCAATCGAAAACTGCTAGGAGCAACCGAATCGGTGATTTTTTCTCTCGTGGTGACACCCAGCGCCCGAAAATTCCCCCCTCATCTTCGCCGCTCCAATATTCGTACTAGAAATTGAGAGGAGGCACGCTCGCTCTAATTCTTCAGTGGCGCAGCGACGGAAGAACCTCAGGAAGGTTTCCGGAGTTTCTGAGGCTCTTCAAGGAATGCAAGCTTCTGCTGTAGGAGCGCGGCGATGGAAGGAATTAGCTGACGATGAAAGTCATCCAACGCTGCGTCAGGGTGAGGATTGAATAGGGAGTCGGAAGACGCCTGCTACTTGCGGAATATCGTCCCATGGCGATCCTTGCCTTCGGAGAGGGAACGTCATCCGGAACCCCATGGTCGCGAATTCGCCTCCATGGGAGTCTCGGTGCATACGGAAATGCCTCGCGAAGGGGGAACTCGAAAAATCGTCGATGAGAAGTGAAAATACTCCGCCTGGTGGGGTAATCAGAGCAATTTATTTTCCAATAAGTTTGTCGGATGCCCACGGTCTCAGATGAGAGCCGCAAGATCTTCACGGGCCAGTTATCCAAGCACCGATGGTCAGTTCTAGAGACATTCGGTTCCTTTGCCCCTCGAGCGTTCCTCTCAGAGGGAGAGCTTCTCATCCTTGAACGAGACCATCAGACGGAATCACGTGTAAGCAGTGATCGGCTACCTCGGGATGTATGTATAAAATTCTAGTTTATTTCACCCAAAAATAAAGGAATCTCTCTCACACATCATCTCTCGTGGAATATTACAGTGCTGAAATAAACAATGATCGGATTCAGCGGTCTTCTGAAGAGGGAAAACAAAACGGCTACCGAACGATTCCGCATAACAGTTCATGTACAAAAATGAGTGGGGTCTCGGCTTGAGCTCTGACAGCGGATTCCCGGTCTTCACTCGATTTCCTCCAAGGTTTGCTCCGGCTCACGGGGACCATTGCAGGTAGTACAGCTCGATCGAAACTCCGTATTTACATTCAAAAATGACTATATCTGTTCGTCGCACTACTACCCGTGGAACTGGAGGAGTGTTCCTCTATCCTCGGATAATTTGATTGATCGTCTAAGTGTCATCATGGTGATCTGAGAGAGTTTACATTATGCTGCATAGCCCGCTCTCCTCCGTTCCCTTCCGGACAGGGGCACATGTTTTGTAGGCTGGGTCAGGTGTCGGAGGCGTCCACTCCACTTCTTGCTCGAGTTCGGGCTCTTCGGCCACGCTCGCATCGGCTGCACTATTATCACCGTTCGCTTTACTGTCGAAGTTGACTTTCAGAACAATACCACCCGTACTCTTAACAATGACTTTGGATTCGGATTGCGAATCTTGGCTGACGTTTTCGGGACTGGTCACGCTCCGAGCCCCAACTGGATCTACCGATTCACTGTTTTGCGTCGACTCATCATCACCCCCCGCAGCGCTCGTGGACTCGCTGTGAACCCCGAGTTCGCCCAGATCCTCAACTATCACGGTCTGTTCCGCTAATTGGATCGTGTCATTAGGGTCATTCTCGTCTTCGCAAGTTTCTCCGGCTTCCGATGGTTGCTCGGTGGCGTCTCCTTCGGGGTTTTCCTCAGGTTCCTGTTTCACCTGAACTTCTCGCTGTATTTCTTTTGTGGACGGCGGAGCGAAGTCCAACCCGGGCAGAGGTTGGCTGGTCTCGTCTGCTCGCATCTCACTGACTTCGGCTTTGATGGTCGGGTTTTCAACTTCCATGGGCTCAGCACATTCAGTCGCAGTTTCTTTCTTTGGCACGATAGGATCAGGTGTCGGCTGATGAGGAGAAAGACTCAATGAGAATACTCCTCAGAGTCAAGGCTTATGTCGCGCCGGATTTGGATTTCTTGAACTTACTCTGATGAAGTCCTCATAGCAAATTGGATGGAAAACCTTCCCATCCGAGATCACAGCGTTGCGCAGTCGCCACTCTTCACTCTCTTCACAGAAGAATAGATCGAAAGCTTCGTGACACAAGAAACAATTCTGGAACGGGGTCGGATCCTTATTAGACGAGCCGATCTCGGGAACATCACGGACGCCACGACAGTAGTCGGCTCGAACATCAAACTCAGGCGGAGGGTATATAGCTTACATTTTCGTTCTGGTCGACATGCTTCGCGCTAACCGTCGGAACTTCTTGAACATCGGACGTCTCGATCTCTTGGGTGGGATTATCATGTTGTGCTTCCTGTGAACAGAAGTTTTCCATTCATACGAATTCTTGAGGAGCTTGGCCCGCTCCGACGGAAGAGAGTGATTCTCATTCGAACTCACTTGAATTTCGAAATAGCTCCGAGCTCGATCGTCGATGTCCTCAACTTCTTCGAATAGCTTCCAGTCGGAGATCTGGTAAAACCATTTCCGAGATGATGCTTTCTTCAAGCCCTCTCTTCCTCTCCGAGCCGATCTGCGAAGATTTTCATATTTAAAATTCATATTTCTGACTCCCCCCTCCCCCCGATACTCAGTGAATGAGTGAAGAAGGAAGGAGCAGAATGCCCAAATAGGGTACCTGAAGTGCCAGTCCAGATGCTGCGCGTATTTATCCGAGCTCTTCTCGGCCTGCGAGAATCGTTGGCCACAGGTTGCGCACTGCATTCCGTCGTGTAGAGCTGATATGACGCCATTGTACCGTCTAAAAAAAGGAGACCCAATTATTTGGAGTTGAGGCTGTCTTTAGATGGAGCGGTCGCACCTTCGATATGAGCCTGGATCGATTGGTCCCATTGATGGAAGCTCTCTCAATTCACTGATGACTTAAAGAACCCCGAGACTCACTTCTTCAACAAGTCCGTCTTCTTGAAAGTCAATCGTGGGATATCTTCTTTCACCACTTCCTTCGGCTTGGGGTCTGCGGCGGCTGCAAAAGATTCCGTGTTAGTACATGAGGAGATCTCTCAGGACTTCGGGGCACGTTGCATGGCAATCATAGCTAGGTTCCAGTCGATACCCGCAAAATCTGATTATGCTCACCATCCGGCTTGCTGTCACCAGAACCGATAATGCCAGCGTTGACCAGCTTGCTTAGAAGATCAGAGACATTTAAATTAACTTCTGGATTCGGGGCCGTAACGGCTGTCGTGGCGCTCGGCTGAACCGGAGCTTGAACCACCGGCATGGGAAGATTCGCTGTCGGCAGCATCTGGTAAGCGCCGTAGGGAGAAGTTGCCAAATGCGACGGAGCGCAGAACAGGTTGGATCCGGGGAAAGCGGTATGCTGAGCGAGCCTAAATATTGCGAAAATCATTATCAGAAATGAGTCGAATCAAGAATCATTCTGAAGGATTTGAGATCATCTAAGATGGACCTCATGAACGGA
The DNA here is from genome assembly GCF_000255335.2 of Galendromus occidentalis. NCBI lineage: Eukaryota > Metazoa > Arthropoda > Arachnida > Mesostigmata > Phytoseiidae > Galendromus > Galendromus occidentalis. Next base: position 1,974,229 of record NW_003805465.1, read on the forward strand.
GGGACTTCGCAGGCGGAAAATTAAATAATCTACGACGATACAAATATATTTTCGAGTTTCTGTCAACCGACCCCAAAGCACCCGGCATCGGCGGGAATATTCCGGGAGGTAAGTTGGCGGGGGCGTTGAGTTCATCTTGATATCGAATCCATCCCTAAAACGCAGAAAGGTATAGAGTTAGAGCTCCATGTTCAGTGTGCCGTCATTGAGCTTGGACAATATGTAGACATGTTTCGAATGAGATACAAAGTGAAGCGTCGAAATACTGTGCAACGGTGGATCGTATCGAGAGGCAAGTTCCGATTACGCGTCGAGTTCTGACTCAAGGACTGCGAGCAAGCGATCCGATCGAGACCTTGATCCTTCAACATGTATTGATAGAAAAAACTTGCTTTCTCCCCGAAGGAACCCGCCGAGAGCCTCAAGCTGCGACATCTAGTCAGCCGTCGTTCCGATGACATCTGTGACATTTCCGTCCCGACCCGACCATTGGAGCGGTCTCGTTCTTCCGAACTCTCAAATGAGGTCATCCGGGATTCGGTTCCACACGATCAATATTCAAAACACGGAATAATTGGATCAGCTCTCGGTTTTATTGGCATATCGACCCTTCAAGACGGTTTTAGCAAGATGAACCCTATGATCGGAATTGGCTACGATGATTCCATGCCGGCCCCGAACCGTGGGGAGGTTCCGGTGACACGGCGTAGATGATCACCACCGAGTGCATGGTATACCTAAAAATCTCCTAAATAAAGAGTCTCCATAACTCCGAAGAATCAAGTTTTTTATTCGAATTCTCCGCCAGATAGATAATACTTATCTTTCGGATGTGCTTTTCGAATTCGGGCTCATGGGTTGTTCATGAAGCCAACCATCGACTCAAATCGCCGATCAACGGTGAAAAGGGATCGGAAAATATCACAGACTCTGTTTTTGTGCCTCTGAGCTCAAATAAGTCCCAAGCCGAACTATACTGAGAGGTCGATCCCCGTGCCACTTTGTTACGCAATAATGACTGTAAATCTCAGATACTTGATTAGTGGAAACCAGGAGTGGACATCTCGCCGCGGAACGAAGCTCTGACGACTTTCTTATGAGGAGACTTTCAGGAGGCACACTCGAGAAGAGAACTCGATCGCCAGGATGTCGCTGATTCCAACCCGACAGATACGCGACTCACCGAGCAGCCCGTTCCACGAGTAGATGACCACTTCAAGGTTTGACTTACCCCAGAGTTCGTGCCGTTCACTGCAGGGTGTCCCGGGATGGTTGGCATTCCTTGGAAAGGAGCTCCTACGAAAGGAGTTGTGGGATTCGGAAGAAGGGGTTTTAAACCGAGTTTATTCAATAACTCAGGGGTGGCTTCCATTTTGTCGTTGACACTCGGACACGGCGGGTGTAAGGTGACTGAGAACACGTCCTCCCGGCTCCTGACATAGATTGGAACCCCGTTGAATTGACACGCGTACGGTATACCATCTGGAAGCAGCATAAACGTTTATTTCAGTACGACCGGGCGCCGACGATATAATTCCCTTGTGATGGGATTCAGGATCGGGGCATGAAAAAACATGAATTGAAATTTACTCACCAATATACAGCTCCCTCAAAGGAGCTCCGAATCGGATGCGGTGGCGATTTCCGTTCAAATTGAAATCGTGCTCGCGACCGTCAAAGGCTGTCAGTACTTCGATCTGAAAGGAGACAGAGAGGTTTCAATCACCGATTGCGTGAAAACTGTTGAATTTGGTTCAACTGCTTGGGGCTATGAAAGCTTCACGGAATTACTCACAGTGTCATTGATGATGATTTTTTTCGAGCCACCACGGAACATGATTTGCCGAGCACGAACGAGATTGGGCGGCACCTCTTCGATGATGGCCACCGCTATTCCGTCGACGAAGCGCACTTCCCTCATTCTCCCGTCAAGACGGATTTGTCCCGAGTCCGGAGCAGGGTCAGACACTATAAAGCAAAATTTGCGATGATGTGCCGTAGAATATTCACACCCGGTCCCGAAGGGCTCAGGATCCGTATCGCCTGATTCTTTCCTCTCGCGGCTGAAGGAATCCGAAAACATACCCCGAATACCCTTGTTCTTCAAAGCAGCGGGAAGGCCCATCTCAGGTGCTCCCTTGGGTTTCAGGTTCCGATCGGAGAACTTGGGATCGGAGGAGTCCGGCTGCGATGCCGCACCGCCTTGCGGTACTCGATTGTGGCCACCTGTAACGATCACCGAGAATACTTCTGATCACGAGTCGACGGATTCAAGAACGATCAACTTCAGCTAGCAGGAAATCTGAGGATACATAAGGAAATAAATAAACGAATGAATAAATAAACAATAAAGATGGAGACTTACCGCTGGAAACCGATCTCTGCGACGCAGCTTTCGTGGAATGGCTCTTCGATCTTCCCTTTGTCTTGGCTCTGCGCGTACTTGTATCGACAGCTTCTCCGGCTCCAGCGACCTCAGTTTTGACGGCGACCAGTGTACTTCCCGATTCACCCTCGAGAGGCTCCGGCCTGGGCAGGGAGAATTCTATTTTAGCATTGATTAAGTTCAGGAAGAGGACGATTACAATCAGGCATGAACCCATCGTGAGCTGCATGGGTTGTGAACTTACCTTATTCTGAGGTCAACGTCAGCGATTGGAAGATCTCCGTCATCCTGCAGTTCGTGCTTGGGTTTTTTCGTCACGGGTGCCAGAAGTCTGAGGTCGACATCCCCGCTCAGGATGGCTGCGGCCTCCTTATCCGCCAAGCTCGGCTCAAGAGACGTGGGTTCCTCGGAAGTTCGCTTGACTGCTTTCTTGTGATCGGACTTCTGCGTCGAAGACCTAGATGACGACTTCGGAGATGGCCGGCGCTTTTCCGAACTCTCTTGATGCCTTGCAGATGTCTTCGACGAAGTTTTCTTCTCACCCGAGTCCTTCTGAAGAGACACAGAGAATTCCAAGTCATTTCATAGAGGCATAAGGCTCCAGGCGTTAAGCATGTCCTATCTTCGGACGCTAGGGAAAACCCTGAAGAATATCGGATAGCGTATATTGAACGGGCCTTCACGTCACTTTGAGAAAGTCACCTTTTTCAGCCGAGGGTCGGTACGTTTCTGAATCCCCGCATCGGCGCTCATGAGGTTTATTTGTCCCCTATCGTCCCGGTGCGAATCTTCGGGATTGCTGTGCGGCCTGTCGCTTTTCTCATCTCCAACTTTCTCACTTTCGGTCGTTTCACTTGTCTTCTGCTGGAAGCGAAAGTCCCGAATCATTGGAAAGAAGAAACTCGGTGCCTCCCCATCAAGTAACCTTCTCTCATGACATCTTTTTGAGCAGGGTTCCAGATTGCCCGACGAAAATACGGCAAATCTAACCTCTGGTATTCCGTTCGTTTGCCGCAAGAAGAACTTCGGATTGAGATGAATCGGCGCCCTCAGGCTCTCGGTGGAGGTCGTTATGGGCCATTGAGGGTCCATACGTTTTGTGCTTATGTCCACTAGATATAGTTTAGACTCGCTGAATATGCCTTTCCACGTTTGTCGCAGTTTGAATAAAGCTGCTCGAACTTTCTCATCGCCCTGAAATTCGGATGCATTTTCGTACCGAAGGTGAATTACTCCCGAAACGGAAGCCATACGGCAATCATGCGGGGGATTACTTGGTCGACCTCAGTCGAACACAACCCTGAGGGAATCTCCGGGAAACCGAGAGGAGACGAAAAATGTCGAAGGAATTTTAGTTCCGGGATTAGAGCTCCAAAGCCAAAATTCCGAAATCTGAATCGCGGAACCCGAGCTCCGAGAGCGCTTAGATCAACATTCCGGAATCTGAGTACCAAGGTTTCAATTCTGAGAAGCTTAAGACGGACCCCGAGTTTCCGGAAAGAGTTCGGAACCCCAGTGTAACCAAGGACTCAGCCGGAAACTGGCAGGCGATCTGGAAAGCTGCTCAGACACAGGATGAACTCCCGAACGTGTTCTCAGAAGGAAAGCTCACGGAATCCTGAGCTATGTCTCGGGATTTGTTCCCCTCTCGCATCTGATTCCCTCGTAGAAGAGTTTGAGAAGATTTCTTAAAACTTAGATTCGTGGAGAGTATCATCTCTCATGAGCTAAGATCTTAAGTTCCGGCTCTGAACTGGCGCTAAACTTACCCCCTCGAAAACCTCGGTGAACATCGGCACAAGGTTCTCCGAAAAGATCTGGATGTATGGTTCACGAACATTTTTGACTATGGAGTCGATCAAATAAAGAGACAGGAGTTTGATTTTCGTCGGACTCTGGAAGCGCAGAAATTCGAGGTTAGGCAATCGGTGGGTCTCACCGGGCATTTCCGAAACCTTGTCTGGTTATAAACAAATCAACTTCAATGTTGAAGGTGCTTCGATTCAACAAAGGGCTCCAGGGAGCTCGACACATATGGCTGGCTACGCAATTCTTCCGCTGAGCGTCTTGCAATGACCAACGACGAGTTGGTTCCCATGATTCGGAACTCATAGCGACTCATACGACGAAGCTCATTTCCGCAATCCCACCGAAAATCGCAATGCGCGGTTCGGAGACCTCGTTCTGTGTTTGGCACCGAAACGTCACAACATTGGAGCTCCTCCGAAATGCTAATCCGGCTGATCTTGTGGGATCGGGAGCTTGACTCGCGCGGATACACGGGCTGCGGCAAGAGTCTGAATATCATGGAGCATACTATTCGGTGAGCTGACGCTACAAAACAGAGATATGCCGAGATCACTCACCTTTTCGAGGTATTTTTGGATGACCTGTGCGATCTTCGCCGCATGTGCTTTATTTTCGTCCGCAAGGATGGTCAGCATCGATATCAGTGGTTTCGAGTTCGTGACCAACTCACTGAGCGACGATGCGTATTCGTTGACCGCGGACTCTTCCATATTAGCGTGCCTGAAGCGATATACTCAGGAATACCCAGTGGAACTCAAATAGTCGTCGGGTCGAGCCGCCAAAGCCGCTCTCGCCAGTCCAATGAAGTCAGGGAAAGTAATGTAGTCTACACCGCTCGGAAGCTCCGCGCGCTACCGATGCCACGGGCGGTCACAACGAATCTTCCTCCGGGCGTTCATCAACGAATGACGTCGAAACTTTGACGAAATCTCCTCCGTGCACGCACAAGCTCTAAGAACGGGCTTGTGCTAGAGTCGATGTGTTAGAGTCGGACAATAACATCCAAGATGGCTGCCAATCGTTTTGTGGTGTTTGCTCTCGCATTTGGTACCACAAAGCTGCCACATCTGAGAGAGGGCGAGGAGGAGAGAGTGAGTCGGGCGCCATAAGGACGTCCCTGATTTGACGGTGCACTCGATACTGAGGTTCCGCGGAAGTTAAAATCTAAGAGAGAAAGCGCTTTCATAGAGCATTCTGAACGATGATGCTTTCCCGGGGTCACGTCGTTAATTATTAGCCTTTAATTATTTTAACTTGAGGCAATCAGGCTATAGACTGCCTCGTAGAGCGCTGAAGTCGAGGGTTAGCCGGGCGCTCAAGAGCCATCCTCTGGGTGGAGCGGAAAGAGAGTAGGCGACGATCTCCGACCCTCAAGCGGTGGGGTCGATCCGCCAGACAACTCCTTAAATGAGCGCAAACACGATACTGGGGGCATGGAAAACGACTCCTCGTCCAGGGCGAAAGCATTCTCAGACTCTCAAAAAGCAGTGACTTTGAGGGAGCTCTCGGCGCACGTTGCGTTCAACATCGGTGATATTGACCATGAGCTATGAATGTACGGTCTCCAGGAACGAGCCCTCTCCTTGCAGTCAGCTAATAGGGCGGGGGAGCAAAGCTTCCTGCCTGATCTGAAATACGTTTATGCAGCCACACAGACGGGGGGACAGAAGAAGAGTCGGGAAGAGATTACACCTTCAAGGTTTATTTGTTTCTCCATCTCAGAGGACTCATATGCACACCTGGCATTATTCTTCATGATCCTATACAATTATCTTTATAGCGAAGCGTCTCTCTGTGCTCATTCTCCTCTTGTCTCATCTTTGATGATATATTACATAGAATACCCAAAATAATTCTTATTGCACCGAGGATTCTTTAATCATCATCGCCGCCATGGATATCTTCGTTTATCATGAACTAATGATGACTTCATCGGTATTCACGCCGCGCCAGGACGACACAATGGTCGAAGAAGTGCGATGTGTCGGGGCCGCGTCTGTCAGTCGCGCATTCACCGATCTCTCACCCTTACGCTCGCGAATCTGAGAATATGTATTGCGGTGTAGAACATTTGCCAAGCAAGTTCCATGGGAATAATTCTCCCGTCAGAAAGGCACTCCTGAACGGGAGCGCTGCGATTTGACCCGTCGGAAGCTCCGCGGATCGACGCTCGGAGTTCCCTTCTGACTCAGCGAGGATACAACCAATCCCGCAAGCGGGTTCTATATGGCGCCATACATTCGAAACACCCATCGACATAAAAGGCAAGATGAAAATTCTGCGGCGTCGGCTGCGACGCTTGGATCTTGCAGCGGCTGAGCTCGATGCATCGGACCGACCTCTCTGAGGAGCTCAAATGACTTCTTTGAATCTAATGGCTGATTTGCGACGGTCCCGAGCATGAGCGACGGAGCCACCGAGCTGTATTTATATTGCACAGAAAAGGACGCCGATCTCCTTTTTCCCCGTACGATGGCACACGCGAACTCTCCCAGGTGTCCGCCATTCCGAAGCGCTCAGAGCCAGTGGCGTCTTCATTCGATCAGAAACTCTGCCGATTCAAATATGCACGGCATTGCAGACCGACTAGACACCGGAACCTTGACGTCACAGCGATATTGAGGGAACGCAATGACGAATAGGCGGTGAGACGTATGGAGTTCCACGGTTCTCATTCGATCGGGTTGAACGATCGAAATTCCTTCTGCATCCAGCGAGGCTTCCCACCGAAGAAGGGAGATTATTAGGGCTTTCACACGCTAAATTGACTTTGATGCACAAAATCATACTGTTCGCAATCTTCTCGTCTCCGTGTATCATGTTCATTTTGGCGCACAGCTTTTGGGTTCGGTTAGGTAAAACGACGCGCACAAAAATCGAGCTTCGGGATGGAAGGTCAACCCTTCCGGTGCAGCTGTGCATTTGCTGCGTCGATCCGAGAAAAGACCAGCGGAGCTTGACGCGGCAGCATAGCATCCATACGAGAAAAATCTTTGTGATCATGAACTAGTAACAATCTTTGGCTTGTATGGTTGTTGTAAGGCTTCTCTGGACTAGCAGATAATATTTTCTGTGTGATGATATTTTCATAGTGGTGACTCAAGGCACATCAGGAAGAATACTGCACCAAATATCGATGATAAATGGGCTTATTTCTGACTCGTAAGGGAGCATACCTTAAGAGGACATCATCTAACTTCTACGGATGACCGTCTCAACGAGGCGCTCTCGTCTGCGCTAACCACGTGCGCAAGCGACTCAACTCCAAACTAACGAAATAAGTATTGCAGAAGAATTCCACAATAACAGTGGAATTATTATAAATAAATATGGTACGAGAGTTTCTCATGTGACTCGACCCCTCGAACTCCTCTCTACGCTCAACGTGAAGGCCACGACCGGAATATCGACGAGATCTCTCCCTGCGACGATGACTCCGTTGGAACCTAGCTAACGATCGAGGTTCCAAGATGTCAGATGGTCGTAGGAGCGAATGGAGTCCTGGAAGCCATTCGAAAAACTCGATTGCACGACGGCGAGTAGAAACGAACTTCGCGAGTCATTCTTTGCCGAGCTGAGAGCTACCGCTGTACTCCACCCCGAAACCTTTGTGGACCGTAATAACGTGAACTGTCAGAGCGTCTTTCCGATTGAATTTGCTCCCACAGTACGAGCACGAATATGGTTTCTCCTTCGTATGGGTCCGCTCATGTCTCGCTACCTGGAATTTGAATTAGCGATGAGTGTCTCGAATTCCAGATTGAATCATAGTCTCTGTGGGCCTTCGACGTGTTCGTCGTCGTCGGGAATGCGTCCAATAGTCAAGTTCGGTTCTTACCCAAGATGCGAACTTCGCTGTGAAATTGCAAAACCGACACTTCAATGACGATTGTTTGGTTTGATCCTTGGGTAACAACGGACTTTTTTGCGTTGACGTGAATATGGGTGTGATCGGCGCCGTGTTATCCGCGAACTGCATCATGTCCACAGGACTCATTGAATAGTCTAAATCTGAAAATGATATCGGGAACATGAGATTACGCTCTTCACGCGGCGGACGTCTTGTCAGCACTTGCACACTCGAGGCAGGAAGCACCAGTGTCGAGAACGGTGCAAGAACTGGAAATAACCGATTCGACGACTTCCAGAACATTGAATCTTTATTAAATTGAACAGATCTCCTTGACGAGTCTTCGAGGCTGCCGGGAAATGCACCCTTCAGCTCGGGACTCGAATCCGCGACGTACCATGAGAATCTGCAAGGTAAATATTCCTAGTATTAGAGAAGTTCGAAAGTTCCCAGCCCTCATAGATAAAAAGGGACTCTAGCAGCCGAGGATAGTGGGTCAGAGTATCTACGCAAAGAAAACTGGGTATACAGAGGTAGTCGTGCTTGACGCAACCTTTGATCAAGATGATCATTTTATTACCGTTCTCAAAATAGCTTATCCTTCATTCGTATGATTATCATTTATCATCGACACTCCTCAGGTGAAGATCAGCATTATCAAAGCATTCGTCAACAAAAGTTTGAGGCGCCCGGTATCATAATTCTCCCTCGTATAAACATTAGAAACGTCTATCGGGATCGATCCGCTCCGCCTACCGTTGAAATTCCAGATTCCCTAGAGTCCATGCAGACACATTGTCCATGACTTTATCGGTCAGATTACCTGATCACCCGACAAGAGTCCGATCATCAGTCCTCATTCGAGCTCAGATCCTAACGGTAATCATCTAGAAATTCATCAGTCGCGGAGTCCACCGGAAGTCACAAAATCGAAGCGGGCTCCCGCCATTGAAGACGACGCAGCACTCGGCTCCAGCGACGTCAGGTTATTCGCGGAAAGTCTTGTCTGAAGGTTCCTCATTGCTTCGGAGTCAATGTTTTCTTCCACATGATCCGATGACTGACCACAGCTTGTGTCCATCCTCTAAATGACACTAATCCTCTTGTCGTGGTCGCTATGTTCATAGTCTTGCTCTATGCATATTCATGTATATAACCCGCTCGTTTGCCGAACGATTGAAATCATAGCATTTCTTAACATGACCGTTTTCTGCTCTGCCCGTAAAAATTCAACTTACTATAAGGCACGATTCGGGAACTAAGCTTCCGATATCAAGACCGCCTCTGAGTCCGCTCACTCGGCAAGCGCACTGCGGATCGAACCTATATCCCGTCAATGGTTCGGTTTGGATAATTCGATTTGTCCATCTCATTAGCGATTAGAATCGGCCGTTCGTCGCTGTGGCCGATGCCGTGCGGTAGCAGGATCTCACTCTTGCGAGGAATCGAGTGCTACGGCATCTCCAATGTGGAATGCGGGGGATAAATACATCCAGCGTGATGAAGCTCAAGATTCCAAGCCCATGCGAACAGATCCCTTTGATCTGGGCGGGGGATGTCATGGAGGCCGCGGCGAAACAAATCGCGGTATCCGTATTGCTGTGTTCGGGGAGTAATCCTTCCAGCTGCATGTGTATCTTCGTCGATCTATCTGGTGATTCTGGATCGACGGAGAGGAATCGTTCTCCTCAACATTAATGACGTGAATTCTACTCTAACAAGAATTCGGGTTTGAATCCCGAATGACGATGCCGAGTCTCAGACGACAGGATTTGGCAGAACGGACCAGTAATCCTGATTGTAGGAACAAAAAAGTGAGGAGATTATTTGACTTCAGGATGTGTATCTCAGGCATTGAATGCTGTAATTATGATATGCTGTGGAAATATATTATGAGACAGATGCGGAAATTTGAACTCTGACGAGCGAAGTCCGGGTCAAGTGACCGAAATAAGCCCCCGCTCCAACGAGCTCTCACTGTTCGGCGGAGTTGAACACAGGGATCCGATTGCTTCGGAATGAGCATCCAGAAAGAGCCGTATGTCTCCGAAGTTTCCCAATTTCGGTGCGAGCGTTCTACGCCATTGCTTCTCGCGCATGCACACACACCCCCGTGAGCGCGCTGCCATCGAGTCAGAGAACAAGTTTTGCGGTATTGGGAGCGTTGACCACATCCTCTGCAGATGGTTGACCGGATAGGTCCCAGGGAGTTCAAGAACTCACTGAATGCGCCAAACGACTCTTTCGTATACTCGATTCATCTTGCATATATGTGCACATGGTGATCTTTTCTATCGGGTCTGATGATGATGTCACCGAGCAACAATTCAATTTGCAGTAAGATGATGAGGCAAAACATTCTCGAATTGTCTCCCATCGCATCTTTAATCGAGTGTCGCCAATTGTGTGTTCTGAAATGAGATAGAGCAAGATCTAGTCGTGACCTGACCATTCAAAGTCGAAGTCCGGTGAGCCCGAGCGGACTTCTCAATGATTTTGGAATAAACCGATACAGTATTGGAATTCTGAGGAACAAGCCGGAATCTCGGCGAGCGCGGTTCCGAGAATTCCCTTCTCGTATTATTGTCCAATTACCTTAAAGTGCGTTTTTTGGTGTCGCTCTAAGGTGACCTTCTGAGATGCACAATAGTTACAGAACTTGCACTTGTACGGCTTCTCCCCGGTATGTGTTCTGGAAGTTCAGATAGAGCATTAGTCCCCGCCCGAAAACCGGCTTCACTTGTAAGCGGATTCGCGGTCTCGCCAAATCCGCTATCTCTCGGCGTCTTCTCAACAGCGTTGCAGCGAAGAGGAACTCATCCTTCCTTTCACGCCGGAGACCGGGGGCGAGGCACGGGAAACGCCTCTCGGACTCTCGGACCGAACTCACCTCTCGTGATTGATGAGGCACGTTTTGAGCGTCGCTTTGTAGGAGCAAAACTGACATTTGAATGGTCTCTCGCCCGTATGTGAACGCTCATGCCGCGCTAGATGGGTCCTAGAAGCGAAATGGTAAATCTCAGTCGACATGACTCGGATCCGACTACCGAGCTCGACCGATCCCTGGCTGCGCCCGAACGGGTGTCTCGATCGGGTTCGAAATTCACAAAGTTTTTCCCATCGTGCGGGTCAACGAGTGCTCTTCGCTCACCTCTGAACAGTAGAATAGGAACAATATTTACACACGTAACGCCCTGTCATCGGGTCACGTTGATCCATCTGCAACGAACAGGATGTGGTCGCAGAAAATATCGATAAAAGCGGACTGATGGGAACTATCCAAAGAACGTTTCTCCTCTCGAGAACTAACCTGAGGGATTGCTAGAGCAGATCCCGAGGGAAGATTTCTATTGACGACGTCCAACTGCTGATTGAATAATAGCAAATCATCTGTAATTCATGAAATCGATTAGCCGGATGACTGCTAGAGAGCCTCGATTGTTATAGGGGATTCGAAGATAATCTAAGCTCACTTGGGCAGGGATCCCCGTTACTGAAGAGTGAATTCATGGCCATCATGGATCCGCCTGACTCAAGTTTCGTCGGAGACAGAAGCAATTTGTTGTCTGTTCATGGAAGCCAAGGAAAAACGTTATAATTCCTCCGGAGATCAGCGACGATAATGAGGGAAAAGCGTTAGTAGAAAGGTTCAGCGGGGATAGGGGTACTAAGAATGAGACATAGCCTGATCTTTTTTTATTTGCTTTTGGAGGAACATGTGAGATAGCGCAGAAAATCCAATGTATTCGCTTGAGACCGCCTTCTGTAAGGGGAACGACCCATTAGTAACGATTTTCCCATTTGCCAGTACTCTTTATGCCTCTTGACGAAGTTGAGTTCCCTCCCTCAACTGGAGGATACCACGTTTTCGGTCTGATATTGGACCCTTCTATGGAGATGCCAAGAATAAAGGTGGAGCCGGCGGGAGACTTCGTTCCGGATCAGGGTTCTTTTTCTCCTAATGGACTTTAGGGGAGGCGACACAAGGATCCTCCGGCGGACTCGATCTCAAGAGACGTTCAAGACACTGAGGCTGAGCGAAGCGATTCGAAGAAGAAGTTATTACTTGGCATCCGATACATCGGCTGTCAGCTAAGAAAGCTGTCAAAAGAGATCGGGGCCCACTCCACGACCATTGCAATACATCCACCCAATCCAATTCACAATGACACACGATGAGAACGGTCTATAGAGATCTTTTACGCAGTTACGCGCGTCACGGGAGCTGCTCCAAGGGTGCGGACCGGCGGAGAATCTTGGGGAGTGGAAACTGGACTACCGAGGCGCGAAATCTCATCGAAGGGTTCTTCGGAGGATTCACCGAGAATCGGGGCACAGATGGCTTCCGAAAAACTCTCGAACTTTTCTGCATGTAGCGCCGGGGTAGATCCGACACAAAGCTGCAAGTTCCGTCGCAAGTTGCGTCGTTCCCGCTCCCGCCGTAGTCCTGCAGAGCGATTCTTCCTTCGGCCTCCAAGGTTATCCGATCCCGCTACGGAAAGTAGTATTCCCCGCCGATTTTCAACGTCTCTTTCATCGGCGGTGAATTCTCCTAAGTGAACATGGATGAGACATCGCTTGAGGATTGCCGCAAAAAAATGCTTGAAGACTGCGCATGTATTCTAATTCCGAAAACGAATGAGCGACATCATGCCGACCCCCCCCCCCCCCTTCGAGAGAAGGACGACGACGGTCACTAAGCCTCGAAGACCTACCACGAAAGACATACTCTCTCGCGGAAATGCGTCGTGGCTTAGGATTTCCGACTTGCAGAGCGTTCGCCGTGACCGAGGTCATCGGCAAGAGTTCAAGCACCTGAGTTCAGTTATACGCTCGGCGAATCCAGATCTGAGAGCCCCTGCTCTTAGAGATTCAGGATGAACACCTCGAGCCGAAATGATCATCATGAGCGAAGGTTTCGGTGGCAGTAACGACGACACAAGCAGTCACAACAACCACAGCAGCAGCAGAAACAGTAGTGGTGATGGTGGTGGCGACAGTTGCAGCGTCTTGTCAGAGGAACGGAGACAGACAACGGCAGCAGCAGCAGACGTGTAGGCAGGCAGGCAGGCAGGTAAACTGGGAGGCAGGCAGGCAGGCAGGCGGGCGGGCAGACAGGCCTGGCGATCGGCGGGCAGGTAAACTGGCAGGCAAACGAAACCTCCAAGCAACGTCTTGGCCATGCCAGCTGCGCTATCCAGAGTCGATGCTCCAATTCAAGCCGCGATTCGATTTTGTTTGGCATTCTATTCTCAACGCGCGCACAAGTCTGCCGTCTGTCCGTCCGTAGGCCTATCTCCGTGTCGACCGGTCCGTCAGGCGACGGTCAGGCAGTTGTCTGGCGATCTCCGAGGCTGTCGACAGACCGCTGGACGGAAACCCACCTACGGGCTATCGAGTTCTCGATAAGGCTCCACATATTGGTTCCAGGGGTTCCCAATCGACGAATGCCAAGCACACGATCCCGCGTAATTCTACCAATATCATGGACTTAATGCGGCGCACGACGCTCGCCTTTGACTTCCGGGTCTCCCCAGGCTCAGCGCGCAGGTAGTTCCGACCGAGTTGCATTTGTAGTCGCATGTCGCTCCAGCTCATTCTAAGCCAGGAGAGAAATGTCCTCTGGTATTGGATATCGTTACCGCCAACCTGAGCAGTGTTCAGAAAATGGATCCAGTCCTTTCGACTGGAAGCTTTTTACGATCAGTCACTCTCCATGACAGTTGAGGTCTGCCTGCAGACAGGCGACAGGCAAGGAGGCAGCCACCTTTGACTACAATAGCATGCATTTCGACTGAGGCAGTGGCTGCAGTGGCAGAAACGGTAGCGGCGGACACGGCGGCGGCGGCGTCGACAGCAGCACCGGCAGTTGTAGCGGATAATAGACAAACGCAGCCACGCAACCCGACAGACAAGCAAAGAAATGTGCGATTCTTTCGGTCGATTCAACTACTAGTATGCAGCCACTTACTCGGTCAGTCAGTCAGACAAGGCAGGCTGGCTGGCAGTAAGACCGTCAGTTCGTCAGTCAGTCGCCCAGCTGAGCCGGCAGGCAGGCAAGCAACAGGCAAGTCGCTATGCAGCGAGCCAATCGCTCGCTGGCTGGCTCGCTCAGTAGTGTTTGTTGGCAGGCCGGCTCGCGGGCAGGCAGGCATTCGGCAGGTGGAAGTCTATTTGCTCCACCAGCCGCCGTTTGTTCGTTCGTTTACTCGCTGGCTCGCTCGCTCGCTCGTCAGAAGCTGTTCTAGCTGTTGCTGCTGTTGGGGCTGCTAATGGTGACGGCAGTACGACTGCCGCTGCTCTCACTCGATGGAATGAGCGCCACCGAATGGAGTTACGGGGAATAATAATTCGCACGGGCTCAGAACTCATGATTTTTTCCATGGAACAGACTCCGGATTCGTCTCTCGGGATTCTTGGCTGGGAAGGGCTGGGGAACTGATGTCCGAGGATCAGCGATTGAATTTGGCGTCCCACCACCAAGATGGAAATGACTTCATTTCCACACTCGGATAGCCCGAGGACCTCCTCGAGGCCTTCTTCTGCAGGTGTTCCCACCTCAGCGTGTCGGAGCCCGATGCTACCCCGAGATACCGCCCGATCGCTAGTCTCTACCTGCGAGGCAGGTGTGATTGTGGCGGAGTCATCGATCCTCTTGGCTGCAGTTGTTTCAACAATGTTGCTTGGAACGTCGCGGCCCGAGAACGGTGGATCAGACAAGCAAACAAACAAGTCGGCTTAGTTTCCGATTGTCGAGAGGAGAGTATATTCGACAATCAATGTGCTATTCAGAATCAAAGTCAATAGTTTGCCGCTCCGATTACAAAGATTCGCATGGCCGTACCAGTATTAGTGGTTTTCCCCAGCATGAGTTGAATGATATTACAGCGGGGAGCCCCTGTCTGAACCGAGACGAAAGTAGTGGCCGTCGTAGTTGGCGGCCGCACGAGCAATAGCGACGACTGAACCAACAGCAGCAGCGACATCACCGCAGAAACGACGACTGCAGCAGCAGCAACAACGACAGCAGTATAGATCCGCCAACCAATAGAAGGCATCTGCTCACAGACGAGTCTAACAACGCCCACATCGCTGTTAGCTGCCGAGTATAACCTTCTGAAAGCTGTTCTCGACATCCTGATTCCTCGTCGGATTCGTTTGTTCAGCATAGTGCCGTTGATTTCGGGGTCCTCGCCCGGAGAATTTTCCCGGAAGCGCACTCTCGGGTCGCTCCTCTCAGGACGGGATTCGAACCCGCGACGAATACGCACTTCAATCGAATATCGCGCGGGGCGGGAAGCTCGACTCGTATTCCACACGCAAGCCGTCGATATGGAAGGCCGGACAACTAGACGTCGGGGATTCGTAGTTTCCTCTAGATTTCCTCCAGTACGCTAGGCGATACCCCGATGAATCAATCACTCGGAGATTAGCGAGTATTTTCAAAATAGGTTTTCAGCTCCGAGGGTTCCCCGGAAGTCCTCAAAGAGCCTCCACGTTCGGAGTCCTCTTGGTCGTCTGAAGATGTCGGATGGTGGAATGGTTTGAGCGGAGCTCTGCGAGTGATTAATTTCACTCGCGAAAATGAGCTACGTACTGAGAAAGAGGTTGAGCATATGACTACGACTACTACGGAATCCGCTGACACTTGAGGCTTCATTTCCAGAGTCAGAAGGTGGAGCTCTCTTCTCCAGGACAGCCAAGAGCACGGAGTGCAGACTGCAGAGATTCTCATATTCGCTCACCGAACTGGTCCTCTCCTCCGCACATTCAAACATGAATTTCCGCTTAATTCACAACAAGATTCTGTATCATACGCTGGTCTAAGGTTTTCATTCACGGAATCCGTACACACTCTTCGGGTGAAGCTCTCTCCAGGCTTTGCACTGCACCTGCTGCCGCCCAATCTACTCAAACACCTGCACTGTATCACTACACCCATATGAGCACATTCACGTCGATATATCGCGGATTTGCAATTTCGTGAAAACACCAAACACGCTGGTGATAGCTGTGCTCTATGCTTCGTATTTACGACTCACGGCAGGCGCTCATGTCGTGAGCGCGCCAAAATTTGAAAGTCGCTGCGACCGTGGCCGAGACCAGCATAAGATCTCGGATCGCTAACTAAGTCAAGAGTGCCTTCGTATGGCGGTCGCGGGCGAGTGAGATTTGTTCTGCGTGATGCGAATCTTGAAACAGCGGAGCGTCAGAGATCGATGAACCGTCCCGAATATGGGCTCAGCGTATCCACAAGTACGTACATAAATCTGAGCTCCTGGACGGATGAAGAAGAACCCCACCCACGACGCTATGAGATTAGTCGCACTGCCTCTCTCGGATAAGATTCGGACTCTAGTCCTCCTCCTACAGGCGATTGCCGAGGCGATCTCTACGACTCTTGAGACTCAAGACGCTTGTCCCCCTTCGTCGCCATTCCAACCGCAGACGAACAGAAGATTGGGAACCACGTCTCGGAAGGTACTGGCCCCAAAAAGTTTGCAAGCCTCTCCGCAAGCCGGTTCAGCAGGTTTCTTGCGCTGCATGGATATGCGGGAAAGATCGATGGTGGGTTTTCCCCATTATTGTCATTTCAACGTCCTCTCGATCGGAGCAGTCTCTTCCGGAGTTCGCGTTCCCGATTGGAGCTTTGCAACGTCGAGGGAAACTTTTTTCCGTGATTCAAAGCTTGTGATTCGATCGGAACTCCGCTTGGGCTCGGGGATCCTCGAAGGGAAGCGAATTTTGCTCTGTGAATCCTATTTGCGGCTCCTATCCATGGAGGGCCTTCCGGGTCTTTATCGTCACCTCCGAACAGTGATTCCTCTACGAAAAAAAACGCCCCTCAAGCAGGAGATTGGGGATCTGAATCCTGCTGTCTTCCTATCCTCCGCACAGCAAGCCACGAGGCGGATCGTCCGCGGGTGGAGCCTGTCAACGGCCGCGAGTGGTCCCGAGGTAAACTGATCACATGGAGAGACCCTCGAGACTCAGGGCTCTGAACCGGAAGAAAAAGTGAACAAGGCGCTTGAGAATCTGCGTCTCAGCTCTGACGTGGCGAGATTCGAGCTTCGCAGACGGCCCTCCCCATACTCGTCGAATCAATGTTTCGTATCTTAGCCCTGAGATGTTTACCGAAGTGTCCTCACAAGTCGGGCCAGGGCGGAGCTCGTTCGATTATTGCTCAAGACGCTGAAAAAGCTCACTCCCACCTCGGATTGACTCTTCATCTGAGCGCGTCCTTGTTTCATTCGATGATTGGTTCTTCATCCGTTCATCAATCACTTCGCTCAGTCTCGAATGGCCAGCCCCGTCAACGGCAACGTGAAGTGGATTGATCCCATTGAAGTAACTCCGACCCGTGGAAATTATGCTCAGAGTGTCGAGGAACTCTATGCGACGTAAGATCTGTATTCGAATTTCCTTCCTGTTCGATTCGACGCGCGTAACAACCGAGCCCGCACGTGAATGAATCTTCGGTCGATTTCAGTGTCGACCGATCACACTGTCTCATCAAGCTCTCCGGTTTGTGCGACGTCCCGAGCAAATTACTCACGGGCTCCTCCTCAAAAACCTTCAAGGTGAGCTTAAGCCCCCGAGTCGGTCGGCTCCAGTTTTCAAACAATTTCGAAATGATACAATAATAATGTCGGCAGATTTATTCTTGGACCTTGGCTATGATTTCACTCGCATTCACCGTTGTCGATGTCGTTTTCTACGTGAAGCCCGAGCTCGCCCCCATGTGAGTATCCGGCCCCGGTACGAGATGACTCTCGATGAATACAAACTCCATGAGCTTGATTAAATTGAAATAATGAGCCCGATATCTTTCAGTCCTCCCCGACTCGTCAGTCTATCTTCACCGCCACGACAAACCCACGTCTCCACACGATTTGTATATATCTTGATCAGTGCTTCCGGAACACTACTACGCCTGTGCGTTGTGGGTTTTTGCAGCAGTTCGAAACACGGGAAAGTCCTGGCTCAGGTCATCTTCGGTACTGGAAGTGAGTTCGATCAGACCGTTTTTTCTTCTGGATGGGTTGCTGATTCAGCCATTTCCTTTCTCCGAATTCCTCTAGGTAATGAGGATCCAAACTCGGTTGAGACCTTGAAAGAAGCTTGTCAATATCACCACCATCGCTTCAAGCGTCTGAGCTGCTGGAGTCTACTCGCATTCTGCTTGTACTTCGCAGCGTGCCGCATTGTCTCCGTTGACAGGACGGGGACGCGCGTCGAGTCCTTCGAGCATTGGTGAGATCTCTGAGAAACTCGTCAAGAGGGAATTTCCAGCCCCGCCCCCATGAATTCATCGACGATGGATGAACTCAGGACTCTCCTCGCTTTGAAGGTACTGCTACGCAATACTGTTCGAGAACATCCTTCACTGTTCGACCTTGGTCAGCTCAAACGCTCTCCTCCTCCTGCTCACGTTGGGACCAATCCAGTTCACTTTGCTGAAAGCGCACGAGAGATTCAAACGAGCCGTGCGTAAACATTCTTCGAGCATCCTCAGGGTACACGATCCTTTTCTTCCGGAATGCATAACTAATTGAATTGCTTGGAGCTTCGATGCTAATCGATATGTACGACGATCAAATGCAGGAAGCCATTTCGAGACACGACCAGAGTTGGAAAATGATCCGTCGCGCAGATACGTTCGCATCTCTCGTAGTCGGGGTTTCCTTGACCACCACCGTCCCCATCGTCGCGGTCGCTGGGACAAGTCTTCTGCTGCTGAGAGAGGTGAGAGTGATTGTACGATTGCTCTTTTCGAATATGGACAGCGATCCTCACAAGAATGTCGTTCCAGGAATCGTAGGATGTTTACCTCGGTATGAGTGTTTGCTCGGTTGGCGCTTTCCTTCCTGGAGTTATGGTGGTGATCGTAGCCGCCAAGCTTCATAATCTGGTATCTCCGAATATTTGTCTCAGTCTGTATCGCGACTCGAACATGAAACATCTCCGCAGCTCCCCGACAGTCCATTTGCATGGAATCCCTTACAGGCCCACGCTTCAGAAGTCCTACTGCTGTGCTGTAGCGGTCAGAGCCTCGAGTTCCAATCTCTCGCAACGTTATTCTTGCTGCGCTTCGCTAAAGAGAATATCGGCTTTACCTACTTTGGCTTCGCGACAGTGACTAAAAGCTCTTTCTTGACGGTAAGAGACTTCAGACTAGAACTGCAAGCCTCAGAGTCTATCCCCCCGAATTCATTCTCAAGTCGATCTCGTCGACGCTGCCACCACCTCTAAGCGGCTTTCGTCCGTCCAGTTTTCGAGTTTATTGACGACCTACTTGCTCATCGGAATCCAGCTCGGAGGATCAACCCCCGGAACCATGAATAGATCCGTCGTGAACGCGTCCGGTCGCGCCATGTGACCCCGATGATAGGACGTTGAGTTTTAATGCGTTGGTGTCCGAACACACCGGAGGATTCCGTCTACAGAGCCCCGTGTCCCCCTTCAGTGACTACTGTCCCTTAGAGCTCCACAGCTTGTCAGGTCCTGCGACTTTCTACAACCCCCGACGAGGAACACGTTTGTCCACGGATCCCATTGATTTCGGATGAGAGTCATTGATGCTGAGTATGCAAAAGTCATCGCGGAAATTTATTGCAAATAATTGATATCGACCAATGGACTCGAACTCATAATAGAAATCGTGAAAAAGGATCCAGTTCCCCCCTGCGCTGAGCGGTGGTGCCGATGGCCAGGCGGGGGTGGGGGACTGCTTCTTGGGGACTGATTCACTGAAGTTTTCGTTTAGCGTTGTAGTTCATCACAATGAATAAGCCCAGTGACAGGAACATCGAGAATCCGAGGAGTTCCGCAATATTCAGCATCATATACTCCAGAGCCGACACCTTGCTGAAGATAGACCGCCCAAAAGGAACCAGGAAACTCAAACCGACGAACTTCAGTGCCTGCAGTCCGGCGGCAGCCACGTCACCCTCCAACGTTTTAGCCGCACAGTGAGCTTGATAATACAATACAATTATCAGCAGATAGAAAGAGCTGTGTGGGATTTGCTGAAAAAGAAATATGGTCGTGACTTATTATCAAAAGCTCCATGAGCCCCGCGGAGCGATTTCCGGTCGTGCGGATCTCCTAACGACTAGAACTCACGTCGAAGCGGCACAGGAACATGATGAATACCAGATACATCATGATTAGGTCAGCGAAGAGGAAAGCCTCCCAGAACGTGGACAGTTCTTTGAAAACAGGCTTGTCTTGAGGGTCCGGAACCGGTACCTGTTCAGGGGCGGGAGAACTCATTCATCAACTGAGGGAGTGCAGACTGCAAACGATCCACTGCTAGCTCATCGCGGCAAGGTGCCCGAGTCTTCGATTACTCGTGTTCCGAGACTGGTCGTCGCATTCCTCCAGTTCGGAAAAGTATCGTGGTTCTGATAATAATCGGCAGACCTTATCGATGAATCCAGTCCAGGGCGATCCAGGTTCCCAGCCAGGGCCTTTTATCAGACACTGGACTTTGTTTCTCCAGCCATCCATCGACTTGAATTTCTCGAAGAGTTCGATGGAGCCCGCCACCTGCGAGAGGCGTGAATGCTCAATGATGATACCTTGAGGGGGCGATCTCTCCCGTTCGCGAGCAAGCGAGAATCTTCCATCAAGATCTTGACGTCACACCACGACCTTTTACCTGATACGTGAGGACATTGAGTGACCTCTGGGGCACTGTTATCCCATAGGAAGGGGCGTCTGCGTCGTCTTCTTCGCAAAAAGTTCCGAAGAGTCGGTCCCAGACGATGAAAACGGCGCCATAATTCTTGTCCAGGTACCTGATAGGGGTGAGAGGATGGGAATACCCGCAAATCGTGTCGGAAGTGGTACTGAGTACCGGGGGGAACAACAAGCCTTCGGTGCAAAGCCTCACCTAGCCTGCCGTGCGTGATGTACCCTGTGGTGCGAGGGTGTGTTGAAAATGAGCTCGATTGGCCAGGGAAGCTTCGGTACGAGATCAGAGTGGGTCCAGAATTGATATATGAGATTGAGTTGCTTGTGGATGAAGGCGACACGCACTGGCACTCCGAGCAGCGCCAGAGGAGCGTAGAACAACTGAGACAGAGAGAGAGAGGGGCTTAAAGGAGCACATATTCTGTTTCTGATGGAAGCGTTCTGTATCTCGTGACAGAATTGAATAATCCCTTGATTAGATCCGGAGAAGTAAAAAAGGATAAGTACCCCAAAATGAACGAAATCGTGCAGATGAGGAAGCCGGAAGGGTACCGAGTAGTTGAAAAACTCAGAGCTGTGGTGAACCTGGTGCATGGTCCAGAAGATAGCCATTTCTGAATTCGCCCAGAAAATACGGAGAATTCGCGATGTTATGCTCGAATTGTGGTCTTACGGATTATCCCAATGCGGGTGAAAGTCAGCTCTCGCATGAGATTGACACAGCGGGATGGGAGTTGGTAATTAGGAAATTCTGAGAGCAAGCGACCGCCCTTGTGACGAATTCACGTGACCAATTTTTCAGCAAGTTTTCTATTAAGAAGGAGTGTCACCGAAAGCTGTCTCGTGACTTCACGCACGTGCGGGAGATCACGTAATCTTTTCCTCCCATAGGGGGATTTTCCTTCGTGGTTCACTGACTTCGTTCCTCGGACTATCTTGAGGAGTTATTTCATAACTGCCAGGACGTGATGAAGGAATCATTCGGAGTTCGGATTTTTCCTTCCTCATCAGAGCTGAATTACCGTGCGCGGATCGATGGACAATGTAGTAGCAGAGATCCATTCCCATCATGACGAGGATCCACGCCGTCCAAGAGCTCCAATCGACTGTGTCCGCGAAGCCAAAATGCCACCATTGATACGCTTGATCGTAGAGATAAAATTCCGCCGCATGGAAAACAAACCTGGAATACCGTGATCAAACCGAATCAGTACGCCCGGCCATCGCGAGCTGAAATTGTCATCAGCCGTGCTTCCCGTGCCTCCGCAACAAATTATTGTGAGCGTAGCATGGGGGGAACCGACGGATCCGTTCACTTCATTTTTTTGCTTTTCGCCTTTTCGTTTGCCCGTGTGATAGCGAACATACAGGCTGGAGCCTCCATTTGAGCGGTTACATCCGAACGGCGAAAGCTCAGGAGTCGGTGATTGATAGTCGAATTCTCGGAGTCCAACAAGCCGGAGTCGGGGGTGGGGGAACTCGAATGCCAGAAGTGGCGATGGATTGCCACTCACCTGATGGATTGTAAGATGGTCCCGCAATAGATATTGGGCAAATACTCAGCCATGTGCGGCCTGCGTCCGTGAATGCTCCGAGCGAGCAGATAATCGAGGAATATGAACATTGTGAAGGGTCCGATGACATCGTTGGCAATGTCCTTCATGGATACGAAGTTGTCCTCCGCGAGTATCTCCTTTGGATGCACCGCTAGCAGGAGAGTTCGAGTATGCATACCAAAGTTTGCGAAACCGCGGTCCAGTCTGCAATCCTTGATGTCCGTGCAATTGGCAACGTTCCTCAATTGATGCCATGATGCATTGATGAGATCGCGGGAAATTGACATCGCGACGTGATCATCCACCGGAATACGACACAGTTTCCACCCAGTCAGTGCTGAAGGTATCCACGGAAATGCTCAGGGATTTCAAGGCGTCTTTTATACGGACGCCCTCTCCGAGGATTTTTCGTGGTTTTCCTCGAAAGTATCTCAGCGACTCTTCATTGTCTTATTCAGTATTCTTACCTATCAAGAACCCCGGGGAAAATGTGGTTGGAGCGAAACAGCTCTAATCGATTCCATCCTCCGAATTCGACGCGGAGATGTATGCAGCTCGAATGTCGCATTAACCCTTAACCAACTTTTGTCGACTCTACATGCGACCGGAGGAGCGCAGAACGGAATACTCCAAGATGGATTGGGTCAAGCCTCGAGGCCTCTCGCGCCAATGGGTCTCTTCCCCAATCAAACGCACGCTATGCCAGTACCTCCGGTATTACGCTTGCCGAGTTCAGGGCCGACGATATGAGTTACTGGAGAGGGATGTCGAGCTCCGAACAACATGATATGCTGGTACTCTCGCACAGATAGAAAGGATGGCGAAGCGGGAGCTGAGTCAGAAGGACTGATCGACCGCGGCTTCATGGCTGATTCCCGTGCGAACGGGAACGGCATCAGCAATGTCAAGCGTGAAAAGCGGAGTTCCGCCGACTGTCGAAACACGAGGGTTATGCAGCGTATCAGACGTCGGTACGGTGTATTTCGATGACGACATCTTGCGATCGTAGGAGTCGAGTCTTTTCTAGCCTCGGCTGGGGACGGTTCTGCACGCGGTCCCCAGAGGCATTCCCAGCTGTTTTGGGGGCTGACTGATCTAGGATTCTGTATCAACAGGCCTCGATGACGAGTCTGATTGAAGCACGAATTCGTGGTGTGGTTCCCAGAGACCTTCGAGTTATGTAATTTCAGACCGTCAAGTGAATGTTTATCCGAAATCGATGTGAGCCATGACGCTGATCTATGTGAGAATTTGATCCGATTTGCAACCGTGAGGGCCGAGCTCACGACGGCAGACGAATTTCAAGTTACAGATTATGGGGACGAGCCATTCTTTCGGGGGATCTGACGGGAAGCCATCCTGAAGCAAGCCTGACAGAGAGAATTCCGATCCTCGTGAAAGAAATCATTGTTACTCATAGATAAGTCACATCCCTTGACACCGAATGAGAGAGAGACGTCGGATCGCCGTTCCTCGGAAAGGGATTCTCCGTTCTCAGACTCTGTCTATGGAGCTTTTCTTGACCGCAATGACCCAAAACCCCAAACAAAACAATGTGAAACCTCCGACGCACAGTACGCTCGCCCAAAAGTCCACTCGATCAGCTGAGAAGCGCTCCAATGAGCGTTCCCTCAGTTCTCCGGTCAATCGCAGGAAAGCCCGGATTCTGGAGGCAAGCTCATGCCGAGAGTTCTGTTTTTGTTCTGGGAGCTCAGGAGACAGAAGGGAGCTCCTGCGTCGCAGCAAGTCCGTCGGTCCGATTTTTTCTTGGTTCCTCATTTTCGGAGGGAAGCGACTCTGAAAGGAGAGGAAGAATAACACTACGGTAATTCCGTGTCACAACTGGAATCGTTCAGAGCGTTCTTCGGGGAGAAACGCAAGAACTACGAATTTTCTGAGCGGAACCAAGGCCCGAACAATTATCTCCGATCGCAGAAAGTTGAAGATTTCAAGAAACTTATACAAGCGATCGTATTCGGATAAATTCAATTACTTCCTGACTTTTCTTCGGCTTGTCTACCTCGAAGTTCCGCAAATAGCGTTGTAGATCTTCTGCCCGGCGGAAATCGGTCCGCGTATTTTTTCTCGTTTCTCTACGCTCGGTTTCCGATTGGGCGAGCATCTCCACGATGCAGCATTCCATCACAACAATCAGTACGGAGACCAAGCAACCGATTAGCCAGATGTCAGCGTACTGTCGGGAAGGGTTTGTGTTATTGATGATGCCTAATGTCTAACCTGAATCAGCGAATATGCCTAAACCCTTTCTACGAGAAGTTGGAAAGACTCATAAGCTCTCTACTTATCCTCACCGTGAGGTTCCCGGATGGAGGCAAGGACTGTCGCGTCCGTCCGTATATGGTGAACAGGGCTAACAGGGTGCTGATGCTCAATGAGATTCGCTCGTTCACCGATTGGGGCTTCATTAGGAAAACCCCAAGAGACGCAAAAACGAGGAAAAACGATGGTAAGAATGTATTAATCAGTTGGAATGTCAAGCCGCGCTCGAAAACGAATTCGATGCAAAGAGCTGCGGAGGGATAATCTGAAAATCAATAAGATGGATACAGCACAAACTCGATTGTATCACCTAATTCGTGTTCAAAAATGGTGATATAATCGAGAGTGTGATTTAATCGAGTTTCCATAGACTTCCGTGGAGAATCGATTATATCACATCTCCGACTCGATTATATCACCATTTTCGAACACGAATGAGGTGATATAATCAAGTTTCAAAATTTTTAGGGTGAAATAATCGAGTGTGATATGATCGAGCTTGTACTGTATACAGGTTTTGTTTCACAGAAGGTTCTCCCAGATCTACGACGCAGTTCTCGGGACTCAATGGAGTCTCTCGAGTACTCACCTGGGTTCACGAATTCTTCGGAACAATTCAAGACCCTTCTGACTTTCAGTGTAGATTCCGTGAGTAAAATTCCGGAGTTGACAAGTAGAGGAATCGATGTGTTCCATGTCATATCCACCTGCTTCCGAGAGTAGATGACTGGAAAGGATCGAGATTCGTCAGAGCATTCGAGAAACTTCGGGGATACCGAGGTTCTACCCGGCGTCCTCGGGAATCGGGGGGATGTTACCGATCGATACATCCATTCATGTGCTTCCGATTTCGACGCGATTCGTACAATATGGAATTACTGAATGAACGGAGTAAGATCACGAATTCTTAGAGAAAAATTCGCGTTCTGTCGACCGGGAGATCACGCAAATTCAAGAAAGATGTTGTCTTGATTCAATTCGCCTTTCCGATTTCGAGTAGGCACCATCGAATCCCAATGAGCTTAGGATTTCTCTCGCTACCACCACAGTAATAGAGGAGTAGTGTCATGTTCTGATGAGCTATGTATGGACATACGTACAGCTCATCAAAGTCAGTCGACATGATTGACGATCCAATGGAAAATCAGTGAACTCAAGACTGCAAGCAACCGTGAGCTTCCGCCTGTAAATCAGTGTCAGTTTTTCAGCGAGGGAACTGGAGAAACGAGCTGCGCTTGGAAAATTTCGATGTGTAAAACGTATCGACTAGCGAAGGAAGCAGCATTATATCGTTTAGTAGTAACTATATTGGGGGCCGGTTCCCCGCATCACTTCAGGATCAAACGAGTTCCTCCCTCCTCCTACAGAGACAGCCCCCATCCTCCGCCTACCCCGATTCCGCCGCGGGCGAAGAAAGGCAGAGAGACCACCGCCATGTTTTCTGCGTTGCAAGCCGCAGCTCTGAGGCGATGGTTGAAGTTAGCTCCGTGGTGATGACGGTTCACACCATCGATTGTGATTTCCTGCCCAGCATTCGAAAACTATGTTTCGTATCTTCAGACGATGATGAGGGGAAGTGTGCTCCTTGGTCGTTGGATGTAGGAATGCTTTGACTTCCATCGTGGCTGCCGTCGTTTTCGTATCGAAGACAAACAGATAAGCGAGAAGACCAGCGAGGCCTATCGTTGAAACATGCGACGCCCGATACCAGTCACTTCGCGAAAACTTTGCAGTTGACGATAGCTTCCATCATAGTATCCTAGGGATCACAAACCGCTGCTCGCTTCCACCCCACCGCCCGCAATCACTCACTTGGTCAGGTACAGAGGATCACATTCATCGGCCCCATTTCTTGAAACATTTGTGTACCTCGTTGTCAATGGGACTGAGGTCCTCGATACGTAAGCGCTTGATCGAGCTTCCTGCGAGGGTTCCCGGAGTTGAGGCCCAGCGGGTCAGAATGCCGTTTACACGAAATGGAGGAGAAAGGAGCGGGATCTTAGGAGCGGGGTTCCCCATTTATCGATTGGGAGTTTCTTCGCCATCTCTCGAGAAAAAAATTATGGAGCCCCAGTGAACTGAGGACGGAACTTGCACAGGAAGGACGTAATAAGTAATAAATCATTCGCAGTCCGATGTGGCGTCATACTGACAGGGATTCCTCCGTGGGGGGAAATCAGACATACGATTGTCAAAATCCTACCTTGAAGAATATTTCAGGGAAATAATACGTAGGTGGTTTCCACGGCGGAGGTTGGTTCGGGATATTCGGCGGAACGACGATCGTTTGATTTCTCGTCGGCGGACTGGTTTGCGTTACGTTCTGAAGGCTCCGCAAATAAACTCGACAGATCAGATTATTCAGAGAAGCCCGACCTATCAAGATCAGACGAACATCGAATTCCTGCGGAAATAAGCCAGTGATGGACCGCGGAGCTTGGGACTCCTCTTGCAGCCTCATTCTCCCCCGCAACGAGAATCTTTGAGACTACACTCACCATCTCTTTAGTGCGCAGATCGCTCACGGCATCGATCAGGACACTCAAGTTGAGTTTCACTCCGTTGATGGACGCGCTCACCGGCTCGGGAGGCTGCGGTTCTCTTTGCCCTAGGACAGCCAACCTGTGAATAGCTCGTGTTGAGCTCCTCTGGAAATCGAATTCATCTGATACCGACGTTCTGTCAAGGGACTCACGAATACATCAACATCGAGACAACGTTCTCCAGCCATTGCATCTTGGTCGAGATGCTTTACTCCGCTAGGAGCTTGGAGTAGTTAGGGTTTTTACAGGTGTCGAAATCTCGTCTCTGTCGCCCTCGGCAAGCGATCGATGGATTACTCTTCGGCCTCGAGATGACGACGAGCTTCCTGGACTTGACGACCGGATGTCGGAATCCTTCAGAGATCTCGGATCGGAATTCCCCGTCACGCTCAGATTCAATGGCGGGTTTTTGCGTCCCTCGCTTCCGCGGAGAATTCAACTACCTAGCCTCGGTCGGATACGGTGTCGAGCAGACTCCCACCGATTCTTTTGCGGTGTCCTGACTAATCACTCTTGGAATTGGATCACTTCGCCCGCTCGACTCCAGCATTCGGAATACTCCGCGAAACCGTTAGTGGGTATTTCCCTGAGTGATTCACGGAATCGTCATCAGCACACTATACCACTACGACACGTTTCAATCTGCGGAGTGACCTTCTGTATGGGCCGACGAACCTCAGGAATGACGCTTGAAGCGTTGACTCACCCTTCTCTTCTCGTGGACCCGCAGTGAATATTGTAAGGACGGGTAAGTTCCTTGGCAGTTGTCATCACGTGCCATCTATTCGAAGTGTGTTTATGTATCGGGCAAATAAGCGCCGGGGTCCAAGGAATCGGGAATATTGAAAAATGTCGGAAGGGGTTTCACCAGGAGACCCTGCAGTACCGCCCGGCTTCACGAATATGATATTAACCAGAATAGTCTCCAGAATGGCTCGAGATCCCACTCACGGGTGTGGCGGCTGGTGGCGTTTCAAGATCGGTTTCGGTGTGAGTGTGAACATTCATGTTACCTTATCACGTGTTCCTGTTGGCCAGAATGAAATCAGACGGAAATTTGCCATTCCGGTGGGTTGGACCAGAGCCTTGGTGATAGAATACGTCAGACGCTCACCCATCGGAAACCTCCTCACCCACTAAGAAACTTCGCGCGTGGAGGCGCGCTTTCTCGGCTCAAAGTTCTCGTATACAGGACTTGACTTGAATTCTGTTGACTGGAATACGGAGTGGAAGACATTTTGGAGCCACCGCTCCGTTGTGATCGGATGTGCCCGAATCGAGTCCAGTGAGCTCCGGAAGTTCTCTCACCGCCAATCTCGTTCTCGACCGAGATGTTACTCCTGGAGGTTCTCCGTTTCGGTCACAGAGATTGGTACAGTGGAGAAATCTGTAAAGAGGACCGGCCAAGCGACAACAACAATTCTGCGGCCAAGCAACCCTCGGTGTCGTTCGTCGATGACTACTTCAAAGCACCATTATTGCACAGGGTGGCTTGGGGATGCTCAATGAAGCTGATCGTGATCCACATCCTAGGAATCTATTCACTTGTCTTCTTGGGCCACGTGTCTTGGAGCACGCTAGCTTTTCGTGAGTACGATTTCAGTTTCTTTCGGTCAGTCAATCAATTCGAAGCGACGTTAGGATATCGTCAAGCTCATTGAAGAAGTGGACCGAGAAACGCGCCCGATGTCCGCAGGAACTTCGCCGGTCGCAATTTCTGTTCTCTGAGGCCTGCTCTCGTTCAGTAATCACTTCCGCCTATGCCCGAAAGACCGGCGTCGCTATGATTCAAAAACAGAAAATTGCGTAAGCACAGAAACCAAGATCCGATTCACAATCCAGACACGGGCCCCATTACCACAATGCTGACATTGAAGTGCAGAGCGGAAAGGCGAGCATAGACGAGAAGACGAGGCTTGTCTCAACGCAATCAAATCGGTGCTTTTTACGTACCAGAGACAGAATTAAGCACCTTGAGAGATTTCTCGGACATACGATTCTATACCCAGATTAGAACCCTCAATTATCGACCTTGGATCGCGAGCTGCAGCGATGGGGAGCGAACCCATTGGGTCAGGCACATAAATCGGAGTGGAATTTTAGAACGTCCTAAATGGTGGATTTCGGCGCCTCCGCGAGTATGAAAAGTTCGGACATCAGTCATCCGATGTACGAATCCGGAGTAGTCCAAACGCGGGCGCGATCGAGGGAGAGGATCTCTTAACGAATGCGATCCCGAAAAGAAGTCCATCGCGGTTCCGGCACTGTGAATGCACTGCGATGAGCAGCGGCCATCTTCCGAAAACGCCTCGTGGCAGCTTGACTATGTGTATGTGTACGAGCCCGATGGTCTGAGACATTGATTCCGACGGGTTGAAGCTTCAGCGTCGAAGCTATCACTGATCCAGCTCAATCGTAAATCCACAAAGAGTGTTCAAAGAATGAACAATTTTCGAAAGAGCACTCATTACTCACGGAGGTCCGGCGTCGCACTTTGCGCGGAGCCTCCGTCATGGTAGAGCAGAACATCCTGCGAATAATCGATTGCCAACTCATCATTTCGACTTGTGAAGTTTTTGAGAAGCAATCCGCAATCTTGGTGGAATCCGGGGAACGTCCCAATTTTCTTGACATTTCCAATGAAATGATGATGTCCAATCTTATCATTAACGGAATTAAATGCTCGCAGCGCTCATACAGTTTTCGCCCCGACTCGTCCCGGGATTTTTTTACGTCCCTCATTCGGAAGTTTGTCATTGATCGCCATCACTCCTTCCGCCGCTGAATTCAATTCTTTATCATTCAGAATCCACGAGCTCCGGGAATCGAAGTCCCGCAGGGAGAAGAAACACTCCACTTGGTTTATAGCTTCCCATGAGTTTCCTGAAAGCGCGAAGTTTCTGAATGACGTCCCTCAGCTCAGAATTTCTAAAGACTACACGCATTATCGCGACGATACTACGAGGGAGGATTCCCGATTCCCCTATCGATGAGTTGCGGAAGCAAAAACGGAAGCAGTTCCGTTCGCGGTATTCTGGCAGAGCACAAATACATAAACTTTTTTGCGGGATACCACCTCCGTGCCTTCGCCGTCGAAAAGGTCAAGGAGACATTATTTGCGGAATACGTCAAACGTCTTCAAGTTCAGAATGGTGTCACCCGTGATGCGACATCGCTTTCAGCCGTTCGCCTCTCCCACAGCCTGGCGTTTTCGGTCGGTAATCGGTATCTATGAGGCTCTCTTTCAGTCTCTCGCTCGGCGGAGAAACATCTGCAGATCTCGAACAGGGCTCGATGGTCAGCAAGACCGAAAAGCATCTGTATGGGCTCCGTGAAGTCCCGTCTGCAGGACATTGCCGCGCGCGCGATTGCAGAACAACCGGAAAAAGCTCCACGTGTTCGACCTTCGCTGCACTGCGCCGGCGCGCTTCACCGTTGATGACACTATCGATGTCGTATTTCTTTAGTTCCTGTTAGACGAGAAAATTTGCCTCTCGGTTCTCTCAACGCCAATTCCGATTCCGGCGAGCGTTTTTACAAGTTTCATTCTTTTCCAGAATTCGTCTATTTGGTCTTGTCGGGCTTATCGGTAACCGCCGGAGCCCATCGATTGTGGACGCACAGATCGTATAAGGCTCGAACACCGTTCAGAACGTTCCTTATGCTCTGTAATACGATCGCGGCTCAGAACGACATTTACGAGTGGTGTCGGGACCATCGAGTGCATCATAAATTCTCGGACACGAATGCCGATCCTCACAACATCGATCGAGGGCTTTTCTTCAGTCATATCGGATGGCTCATGATCAAGAAACATCCGGACGTGTACAAGTACGGTAGCCGGATCGATTGTTCGGACCTGATCGGCGATCCCGTGGTGAGGTTCAACATGAGGTGAGTGAGACTCGAATCCCGTATTCATGTGCGCCCATTAATCGGTTCCGGACTCAGAAATAGACTGACGGGTGAGAAGTATGCCAAGGTACATTTCATCAGTCGATACATTCACTCGTCACCGGGTACGATGACTGCTTTCCCGCGTCGATGAGTCACACCTACTCGTGGCTGGCTGCAGGGTGAAAACATCGCGTTCCCGTACGGAGCGATTCCCGACGACAGCTCAGAGCCCGACTCAAGCGTGACAGCCGGGCTTTCTCTTCAGCGTCGAATCGTGTAGAAGGAGTATTCTATCTACATTATTTCTGGTCACCATTGAGGCTTTGCGGTCAAGGATGAAGTTTGATTTGACAGGAGACAATGATTTGAAGCCACCGCAGCCACTTCGGAACCAATGCCGGCGAGCAGCGTCGACAAAAAGTGACGCATTGCCACGTTCCACTCCCGAGCCATTCTCCGGAGCCGAAAAACTGAGTTTGTCAATCAATGCCAAGGATAACGGAATACCGATCAGACACGTTGGCTTTCTCGACGAGATGAGCCCCCAGTAGAAAAACTGGACCTAGGATTTTCTGGTGCAGCTGCTCTCTTGGAATCTTTTGGAATACGTGAACGAGCTGAAGAACGGGTGGAAATTGCTCGTACCGACCTTCGCTCAGAGACATCGATCAAACACGCTGTGGGAACGTCGATTAGCGCGCGATGAACAGTGGGCAAAAATGCTGTCGGTACCAATGTCCTCATATTCGGGCTATCGGAAAGTAGTTTGCTCGAGGGGGCTCACCGATCATCGCCCACCGTCAGGGAACAGGGCGTTTCAAATCTGTCGTCCACGGACCTCAAGATGGGAACCGGATCTCATCTTCTCTATTTTATGTCGTGATCCTCGCGCTGGATCCGACGTGGGCGAGCCTCGGGGAATCTTGCAGTATTTCGAGCTTCCCGCCTCCGGAAATCTCTTTGTTTTGATGATCCACTTCCTTTGACGAGTTTTGCGCTTCGGGCCCTGACCCCAGGCTTCGACACGTGCCGGAGAACACTGTAGAACGAGTAGCGGAACGAGAGAAAATCCGTCGAGCAATCGGCGCCGAAGTTGCGCATTCACGGTTCCGTTTTCGATTCTAAAATACTGGAGCGTGCATCGATTGAATAATAATGAATAAGAGTCGACCTGAAGAATTTGCGGCCCCTCATGACGTGATGAATCACTTTGTCGATTTGTCGGATTGAGTGCTCACGCGTTAAGCATCACTCCGTGTACCTTGTTTGCCCGAATCTTTGTTCGTTCATCAAGATTGAGCTGGATTGACCGCCGACGAAGAAATCCTTGAAGCCAAGGTGGTGCTGTCTCTTTGCCGCTTTGTTCAGTCAGCTCCGGTACACAGCAGGACGTTTATGGAGCACCAGTCTCTCCCATCCCCAGTAAAATGATGCTTCCGGAAACGGCGCTCAGCACTGTCGGCGACCGACATGACAGCGGCTACACGTTCCTCGAGCGCTCATTGCTGATGTTGAATCGTCTTCCAACACCACGCAATAGCTTCTGATCTGAGACGCGGAATGGGATAAAGGGGCGCCTAATCTCCTCAAGGCAGTTTATCTAATCTTAGTTTCCAAGGTCATTTATTGAACTTAGTTAAATGGAGGTAAGGAGCTCCTCTGACTGATATCGGCTTCGTTCGCTTACAGATACTACGGCTGGCTGGTACTACTGTTCTCATTCGGTTTACCCACCCTACTCCCACACTTTTTGTTCGGCGATGCGGTTTTACCTCTTTTCATGCTGTGTTTCTTGCGGCTCACGCTGTCATTCAATTTCACGTGGTCAGTGAATTCCTTCGCTCATCACGTGGGAGATAGACCCTTCGATCGCAATATGAAGCCGTCCGAAGTTCTCTGGGTATCCGTGGTGGCAGCTGGCGAAGGATGGCACAACTACCACCACACTTTCCCGCACGATTACAACTGTTCGGAGCTCGGCTGGTAATTACCGTTTATTTTACTCAAACTTACTTTTCTCAAGCTCCATCCCCTAGCGACGTCCGTACAGGGCGCATTCTGCCTGCATTCCATTCGCTGATCGCTTTCGGCTTGACCGAACCGGAAGAAGACTGAGCAAGGAGGCAATTATCGATCGCTGATGTCACGCCGGCCCTCCTTCCGCAGGCACATAAATTGGACCACAATGCTCATCGACTTGATGGCGAGCATTGGACAAGTGACGGAGCGCAGAACGATTTCCAAGGCGGCGATCATGCGCCAGAAGCTCAGGAACGGTGACGGTACTCGGCTCCCGCGGAGAATTCGGGAAATGAGCGAGAAGGAGCGACTCCAACTCGCCGACACTATCCAGAACGCAGCTTAGGGAACCAGAAAGCTCCTCACCGCACGGTAGGATGACCTAAACATTATCTGGAGCCATCGGGCACGGACGCGCAGACTGTGTTTGTTATCGAAAGATGTTAGAAATCAATATCACTAATTGAGGTGTATACATGTACATAATGAACATACGTTATAGGCTGGAATATACTGCAATTGAAAACAAGTGGTTTCATGTTTGCAAACTGCATGCGTCCAGCACAGGATGAATCTGGCTTCGAGCTTCACAGTGATAAATTTCGCTGCATCTGAAAGCAGCTCGGCTCGCCTTCCACATCCCGTTAGCGAATCGCGGTGACACCAAGACTATCACGCTGATCCGAGAAAATTGCAGCTTCTGAAAATGATCATTCCGGCCCGTTCCCGCCACGTTTTCTGAAATACGTCAGAAGAGAAATTCCACGTAGCTACGACCGGCTTCCTGAATATTCGAAGGGCGCTTAGTTCGGACGTTAGTCCGTCTTATCGGTGGCTCGCCTCGATGTTCCGTCTGCGAATGACTGCGGGCCGTCAGGAGATCAGTAACAGAAAAGCGTCAGCGTGTCGTTATGAATATATTTTATTCCACCTTTCAAAACAAAACAAGTCGGTTGTCTCGTCCGTCTCATCATCGTGTCGTTCGCATCTAGTGTGATTCGTCATAATGTACATCCATTACAAAAAAAGATGTCGCTCCAGTTTCGGAGCGGGCTGGCGGCGACTATCACGATTTCCACAGCACGATCATCGGTCTGCCTGCTCGCTCCGTCGATGAATGGAAGGACTGTGTGCCAATGAAAAATTCACAAAATTTTCGGCTCGAATCGTTGCTTCGTCATTAATGATTAGGGGGCGCGAACGTGCCATTCGGGGCCCCGAAGTTGAAACTCTGTGGAACTTGATTCGTGTTGAATTGGTAACCTCCTTGCTGATTGATCTTGGCTGACTCCGCTGCGGCTTTCCGTTGGCCATTATAGACGAAGATGTCGTTGAGCTGCTTCTTCTGCCTATCTGACAACAAGTTTATCATCTGGTTGTAGATGGGCGCGGAGGTGGACTGCAGCGCATCGAGCAGACCGATGAAGACCGCGTACTCGTCGACGAAACCCTCGCTAGTTTCGATATCCAGCGGCGTAGTGTATTGACACTCCAGCCCGGTCTCCTCTTTTCCGTCGAGAGACACAGAATCTTCATCTTCGCTCGTGGCGCCGTCAGCCCCCTGGACAACTTGAGTTGTGCAATATCCAGCGGCATTCATTTTGGATTGCCTGGAATTCGGAGCAAAGAAAAATCGCTTTATCGAGTCGCTTTCATCTCGCGGTCGCCCCTGGATCAAGCTTATTCGAATGGGCTCGGCTGAATACCCACACATAATTTGTGATTTGTTTGTGAGCCTTCTCCTGGCTGGAAAGGTCGATTGGCTACCATTATTCACAACAGAGGACGCCACTCACAGAGGGAAAATTAGACCATGCAGCCATCTAGGGGACTTACAGTTGATCCAAGTAGATTTGACCGTCGTCGTCTAATTCGTCCTCATCGGAACTCAGAACACTTCCTTCTATGTCGCTATCACCACCATCGTTCTCGTCGTCGCTGTCCTCGTCGTCGATCGACGCCCTGTACGTGTAGGCGCGACGCAAACCCTCGAATAGCATGAGGAATGATGGCATGATTTTCGGAAGGACTCTTTCCAGAGCAGCGGGTTTGTCGGACCAGCCGGGATCCATCAGACAGCATATACCTGATCGAGGAGATGAAAACATGAATAGGAGTTTCAGAGCGAGCGGGTCCGGCGTGCTGCTCGGAGACATTTGTCCGAACTCACCAAGAACGCACAACTTTCGATCGTGCACGCCGAGGAAACAATCGACGTCATCGATCCATTGTGTGATGAAATAGTCGATGAAAGGAACTGATTGGTTGTTGGTCTCTTTGAGCGGCGGTGTCCGATGCTCACTCAGCGTCGAGAAAAGCAGGGGCCGATTGATAAACATAGCCGCTATCAGGACCTGGGAGGGAATTTTCGAAATTCAGACGGGAAGAGGTCGGGGATCCTGAAACGGACGCCGAGGGCAAACGCTCTCCTCTACGGAACATTTTCGGGCTCCCTCACCTGTAGCAGAAGTTGCCGCAGCTCCACCCACACGATTTTCTTGCACAGACGCTCTACACAGACCTCGATGATGGGCCGAAGGTAATTCTGGATCTTGCTCCCGCAATGAAGAATCATCACCTCGAGAAGCTTAGCGGCGTGGCATAAAATATCTTCCTCGGTGTCATTTTGCAGAATAAACTTCGACATGTTGAACATGGCACGGACATGGTTGTCGTTGCTGAGGAACGCCGCCGAGTCGACTGTTATGAGCGAGTGTAGAACCGGCATCATGTCGATGAAGAACTCGTGGGCATCCCTCTCGAAGGCCTCGTACATTATGCTGAAGATCTGCCACATGTTTTCAGACACGCGTTCGCAGCACAAAGAGTAAATCAACGAAAAAGCTTCCTCGTAGAATTCGCTAACAGCTTCACGGAGGATTACGGACACTATGTTGAGAACAATGGGTTCGAGTCGCGCAACGACTTCTTTATCGTCTTCCCAGACGGCCAGGATGGTTTCCATGGTCCCAAGGATTCCTGACAGGGGGAGAGAACTGAATTATCAACCAATCCCTAAGGTCGCCCGATCGGAACCCCGCAACGAAATCCGAAGTCTCCCCTTCGACTTACCCATGGCAGAAACGGCCCTCGACTCCCTGTCCCCGTCTCTCTGGGTCTCGGCGAGCATCGTCGAGAAACTCTGCGCCAAATGATTCATGATGTCCACCGCGACAGGGAGTAACTGGGCGGCATAACTGCACACGATTCGCTGGACGCATGACGTAAGCTGATCTACCTCGGTCGACCGCACGAGGTCTAGGAGACAAAGAGTGAGCTCTCGGATTTGAGGCTCCAGATAGGCTTTGACTGAAGAATAAAAAGACACGGTGAGTTTTTTCTCAGTCTCTGAGTACCTCGACGATCGAAAAGTGTCGCGGCCTTGCCTGATCGCTTTCCGGTAAGAATACGCGGTATACTCACTCTCCGCTTGATCGGACATCAGATCTTGAAGAGCTACAGCTGCCTGAACTTTGACAGGCACTTCCTCCCGAGGGTTCATGATGGCGTTTCTCAGGAGATCAACACATCCAATAAGGTTTTCGGGCCGCGTGAATTTCGCTTCACTGAACTGTTGCAGCAGCCAACAGCCCCTGGCCCGTAGATAGCCGTGATTACTGCTGAACAACGGTGAAACGTACGAACAGAGCATGTTCTCCAGATGAGTCTTGTAGGGGGCCTTGCGCAACAACGTCGAAGACACAGCGCCCACCATGTTAAATGCGCCGTCCTGTTGCTGAGGTGTGAGCGTGCCCGAATTGATGAGTCCAGTCACCCACTCCATGGTTTTCTGCAGGACGTTTTTCCGTTTCTTGCACACGACGTCGAGAAGGTGCTGAGCGGCTGTGACCGGTGATCGATACTCAGTGAACAGGTCGAACTTTATTCGAATGTACTCGGTGGGATCGCTTGTCCACAGTTCTTGATCGTCGTCGTTGAAGCACACGATCTTGAAGATTATTTCCTGGATGATCATGTTGATGTGGACTTTGATGAATTTCCAGCAGTACGCTTGCCCGACAGAATGTACGAGATAAGACAGAGCTTCCTGCAGCACGCGGTATGAGACGTATTGCCCTTGACGATACGGTTCGAAAACGGATTGTAGAAGTGTGGCGATAACACCCTGAGAGAAAGTCTTGACGTAATAGTCGGCGAATTGTTTGTATTCCTTGCTGACAGAGGACGGGGAACCGTACCGCTCGCAGCAGCGAGTCACTATGTGTAATGCCCATTTCTTAATCTTCCAGTATATGAGTTCGGGTCGTTCGTCTCCGGAAACCTCGAGAGTCGACTGCAATCGATAGAAGTGGTTTCAGTAGAGTTAACAAGCGGTCCCGCTGATTTTAAAACCAGACAGACGTACTCCAGCCCGTGCTTGTCGGAGAGAAATCGAGAGTACATATGGTGCAAGGGAAGCGCCGCCTTCGGTCACGGCGATTCCCGACAGGCATCATTCAGGGGGAGGAGTCTGCGCAGAGGAATGACGACTCACCGCGGGGACCGGACGCTGAATTACGATACGACAGATCTCCATCCATTGGCCGAATACATCTTGACTGAGCAACTCTAGTGGCAGACTATATTGGATGAGAGCGTGGAAGATCTTCAAACTTTGCTTCTGTACGCGGACAGCGGCTTCATTTTCACTTTCGGGAAGAACCTTCAGAGTGACTTCCTGCAGGATCGGCAGGAGCAATTTCATGGCCTCCAACAGAGGAACTCTTTCTTTTGCCGTCCTACATCTGGAAATCGAGGGAGACTCTCATTTCCGCTAATCAGTCCGATATCACAGCATATGATGATAGAGATAATCGGGAAGCGGAAGAGCGTGCAGTGGAGCGAGGTCGGTACTCACTCGTAATTTTTGACTAATTGGTACAAGGCTAAAAGAGCTCCGAGCCAGGAATCATTGTTGTTTGGCGTCTGAAGGTAGAGGGCGACCTTGTCGACGATACCCACCCACCGTCCTGGGAAGTCTCGTTTGATTACGATGATAACACAGACCGCCATCTGAGATCTTGAATAGGAAATAAAACAATAGTCATTCGTTTTGGAAACTGGTACAGGAAAGTCAAAGGCCTCCTCATACGGGAGCGACCGCGGAGAAAGCCTTTTTCGGCGGGTCTTGGATCGAGAGAGGCCCAATGAAGTCTGTCCCTACTGTTCATATACCACGTTTTCTGCCCATCAACTCACCGGATCAGAGGGGGGCTCTGGACGACGGCATCCACGAGCGAATCTCTGAGCATCGAGCGGTCTTGCTCATGTATGCTGAATTCGAGAGCGGCCCCCGGCGTTACGGGTTCCGGGGGATCGGCCCAATGAGCAACTACGAGGTTCTTCAGGTAAACAGCTGCAGCCTGCCTTGTTGGGAGATCCAGCTGGTTGTTCATGACGACTGACAACACCGCCGGTGCGAAGCCGATAATTTTTTCACCTACAATATTCGGTCCATGCTCAGCTTATATGACGTTTATCTATTAGGTGATGTCCAGAAGGCCTTTCGCTGAACACATACAGGAAGTAGGGACAAATTCATCTCCCCGATCAATCTGATCCTCGAGATCTCCCCGTCTCCTTCCCTCCCGTGATCGAGCAGTTGCGTCATGTGATGCGTCATCTCCGAGTCTTGTCGTGGTGATTCTGACTCGGTGAGTTTCCTTATGACTTGCTGGCTCTCGAGGAGGGTGGTTCGAAACATGACTGGTGAGCCCATTTGCGAGAGGAGTCGCATCTCAGGAACGACTCCTTACGTATCAGATCCCCTCTCAGCAAGACTCGTTGAACCCGCGGAGGAAGCTTCCATCGCTAGCTAGTTCTCTCACCCAGCGAATGCGAGAGCACTGCATGGGAGGAATCCGAAACCCGCGCAGTGGAACGATCGCAACGATGATACCTGACATCGGGATGCTTCATCGGATGCCCTTGCGGGACTACGAGTTTTCGAGGGATCGGGATTCTTTGAAGAGCGCTTCCAGCAGGTAATAGTGAGCAGCAGTCGGTCTCAAGGTAAAATCCCGACAGTTTTCAACTACTCAGCAGCGAGCGCAGCTCTGCGGTGTATACGCAACAGACGAAAGACCCATGCAGAGGAAGCATCCACGTGCCTTTAAAACACATGCTCGGATATCCTTCCATAAGCCTTTTAAGGTCTGAATCCATAGCCTGATCGAGTGCTCCTGGCGGTCCCAAATACGGACAGGGGGCCAGAAAGGACGAGCGGTACCGTTTCAGGTGAATAGCGGCAAGTAGTTTCGCAGCGCACAGCTGAGATAAATCGAACGCCCACAACGCTCCACTGCCGATCGAGACATATTCTGCGCTCCGTTGCGCGTCCTGACCAGCAAGGAAACCGATGGTCTTGCGCGAGGAGAAGTCTGATGTCTCTTGGAGCAAGGCCCCGATAGCTGATGAATGGAGTCTGTTATCTACCGGACAGAGGGCTCTGCGGCAGTGCGCGTGGCACGCGTTTCACGGTAGCGTATGTCGGAGTTCAATCACACTCGACACTCATAGTGGAGGATCCTGAGCCCAGCTTTGGTATCCCTTGGATTTCTCACCGTTTCGAGTTCCTTTTCGGCGGCCTCGCGTTTGTTGGGGTCGATCGTGGCCCGAAATGTTTCCATGATACGATTCTCATCCATTGTTGGTTTTTTCACGAAACTCTGCCAATAAACAAGATTCTGGGGTCGAATTTCCTCGCCTCAGGACACACTGCGGTGAGCTAGGCTGCGACGCTCTCCTTTGAGCAGATCCTGTCGTTAGCGGTCTCAGGCCACAACGTGCAACAGCAATTTCATCCCTCTAAGAAGAAGAAGACACCATCATCACACCGCGACCGTGATCTCCCCGTCGTCTGCTACTGCCCGCCATTTTCCCGCTCACGGAGAGGTCCTTGGCTCTTTCCTCGTCGAAACAGGAAATCTTCCGATTCGAGGCCTTCCGCACAACGGAATCGGACGCTGGGGATGGGTTGAGAGTCCGGAAGCGACTTCCGCTCCGTCTGGAGATCGTGACGAAGAATTATCTCAATTTAAGTCCTCGGTGCGCCCGAAGAGTTGTCGGAACGCCCGCCTCAGCGCAAGAGCGATGTTAAACAAAAATGCGTTCATCAGTACTCCTCCGAAAGCTTGAATCGCTCCGTTTGGTTTCAATATTTTTACCAATTTCTCTGCCATTAGTTACATGACTTGTTTTACGAAGAAGAATCCTTGAAAATTACTCTTGGCATTCCGAGTTGTTCCGAGTTGATTCGTCGCTGACGAAGCCAGTGAAGGTGAGATGTCCATTCTTCTGTCAATGCGTTAAAATAGTTTTCGCTCCTGAACTTCACTTGTTCTTTTCGCTGGAATGTGAACTCTGGATTCATTCCGATTCCCCTCAGAGCCCGTTCCTCCACGTTCACGCAGGCCGAGCAGCGCTGGCTAGATCCGATCGAGAGAGTTGCTCTGTTTGCCGTCTGTGTTTTGGCGCTCGATTTCCCGACGGCTTAGCTCGAATAGGATAGCAACAGAACTTTCCGACTTGACGGCTAACGGCTAGAATTTCTTGTAAGATGGCGTACGTACGGGACAGCGACACGTCACTATGGCTCCACAACAAACTCGGAACCAATGATCTCTGGTCGTCGCACTCCATCTGCTCGCAACTCGACCGGGAGCTCTTGGGGAAAATCCCGCAGATATTCTCCGATCTCCAAAGTCAGGTCAAGCTGAAACTGATCCTGGCGATCATCCACATTCCGCTCCGGAACATGGCAGAGGTAAGTGCAGCGTCCCCGCACTTTCGAAGGAACTTTTTGCCGCCTCTCGGCCCCTGAACGCAGTCTCGAGCTGCCCCAATCGCTTGGGAATTATCTTACCCACACTTGAGCTCCCTCCACGCGGCATCCTCTCGGCTCGTCAGACCTCTGGTTCGTCTTGGCGGATAGGGGTTCTGGAAGAACTCCGATCTGGATGTCTTCCCATGCCCGATAGACTGCCGAGTTCGAATATTTCCGCTGACAGTTGAAGTCTGATAGTGAAGCCCGGGCACGGACTGGATTCTAAATTGACTCTGCTGGACGAATCTTTCCAGTGGAGCACCGAGTTGAAAGCGATTCTTGTGAAAGCGAGCCAAGACAACGATCAATGGGTGTCAACACTGGCGGATCTTCTGAGAACGTATCCGGATGACGGAACTCTTTTTCTCGACCCTGAATCGGGTGGATTCTGCGAACTCCTCAACGAGTTACGAAAGCTCGTGAGGAGCCGTTCCCTGGAACAGCAAATTCTGCCCGAGGAGTGTTTGTATCTGAACAAAAGCGCAAGCAATGCCCTCCTCGGGCCGCCGCCAGCTCCCACTAAGCATTTCAACATTCGCAAAAATCCCAAAAGCTACCAGGTATGAGAAACATGAGCAGTTCTCTGTTGAAAATTTGGATCGCAACCAGATTGTCGCGGAGTTCGCGCGGCTGCCCTGCGTCGTCCTCGCTCATGGGCCATAATGTCGACTTTCAGGTCAAAGCTGAGTATCTTCAGAAAGCGAGAGAATCTCAAAACACGAAACGATCCATCTCGAATTCATCCGTGCCTATTCGTTGTCGCGGTCTGAGCAAATTGAGCGCGGACAGTCCGTTGAGAGGCATTCCCTCGAACAGACTGAGTGGCTCATTCCGGTCACCGATCTCATCGCTGAACCGGAGCTTGAGTAAAACGCCGAATCGGAAAGAGTCCGGCATAAAATTGCTGGAGATCGGAGAGCAGCCGATCGGACGGGACGCTAAGAGGAGAAAAAAGAACGCCGAGGATGAAGGATTCAAAAAGGACGACAAAAAAATCGACGAAGAGAAGAAAACTCCGGAAGAGGAAGCGGAGACTTCGGCTACAGCGAGTCCAACCACTCCGGACTACGCCGCAGGTCTTCTGTCGTCGATGCCGGTTCCTTCTCCCGCACCTTCAGCACCGTCCTACGGCAGTATACCCACTATACCGAAAGTGCCATCTTCACCGGCTCCCAAGACGCCGTCGCACACTCCACAATATGCGAATGTGCAAATATCGACGCAGTCACAATCTTCCACACCGGCGTCGTTAAATTTGAATCAGCTCCACTCAACACCGACGAAATATTCGACCGCGGGTCAGGTAGTCGTCACACAGTCTCCAGTCGCGGATAATCGTCCTTCGTACGCGGCATCGACGTTGCTCTCGAGCCCATTGACGCAGAGCCAACCACAATTGGGACCGACGCAGCAGTCGGTGGTCGTCCAAGGTCAAACCTACACCGTTCAGACGCAACCGGCCACCTACGTCACACAGCAAACACAGCAACAAATGCCTCAGGTAAGATTCCTATTCAGACGAGGACGCGTCCAATTCCTCATCGACGCCGAACGACTGCTCATGGACTTATCCTCCCGGTGTTAAGTGGAATCATGCTCTTCTTCCAGCCGGGCGGCGCTTACCAGAACGTCGTCGTCAATCATGGTACTCAACTGGTTCAGAATACCAACGGCACGCAGTACGTAATTAGACAGGCGCCTCAGGTCGTACAGGGAGCAGGCGTCCAGCCGGTGTCTGTCGCCCAACAGACAGTGCAACATCTGCAGACGCAGACGGCCAACGGAGCTCGAATGCAACGGATGGTGATCCGGGCACCGGTCCTGCAGCAGACGGACCAGAGTTCTCAACTGCAGGCTCAGCCCAGAAACTATTCGATATCGGTGAGTCCGACTGTGATTTCGGTCAACTCTCTGGAAAAGTCGGTCCACGGAGGGATGCAATGGAGTTGCTCCCGTGAACCCATGCCGGCGAACAGAGGACCGGTAGGCGGGAAAATGAGAGAGGAATCCCCTGAGATCAATGAGACTCCTTTTGGACGCCATCTCTTACGCCTTTACAGAAAACGCAATTCGACGAAGCGCAGGAGATGTTCAAGAACTCGAACAAGGTGACACGCTCGGAAAAAGCCTTGATCCTAGGTTTCATCGCCGGAAACCGACGTAAGCATAATCATCTCCGTGCTTGTAGCGAATCCACCATTGCTACCATATCTCAGCGGCAAGCGCTGAATTACATCGGCTTTCCTTCTCCATCCACAGAAAATCCGTGTCCTGCTCTAGGCGACATAATCACAATCGTCCTGAACGAAGACAAGCAGGATATATCACAACCCGATGGGAGTTATCGATCGATGTTAATACAGACCCATTTCGAGATGAACTACGCTACAGGTGGTTGGGCTAAGGTGATCCGGCAGTTCCCGGAGGGTCAGAACCGCGCACTGTCTCACGTGATCGTGACGACCACAGCCACCAAATGAGTTGTTGTAACTTGTGAAAGCAGCACCCACAGCTAGTATTTGACATCGAGAACGAACGAAACAAGAGTGTACATATGAT
This sequence comes from Galendromus occidentalis, assembly GCF_000255335.2. Classification (NCBI taxonomy): domain Eukaryota; kingdom Metazoa; phylum Arthropoda; class Arachnida; order Mesostigmata; family Phytoseiidae; genus Galendromus; species Galendromus occidentalis. The sequence continues at coordinate 2,017,652 of NW_003805465.1, forward strand.
AGTAATCGTCGAGAGTGGCTCTCGTGGATTCGGAGTTGGGATTGATGTTTCGGTCTGGCAGTTGAAACGCAAAAGCCTTCCAGAGCCTCGAGGCGGGCACGAGAGAAGTTATTCAGTTGAGAAGCGGATCTTCTTGAATAAAACTTGAGGCAAGAGTTGGCAGTGAGTTTCCGATTGGTTTTTGATCGGTCTGGATTCGAAAAAAGCGTCCCATTGGTATCGCCGCGCTTGCGGATCTCCGGTGTAGGGAATCTAGTCGTGGTGATTGATCGTCTCCGAGTCACCTGTTCGATCAGGGACTCGGGGAGTCGCCGGCAGAAAAGAAATGGGGAAGAGGTTTTCGGAAAAACGGAGGAATCACCGAGCAGGGATTCGTCCCTCCCTTTCTGTGGGAAGCAGACTGGAGAAATGCGTCCGAAATGAGCGGTGACGACGGCCGAGCGGCCAATCTTCGCTTGCTGTTTTTTCACTTCTCAGAATCAGCTAGAGCTCCTGGGATCAGAGATCTCCATCAGTGAAATGGAGAACGCGGCAAGGAACGCTTGCACGTTCGGTCAATTTATTGCCTAGCGCCTAGACCGACCGGGATGGCTCACAGCCGTGTGGCCGGGTGGGAACGCCGTCCGAGCAGCAGTGTTCCGACAAGCCGGGCTTTCAAGTGAAGGCAAACTCCTAAACCGATGCACGTCTGTGTCGAGTCCTGTACACGGCAGCAGCAGAAATCGCCATAAAGCTTCATTTCTTTGAGGTTTCTCCGGCCGAATCCGAGCTGCCTGTGTAATAAAGAAGGGAAATCTCCTGGTTCACTGGGAACGTTTTTTGAGGTCACTGAACTTGAACTGCAAGAGAGGGAGAATTCCAGCTCTAAATGTTAAGGGTCCTCCGCTCGATTAATTATCGTCGATCTCTTTATTCAATCCGCGTCGAGCGCAGAGTAAGCTGTCCCGGAAAAGCGGACTCTACGCATTTCGGGTAGCTATTGACATCCCTACTGAGGCTTTCAAGCGGTGATTTTCCTGGAGAAGGTCCACAAATCTATAGCATTTATTTCTTCTTGAATCTGGTCCTTGGCGGTCTGAATGACGAAATTGGCGAGGTCGTATTTGAAAATGTTCGACATGAGATTGATGATGATCTCGCTCACGGCGTCTCCCGTTCCCAGTCCATGGATATTAGTGACGATGTGTCCAATTCGTACTTTATCGATCCGTTCAACGTGCAGCTGAGCCTCCCGCCGGAGCGGGAAAGTTATCCTGGAAAAACATAGCTCCTAGGGTCAGGAGTCTTTGGATGATTCCCTCCAGCGGAATCCGCACTTCCGCACCGTCTCCACACTTCGGAGCCTCTCGAATTTCCACTCACCGTATCCTCACTCTGGTGTCGGTGACAATCAGCTGAGCCGTACCTTTGGGTCCGACTCCAAGAAGCTTCGCTGACCAATCGAACTTGGCTGTGGACGAAATTCCCATCGTTAATCCTCAATGGAAGTCGCACCGCCTTCTCGAGGATCGACGGAGATGTCAAAAAGCGACTCCCGGGGCGACGCAGGAAAAAATTGCGGAATCTCACTGGTCAAGTTCTCAAAACCGAAGCTCGCTTCCAGGATCAATGTTCGATTCGAGTAGAGCATCAAGACATCCCCGGTCCGCCTGAAAGTCGAGAGCCCAGCCAGCGACGCATTCGTGACTTCGACTTCGCCCTGGACGAAGAGTTTATCGATTCGGGCCTGATACGGTCGGAGCTGTCAGCGGGAGAAAGTTCGATCATCCTTCGTTCTCATTCCGTTGGAAATATCGGTTCAGAGTATGACAACACAAAATTACCTCCTGAGGTTCGAGGCCCTTTTCGACGAGAGTGCTTGTTGTTCGTTGGACTATGGAGTCTATCAAACGCTTATCCTCCTCGTATTTAATCAGGTTTGCCGGAATTCTTCTCAAGAGCTCTTCATTCGCATATCTGATCGAGGGAACATCTTGTTGAGGAGTTCGGGTAAGAGAAGGCAGATTGGATCTTCTCCGATCGGGATCGCAATCAAAAACTGACCTCGTCATGGCGTTTTCGAAGTCGTTCAGCATGGACTGCTTGGTGTAATCGAAGATTTCTTTCCCGGCGAAGCTCAATAGACCTTGAGCTAAATCGGAGAAACCCTCAATGGCGACCGACACCGCACCCACCTACGGAGAGCGCCACTTGGTTCAATTCCTTCGGAGCTGCAGGGAATTTTCCCGCAAATGACTTCATGCCCTTTCAGTATCATCATCCTCATCTGGTTCCTCCGGACCGAGCGGTCGAAAAACAAGCTGCCTACTAAGTTTCAACGCCGACTGGAGCCCTTGTCGATACGATCAACCATTCGTATGAAGCGAAGAGGTCGCCTCCAATCGAAACGTATTAAGTATATTGAGGATTACTCCTCTGTTTCGAGTATCCTTATCCTTTTTCTCTAGATATGTTCTCCGAAAATTCAATGTACGAGAAGGGCTCATCTAAACTCCACCCTCGTGACTTTGTCAAGGAGAGTCACCACCGCAATTATGACTCTCCGTATTCACACTCTCCGAGGATCACAGGGTCACTGTCCGAGCAAGCTTAGAGATGTCCGAAAAGCGGAACCCTGATAGGCTGCGACCCTCTTCGAAGGAAAATCACAGATTATAACCCAAGGAGCGACCCATGGTCGCACAGGTCCAAGAAAGGTCCGAGCAGTTCTAGCTCGCAGTGCCCAGGTAAGGTATGGAATCTCGGTAGTTTCATGGGATTTTTTCTCGGAATCCGCGAGGATCTTCCACAGATTCCGTCTCGGGTCGATACGAATGAAGAAAAGTATAGAACAATAATAAGAAAAACATTGAGCTAGGCTCTGAGAGAGTTTTCGAACGCGCGATACGACGTTGTTCCAGTTGCACTGACCTCCAGCTTCGCGCGGACGGAATCGACTTGTAATCCTGTCGGTGTGTTCTTGAGCGACGCGTTCCCGAAGATCGAGACGTCACTGACGTTCAGTTCGAGCTTGCCATGCGAATTCAGAGCTACGAAAGAAACTTGGATGGCCGTTTTCTGCATCCCTCTCAGCTGGGCCGAGGGTACCTCGAGCGAGAAACTGAAGTACTGGCCCGATATGTTCGCGATGGCCTTGAATCGACGGGACACGGTGATCGTCGTTTCGATGCTCTACTCCTGATTCCGGATCCTTACGCTGAGAATACTTGTTCGTTCATACCTCTCGAATGAAAACACTGTTGAGCCCATGGAGCATCAGATCGTAGCACTCGAGTCGACCGTCTGAGATCTCGATCGTGGAATTGCTGATGGGCAGCGGGTGCCTCACGAAATCCTGCAAGATCAGCGAGGGATCCAAATCGTCGGTCGAGTTGAACAGATCGTTGACCACGCTCGAGAGTCTATCGATGTCCAGAGGATTTTCGGCCGCATCTGAAATTATTTGAGGATCGAAGCACAATCTATCGGAACGGCGACAGGTAACGATGCGAAACGCATCGATTCTGAGGCTGGGATGTGTTCACAACGCCACCGTCTGAGTGTTTTCTACCTTCGAGAGAAATATCAGCCGAGTGAACGCACACGCCAAGGCAGATTAGTAGGTACGGACAGATACCGCGTTTGCCCTGCATCGTTTCGAGCGACGTAACGCCGGCTTCTCGAGGGCGGAAGCGACCGACCGACCGTCCGGGCGGTGAAGCAAGGTGAATAGAAGCGTGGAGACTGCGAATAGATATCATTCAACGTCGAGAGAAGCTCGTGGAGAACCAGCAGCAAAAGGGCCAGTCAGCTTGGCATTTAGTCACTCGGCCAGTCAGCCATTCTGCTGAAGGCCAGTCCATCACCATTCACCATCGGGGAGTCATTCATCCGCGGACGACGGTACATGGAGGAGTTCCGATCTTAGGACTGGGGTCGGAATCCTGTCCCTCGCCTGATGATTGAGGTGAATTACTGGTCTTCGCCAGCGGCTTCCCGTTGATGAAATTTGTTGAGGCGGATTATCGCCATTGAATGCTTCAGATATCCTTCCCGACTTCTCCGATCACCTCAATTTTTCCGAAACGTCGAGAAGTCACCAATCAAGGGCCTACCCTCCCCGTTATCCCGTTATCCAGCTGCTTTCGTGCGTTGTGAGGACGCCTTTCTGGAAAACCACAGCGGACAGTTCTCTCGGGAGAGATAAACATCCAGCGCATTGGTGCGCCATGATCAGCGAAAGTAAAGCCACGGTGCTTGAAGTTCTTTTTCACTAAAGACGGCGACATAAACTTCCCTTCCGCTTCCGTCGGAGCGGCAGATAGCGAATATTGAGGTTTCCGGCTCTCGGTTTCTGAAACCGTTATCCGTGTTTGTCGCCCCCGACCCGCTCATTGAAGGCTGTGGATATCGCAAGGCCCGGGTCAAGGTCAACAACAAGGGTATCCGATCGGGAACCTCCGGAATCGTTGTGAAGAGTGATAGTTGAGAAGAGATGTGGCCCGATGTTTGGTTTTTTCCAGAATGATATTCGTACAAATCTATCGCGCCGGAGCGGCATGGGGCTATGATGACACATCGGAAGGTTCTCTCGATTCCAGGCTAGGCTGCCGACCTCGGCGTTCAGACGGCGTGATTGACGTACTTCGCGCAGTTCATCAACTCGGAATGGAAGAATTCGCTGGAGCGAGTATGAGGGTGAAGCAGTGGCTCTTGAATCGCTACTTAGGTCGGATGAAGACGGCGAGAGAACTTCGCAGCGAAAATATCACCACCGGGGAAGTCGGAAAGGAGACTGGAATGTGGAGACTGGGCCATTCGGGAACGCGCTCAGGTTGTCGGAGAAGTTCGGCTAGGACTTGATACTCCGAGGGAGGAGGGGGTTTGAGTGAGACGCGACGTCGATGACGGAACGGTCTTGTATGCCTCCCGGCGGGCTTCCCTTCCAGCGTCTGGATCCATCCGCGGATCAGGGGCCCCATGAGTTCCTGTGGAACGCAAATACGCAAAGAGTGAGCTCGGGAGAAGGGTGGAAGCTGAGGAAGCGCCCTGACCATCCAAAAACGTGTCCTATGGGCCTCAAGTACTCGTGAGAGCTTTTCCCGTGGCCCGCGGCTGATCCTCGAGGATTTCATGGGATCATGTCTGTGTATCTCTTCGCAATGCCGATCGTGTGAATTAGTTGGAGGTCTTGTGCAGTACTTTGAAGTTCTGCTCTGGGCCAACATAAATTCACAGAGATACTTGGGTTCAGATGAGGCCCTAAGCGCTCCTCAACGGCTCGCTGGACAATTGACTTCCTAGCCCCCGTAAATTCAAGACAGTGCGCAACATCAAACACTCGGTCGACCTTTGATCTGGAGAGATCGACCGAAAGATTTACGGAACAGGGGGAATCCCATGCATCGAAATTCTGGGGAGCTTCCAAGGCAATGCGGAGAGGCGCGAGTTCTGCGCTAATCCAAGACCAGACGTTCCGAAACTTCAGTCAGGGCCGAACTCCGCACAAGCCTGTCAGGAGCTCAGCCCGTCGCATGCCCGATCAATCATCGGACACGGCACGGGTTCTCATCGCTACATAAAACGAAGCCGGTCTCTGCGACCGAGATGTCCGCAAGAAACCTATCGAGACAAAAGGTCGACGGAAAAATTCCGGCTATAGATTAATCGCAGCGTGTCGGGCGCGGGATATTTGGAGGCGCCCAGGAATTCAGGAGACGTATCGAATATTCCGATACCTGACCGGAGTTCCAGACCCGGTGGACAAGTATCGGAAACTTCCCGGAGGATCGATATGCGGGACATGACGAGAGGAGTGGGAGCATACCCTGTGCGCCTTCCTATCGGAATGCGAGACCGCCCGGAAAACAATCGGATAATCGCATACAATTGAAGATGTGGATGAGATCGGAGACACTCTCCAAACGATCGTTGCGAAAAAGCTTCGGAGACCAGACGAGTCAAGACTTATTTGAGGGAATAGCGCAGGATTACGCTTGACGATGGTTGAGATCTCGAACTAGTTTGTCGATAAGAGAGACCGCACATCTAGGTTACAATATCTACAGGAGGAGCTTCATAATGGATTAAAAAAGAAGAATAGAACCTCCGCATATTGAGAATTTTTTTATCTCTTTTTTGTTTTTTGGGAGCATGAAGATGCCTTATGCGCACTCAGAAACCTATGCGGGTAGTGTGAGACCCGCTCTCACTAAAAACGTACTCTTCTATCTCCTTGTTACCTCTCATCCATTGAATGATTCGTCTTGTTCTACGTCGTGATTGAGATTTATGAAATCCGTGTTAGATCGGCTCGTGATAATTGAAGCAGCTCATGTCGGTGAAGCATTCCAAACTTGGTCAATCTCGGGCGAAGATGAAATCCGAAAATAGTCGACCTTTCGTTGAGCGGATTAGCGAAAAAGACTCCAGTTGAAACCCGTATTCGAATTCGAGGAATATTGTCGAAGATATTTTTTAGGTCTCGGATTTAATATCATAAGTGAAATCACCACAAAGAATCATGGGATCTCGATTTGATATACGATTTCGAGCTAACAAATGCCGATGATAAATGAAAATTGCAGTAATATTTGTGGAAGGGCTTCCACAGGAAATATATACTGCCGCGAGTTTAATCCACTCATCATTGATGAGGATTCTCGCAAAACATGTTCTCTTGTGGTTGCAAAATGATCCGAAAGGGTCAATATCCGAGCATATGCCCAATACAACCGTATGGATTGAAAAATTATGCTTGGTTGATATTCGCCAAGACATCAAAAACCAGGATCATGCATCCTTACAAATTCATAACCATACCTTCACGGGTCTCGGAGACCGTACTCGATTTAAATCCGCCACATTTCGGTATAAATACCGTCGGCCCAGCATATACCGTTCTGGCCCAGCCACTAAAGCTCGGCTAAAGATGAAATCACAAATAAAGCACCGGAGCCTCAACCGAGCTCGACACCCCTCGGACTACGGCTCCTGACGAGCGCGGTCATGGCGGTCATTGGCGAAATATTAAAGAACGGATCCTCTGGCCTATCGAAAGTCCGTGAGGGATCCCGGGACGGAATCGTGGCGCCAACGTCGGAACTCGACCGAAATGATCGCGATGCCGTTTTGCTCGGGGGAAAGCCCAAGCAGATTCAGTCGGAGCTCGAAGCTAAGAAAGTCCACGGAAGTACCATTGTTGGATACAAACTCGGTATGTTCGAGCTCCCACTCGGCCTCGATGAGAAAACCGAAGAGCCTGACCGGGACACCGAGGTTAGAAAATGCAAAAAACCAGACGGAGCACCGCGAGTGAGGGGCTTGAAATCCGCGCTCAGACGAACTGAGGTAAAGCCCCCAGTCAGTCTTTCGAGCGACGAGCGGCTCAGAGCGGAGGAGGGGAAATCCGCAAATCCCACGACAAGAGCTCAGAGAAAGACAAGACCTGCCCTTCTGCCAAAGGTCGGGGTCCTCCCGGGGCCGTTCAGAGCAACTGTCAAGGCCGGAAACCCAAGCAAAGAAACGCGGAACGGCCGTCTCGAGGAGGGAATTTCAAACAACGGGACGTAGACTGAGACCGGGAGAAACGGATCGACCAAGGGAGTACGATCTGCGAATTCATGGACGCAAGACCTCGAAGGTCCAGGCTCTCGAGGTCGAACGCGGGATCGGGTCAAGCCTTCGGCGTCGTCGAACGACTGATTGCACAGTCTAGAACGATTTTCCGGCAAAGGCGGAGAGTTCGTCTGCGTTGTCTGAAAATAAAATATTTTTCTCCTCCTGAACTAAGGAGCGAGCCTCCACGCGTCGAGCGTCGGATAAATTCCGCGAGAGCCGCACAAAATCCACTGAGAGGAAGGCGGTTTCGAAAGAGCGAATCTGTTCCACGCCGCGGCTTGCCCCAACGACCGATGGATAGATGCGCTGGATGATGCGGCGTATTCTCAACGGTGCTTTTCGGCACTGGTTCGGATAATTAGCGGCGGGCTGGAGTTTTTCTTGATGACTCCCCGAGGGAGAATGGATCTCCACCGTTTCCACACACAGCCACGCGCATACACGTTGTGGGTGGAAAGCGCCTGAATGGACGGACACCGAACCAGAGGGATTCAACGCGGATCGCTTTGCGCAGGTGACGCACTTTCTCTACGTACATCAGCTCGAGAACGCTGTCAGGGCTGCGCGCTCTCCAACGAATGCAAGCAGTGCCTGCAGCTTGTTTCTTTTTTGTTCTGTCATACTCAGCACATTCGCTTCACACTCAGCGAGAGATATAGTGGCGCTAGGAGAGTGTTAAGTACAGCGGTCGATGCCTTGCTTAACAAGCCGCGTTCGATTCCCGACACGTTTCCCTCACAAGCCGTATCGATTTGCTGGAGACACGATGACTTCATTGACTGGCCATCGATCAGGGCTCGTCCGTAGCAGCAGAGCCTCTCGTCTCTTTCGAATCCCTAACCTAATTATAGCAACGGCCGCCGCCCGAGTGGTCGATTCCGATTTTGTCTTTACCTCCTAAATGGTTCAGTTTATCCACCTGGGTGAGTCTGCGCTAGAGGGAGGTTTCTGTTCGTGCGATCCCGCCATGGGGGTCTGCGGTGGGCGAATTCGATACTCCGTCGAGAGCGGCAGCATGATTCCTAACCGCTTGGAACCGCTGTGAGGCCATGACCAGGGGATAGTATCGAGAAATTCGGGGAGCTGGGAGATGAAACGCAGATGGGAGCAGGACACGTAACAGTTGTAGCGATAGCTGCAGCTGCTGCTGCGAGGAAAAAGAGTAGCCGGGGAAAGCTCTAAGTGATAAAGTAGCGGCACGGCTTTTTGTTAGCTCGAGAGGAGACGTCGGTTGAGTCGAGGATCTTGAGGGCGGACAGGCAGCCGTCTCTTGTTCGAGAAAGACCATAGTATAACACTGATGGAAAAGTCCGAGGGTTTTGGGTACACCGGCCGACCGACCGAGCGGCTGAGCGAGCGAGCGACCGGCTGGCTGGTCATCCGACCAGTCGGTCATCAATTGGTTCCTTACTCTGACAGGTGGCTGCTACCCTTGCTCTCGGGACCTGAGATCCTCTCGATGTCGGCATCTGAGCCTCGATAGGTGGCTGACCAATCGGACGCTTGTTCCCCTCGCTCAAGGTGTTCGCCGGTCGGCAGGCACGTCGGCTAGACGGCTGTAACGGAAAGCCCATGCGTCGCGTCTCAGAGAGACATTAGATGATTAGATCGTATTCGCAGCCCCGATCTCGCCCGAGCGACGAGAAAACCGGTCGCGTCTGACTTGAAGGCGAAGTATATACATGGTCTCCGAGTGTGTTGTCTTCAGTCCGTCTCTCAGTCGAGTCTCGAGAAAGTTCTCCACTCGACAGGGCGGCGGACACGTCCTGTGTGTTCCCCGTCGGACGTGTCGGTCGCGTCTTACAGTCTAACGTCGCTTTCCCTCGGGAGGAGCGAACGTCGCCAGCAGCGCTATCTTTAGCAAGAGGCTCGCGGCTTCATTTTTTTTGTACTCCCAACTGATCGTGAAGAGAACCTGTATTTTATTAGCAGATGCCTTAGCGGCTGCAGCTGCTGCCCCGACTGCGTCTGACGTTTGTTACGCCTACTGCGACAAACTGTAGGACCAGAAAATATTGGAACAAGCAAAGCCGTTCCTTGGCTGCCGACGACGGTCGACTGGCTTGGTCAATGAGTGAGCTCCGAGCTCGGTGTCAGCGAATGTTATTATAGACGTTATGAAACTTGCTTGCGAGACTATTAACACGCTCGAACAAGGAGCCTATGAAGCGAGGAGACTTGTATATGAACTTACTGTGAGCCGAGCCATTCTCGAAGCTTTCTCGGTGAATTTGGTCGGTAGGTAGGTTGTGTGAGGGCTCGCAAATGAGCTGATAGAGGTGGGAGCTGCGATCTGTTCATTAGTCGTCGATTGATGAATACCATCCCGTTTTTAAGCACTGACACACCTGAGACTCTCTTTCGGTTTTTTGCACCGGAGGATACGGACGGGGCGTGCGCGGCGGTGGTGAGCCGGTCGGTCAACGGAATCTCCTGCTCCACGTTACTCGGGACACAGCCACTCCATTGTTGACGAGTATAATTCTCAAGCCCGAGACAGAGACTCTGTGACATCACATAGTTTTCGTTTCTCCCTTTTCTTTTTTTTTTGTTCGTTTTTTCCTCTTCCTGGACAGGCTATCTGCCGGAAGAGTCTCATAGCTCCTCTCTTGATGTCATTGGTGATTTTTACTCGAAACATGTCGGAATCGAAGACGCGACGTCGGAACCATGGAACAGATGGAGTGAGGCTGTTGCAATGAAGGAGCGCGCGGGGCTCCTGTGGGGAAGATGGGCATCGCTCTCGGGAATGATGGAGAGGAATCAGCCGTACACCTCTCTCTTGAGTCATCTACTTTTCATCAGCGGTTCCAGCTCCTACAACAGCTGAAGGGACTGAGGGAATGATCACGAAAGGATGCGCCGTTCCCGAGCTCACCGATTCGCTGATCGAGTACTGCCGCCCGCTCTCGACAAGCTATCTCAGCGCTGATGGCATCTCAGGAAGTTCCACCTGTCGATACTCTAGCTGTCTTGCAATCTGATGCATTATTTGCTCCGACCGTTCCTCAACGCTCGCTGGCAGGCTCCGCATTTGAGAATTCGGTGCTCCCAGAGAAGTCATCGACCGCCGTCGGACTGGGAAGCTCCTCTCGAGCTCGACTTCATTCTATTATTTATTCCTATGCATCTGTCGCAGATCGGAGTTCTTATGTAGTGTTCCTTGCGTGTACAGAACGGCGGATCGCTCTCCAACTCTTTATTCTGTAGCTCGCACTGCGTATCACATTCTTATGTCATCGAAGCGAGACTCGCGGACAGCATTCGATTCCCGGTTTCCGGAAATAAATTCCATCTCCAACCCCACGCCAGAGAGATGGATAGGTGATCTCCCAATACGTGGGATGTAGTTCCTATCCGAAGGAGCATGACAATAATTGACTCCCGTCGAAGACCAGGACGAACATCTACGTGTTTTCTCGACGCCTTCAGGACGACTCCAGGAACAAGAGCGTGAGACTGAGAAGAAAAAAGTTCTTGAGTGAACGAAGTATCTGCCAGTGGGCGTAATTCAAATTCACGCCGAGCCTGACGGTCAAGGGCGGACAGAAGAATAGACGGAGGAGTCGACAATGCGACGGTGACGTCTTGCTGAAGAGTCCGGGGAGTCAATTACGGCTGAACGAAGCACGGATGGGGGTACGACAGACGGACTTGGCGGGGACACTAGCAAAAACAGACAAACAGTCGTACAGAAAGGAAGCAGAAGCCGAGGACTCAACAGAGGAAGTTGGACGAGAAGGAAAAAGGCTCCGTCGGGTTTCACTGAGATCCCTCGAGAAACATTATGGCGGAAGCGTCGTCTTGGCTAGCCGTCCACTGCACATCGCTCCCTTTTTTTCCTCTTCATTCAGCCGCTGGGCCGAGCAGTCTGCTCATTCGGTATTTCCGGAGCGACTCGGTCAATGACCGCCAATTCCGGCAGCCTATCTGACTAATTCGAATGAGGAAATAGGTACTCCAATTAATATTCGAATTCTCACGCCGCGCCGTTCTCCTCTAGAAACGGACTGCGACCCGGTCTCCAGCTCAAGTTTGAGATAGTGAGGGACAAAAGGATGACGGAACTCCTCGGCTGTCGTAGCTGGCACCCTACGTACGATTGCGTGTCGAACGAGCGTCAAGGAATTCGAGGAGTGATTGTTTCCCTCTCGATCGAATACAGCTTCCATTGACGCATGTGAATCAACTTACGTTGTTATGTTAGCTTGGATTTGCGCTCACAGGGAATTCCGCTACAGAGCCTGTCCGTCGTCCTCTTTCCCGACGTTAATAAATAACATCGATAGAAAACGACCCACCAACACATGCACAACAATTATGGCTCCGGGGCATGCGATTTCGAGCCGTTCCGGGGGCGATGCGCAAATCGTTCGTCCGACACGAGCCGATGCACGATGCGCTCGGAGTCCACAAGGGAGCTGCTTCTGGGAAACTTCCTCCAAAACTTCATCGTGGCCATCCGAGATTCGGAATCCTCGCCTCGCTTTCGCAGTCTGATGAGGGACTGTGTTCTGGGAACAATGATTATAATTTCGCTCAGAATTAAACATAAGGTTTCAGTACTCTCCCGAAGACTCTGTGGGTACGCATCATCATTTCATATAATCCTCTACGCTGAGCTGAAGGATCCAGCTGACTTCAGGAGGAAACGGAGAGGCCTGAAGCAGGATCGAAATTCCACAACACTCTCGAGACCTACGGAAGGGGGCGGTGTCGCTCTCGGAGTCTTGGTGCTTCTCCTTAGCGGCGGGGGGAGCTCAAGCAAAGCTGCCTGATTATCTAGCCGGGAATGTCCGAACCATGACATATCCGATCTGTGACTCCATAATTTCGGGATACGTTCTAGTCCATCGTTCACAAAGTCTGAAGAGCTGAGATTCTCTAACGCAGAGCGCTTAGCCCAGGAAAATGTGGCCGATGTTCGTCATTTCCGATGCACATATACTTGGTGTCTCGCATCATCAGATGAATGCCTCGCCACCTCGAGAACACCTAACAATTTGAAAGTAATGGAGGGTGAAGGTGGACGCCAGCTCTCCACTTTGCCTCACTTATTCTGCCCATCCGTTCCGTGATGTATTGCGGCGGTTCGGAAGATTTATGGAAGGTTGCGACTACAAAACATGTCTCCTTCACTCGGTAGAGAATCACGGCGAAAAAGAGAAGTCCGGAGTATTATGGGAGCCGAGTAGACCTATCTCGAGGCTTGCTTGGGCGGATGACGGAACACCCTCGAGGACGTCTTCATATAGTCGTGAAGAATATCTGGAATCCGCCGCAAGCACAATGAGACGGACCGCGTCGCCACAGCTCCCCGCGTAAGCCGACGAAGAGCTTGGGCCATTCACATACATTTGGGATTCCGAGTCGTCATTCCGCACGGGACATGTATCTTTCTTTCCCCTCGAATAACATTTTTCAAGTTGTTCCACTCGTTCTGACCATTAGCAATCCGGAACTTCACAGCCTATGAATATTTTCAGCGACTGCAACAGTTTCTGCGTCATCGCCGTGAATAATTCCCATATGCTCGATATAGCGCGCAGGGAAGCCGGTTCGAGTGTCGAACTGGGAATCGCAACGGTGATGGACCTCCCACCGACTCGCGGAACACAACCCACATACGTGGATCGGGGCTTTTCCAGCAGCAGGACAATCTTCTAAGTGCGCGCGACTGTTCCAAGAACAGTGTGTTCCCAAAACTCGGCCACAATAGCGGCTTCCATGACGCTCGCAAGTTCCTGTCTCAGAGGAAAGAGGTGCTGAGGCTAACGCTGTCGCACGAGGACTTTTTCTTCCAGGGCCAAAGCCCGGCGGGATTCGCTCAACAATCGGAGGAAATCGATGTGGGGCTTCTGAAACGAGGTGTCACCAGAAGAGCCTCGAACCCACGGAGAAACCCAGCTCACTGTTCATCCTATGACGGAGTCATAGCTGCTTCGCGCTTTTTTCTGAAGCCGCCTGGCTTAGTCGCTGTCTTACACTCCCTCGGTACTTCCGTGCTGCCGTTGGTTTGGAATACATACATCATTCTCGGTAGCTTGGTATTTCTCTCTCTCTCTCGTTTGTTGGTAGGTCGCTTGCTTCTCCTCTGGACGGTTGGCTCCTCGCTGAAATGACTCGTAAATAATGCATGAGTCTCGTCTTCGTTCGAGAAACGCGCTAGCTAGTCAGATGGCGGGCGCCGGAGCCGTTGGCCAGAGCGCAGCCTGACTGAAATAGAGGTATAGTCGCTCAAGCAACGGACTCGTCTACCGTCCAGCTGAGCGGGAAGAGCTCCAAATTTCAAGCGACGATGTGATGCTACCCATGATGCGACAGCTCCTCGGCCGTCTAGACCCTTTGTTCTGAAAAGACTGGGGGCTCAAGTGAGATTTTCCTCATTCCGCTCCCGGCACCGTCCGGTCGGCCGAAAGTTTGTGCGGGCCAACAATAATTTACAATTTTATGACCAGAAGCTCGAGGGTGAAGGAACATGCGAGCGTTCGACTCCGTTTGCGTGCATGTTTACATCTTTGTGAAGGCAGCGTTCTCCGCTCGGATGCTCACGGAGATAAATGGTTCTCTCGACTTTTGTTTTTGGTTCTCCGGAGCATTGCTCTCCCCCTATTGTGGAGTCTTATGGATGCTCCCGCTTGCATTTTTCCTTCCTCGCTGACTGGAAAGCGGGCGAGACCGCCGCCGAGCTCGGCTTCAACGCTCGGTGGGGCTGCGTTCCGGTCTTCGGCGAAAGTGCCGGAGCCACGTTGGGGCGAGTTCTTCTCGCGCAGCGAGCGGTTCCCATGCCGTGAATTCACGCGGGCTCTCGCTGGAGGTTCATTATCTCGAGAACTTTTCCTTTCGGAGTGAGACTGGTATCCATCTGTTTTCGAGTTTCTCTCCGAAACTCGATTTCTTCGTCGGAAGTGATCACCCTATAGGACTCCTCCGAAGTGAGCATCTGTGATGTACATAGCGTGCCTCGGAACGGGTCCTGGGAAATGGTTTCATCAAGAAGAACAATCGGATACCAAAACTTCAAATATTCCTCGTATGTTTCCTCTCGTGAGAGTGGAGTGTTGTACACAACGGTTCAGAAAGGATGACTTAGGTACCACTGTCGGTGTGGTGTATTACTCTTGAGTCATGAGCTTCCGAATAGATACCTATTTACGTATATCGCGACTCCTCGACCAGAGTCAGGGACCAGTCGGACCCGCTTACAAGAAAACCGCTTAAAATAGAAAACCGGATAAAAGAGACCGATCCCGATTCCCCGATTTTTTCTCCACAGGGCTTCATGTCGAAAACCTCGCTTATGAGAATTTCGGATCTAAGAGAAAACCGGACATAAGAGACAATTCCGAAACCCCGGCTTCATAGAGTCCCATGTCGGAGACCTCTTATGTAAGAAGGAAAGTAGGATTTTTATCAACGAGCAGGATTCCGTTCTATCTCAAGCAGGATTCCGGTTTGCCTCTTCCTCTCAAAAGCTGCCCGAATTAGACATGTTTCTGATGAAATTCCGTAATAAGTGAAAATTCGCTCTGGAAACGATCGTCTCTGCGCTGAATCATGGTATGGGCATCCGAGTCATACGAGAAAGGGACTTCTCAGGTTTTCCCATTGAAAGCCCGTACCTCGGATATTAGAGAAACCGGATATAAGAGACCATTTTCAATTCGCCGAGATATCTCTGCTCAAGCGGGTTCGACCGTAGAGAATTAGAATCTGGGCTGGAGGTAGAGAACATCTCCCCCTCCCGGGATCAAATTAATCACCGATGAGTTATGCACCGGCACGATTGATCGTACCTCCCCAATATCGTTCCGATTACGCCGCTACTCAGAGCTCAGTCCGACCGATCCGTCCGTGGCCCCCACGCTCCAGTCATGAAATCATGAGCCAACATCGCAATTCTCCTGACACAGATGAGCTCGCAGGACCCACGAGAGGATTCGAGTCTCAAACTCCCCCACTGAAAGCAAGTTTGACGAAGCTGTGACGTCACTGATATGAGGACACTGTCCCGAGAGACCGGTCTCGGACGGAGATACATCCGCTCCATCCTTGTCCGAGGGAACCTCTCTCCAACCAGAAACTGCTCGAGTCGGCTCTCATAATATAATCTGGTCGTAGCCAAGTCCCAGAGGTCGCGCGGCGACTCGTCCGGCTTGTCTACGGTGAATTACTGTCGCCTCGCATGCGACCGACGGGGCGAGCGACCGAAAGCCTAACCGATCATCCAAGAAGCCATTAGCTCAAACAGAGAAAGAAGTCGCTCCCCGTTGGCGGAACGTGAGGAACGAGTGGGCTCCCGTGCGAGCCAGACTGGGAACGAAGTCCCACTATCCAGATGATCAGGCACAGTTGTCATTCAAGAGTAAGAATCTTATCTGGATCTCAATCAGAGCGGCCGCGAGTCCGGGCCGCTCCTATCATATCGATGGAAGCGCATCACATCGATGATTAATGGGCAGACGTTTTTGTGCCGACAAGCTTTCCATCGCCGTTAAGTCAGTCAGCTAGTGATCGTCGGCTCGACCGCTCATTGCAGCTAACTAGTTGTAAGAAATCTAATGGCTCATGAATGAGCGGGTTGTTCGCATCTTTTTTTGAATGGTCATGTGATTCACCCTGTACGTTTTTGCATCCTGCTCGATGTGAACTCCAATGGCTACCTACCAGGAGCATTTTGACGTGTAATTTCAGATCGGGCTCGGTAGCACACCGAATGAGCTCCATCATCAGAATTTCATTCATTCTCTGCGGGTTCATACTCTGTAAAAGCATCTCGGTGTATCTCTGTGAAAGCATTCCCAGTGTCGGAGCGTCGAGTCTTTTTATTGCCGTCGTATAAGCTCATCACGAATGCAGTTCCGTCGAGAGTACTCGTGGCGAGTGTAATTCGTGGCCTTGTGGAATCGAGGGCTAACCGAGAAATAATCGCTTCTAGATTACTTGGACTCGCTCCAATCGCAATGACGTCTCACGATGTGATGGACCGAGGTAATCCCCCTCACAGATACGGAAAACCTCCGCGAGAAAGTGTGTCTTTCTTCGTACTAATACGCCAACTGGCCTCGGGCCGCTCACAAGCCCGACTGCGCAGGGGAAGCGAGCGCGGGCCCCTTGGCCATGATTGGCCTCCGACTCCTTGGTCGCCAGCCACCGTAAAACAATACAACGCCGTTCCAGAGATTAGTATCCAAGGGTAGTGTCTGAGTCCGGTGGAGGAGATTCAAGTCTCATCTGTGATGGTTAAGAACCGGATCCCATAGAGAAGTTCCATGAGCTTCATGGGAGACGATTTCATCGAGCCTTGTGATTTGCAAATTTGGATGTCGCCTTGAGCAGCTAGGTTTCCGCTGCAGCGAACAGACACTAGTTTTTTGAGCAAATGGATTGGAAATCGAGTATAAATGATCACCGCCTCATCGTAAGATGGGAGGGCTCGAGTAGGACATCAAGCCTGTCCCTTTGGAATCCTTTGTGTGGCCGCGGAGTCGGATCCATCCAGGGGCGTACGCAGGGGGGAGGGGGCTGACGGGGCTGTAGCCCATGCCCAGATGATTCCTTCGCAAGGTTTTGGTGTAGATGCGGATTGCCATATTGGATTGCAGCCCTAGTCGAAGACCCGATCTGTCCCCCCCCCCACCGAGAAAAAATCCTCCGTACGCCACTGGATTCATTTCAGGCTCTTACTCGATCCCTCCATCTCAATGCTTGGGTTATCTTATAGGTGGATCGTTCAGGCGCTTGACGCCCAGCCCTCGTTCGAGTCATGAATCCTACCTTTTCGCCTCCTGATTAGGGCTTCCAGCGGTTCCTACCCGAGGTTCTGGAACCGCGGGTTTCGGCCGATTCTCTCGGATCCGGAGCCGACTGGTTTTCTCGGTTCTTACCCGCGGTTCCGAGGGGGCAAGTCAGTGGCGGCGCCAGCGGGAAGCTTTGTAAGCTATAGCTTCCTAAGCCTCTGGAGTCGGGAAGCTTAGCTTCCTAAAAATTTTCCGATCATAGTTATGTTCCATCAGTTTCGGAGCATTCAGAATGCTGCTGTCGATCATGCTGGGTTGAATTTCTCGAGGTCACGAGAAAGACTTGATCGCGCACATGCGCTTGGACGCACTACACGCACGCAACCCCAAAACGGGGGTTTCCTCTTTCATGATTGGTGATACCTCCTGATCTCGTCCCGGCAGCGTTCCTCCTGTAGTGGCAGTCTCGAGGCACCTATTCTTCCTTGATGACAATGAAAACGTCCCGGGAAAGTTTGACTTCTTTTCGGGTCTCAGATGCTTGTGATCCGTCAGCGAGCGAGCGAGCGAAGAAAACTCTAATACCGGGGACGGCTGCAAGGATCAAGCGGAGAGGAGGAACTGGACCTCGCGGGTCCAATTCTGAGCGAGCCCCATGTTGTTCCCGCCATGTGACTTATGGGTGGGCGCTGATCATTGATCCGGCGAAGAGGAGCACCATTCCCAATCAGGCGAATCTCCCGCTTACACAATCGAGTCGCTTCATGGGTTCGATTTTTCTACCATACCCTCGCTCTCAACTAGCTTCCGAGTACGAGCGCCCGACGGAGGACGAGCGGACGAGAGAAGGCTCCGCTGCTCTGTTATCGTAGAGCCATAACCGAAATTCACATAAATGAAGCACTTGCTCTCCCATGCCCTCGGACACATTCGGCGAGTACAGCGAGAAGCCATCCCATGCATGCGGAACGCTCAATCGATCATTGGGACTTGATGCGCAAGACTCTGAGCTTCGAGGAGCTTTCGGGAGTTCCTGGCGGCTCGACCCCACGGCTTGCCCGCCCGGAGCCCCAAGGCCCGGGAAACTGTTTCGTCGTATGTATGTATCACACAGATAAGAAAATGAGCTGGGGATGCAAAAGTACGCCGTAATTTTAATCGAGGAGAAGGTCTAAGCCGATATAAAATCGACTCTCGCTCCGCCTCTTCGTACGCGAGCTCGGAACACACCGCTTCATTTGGCTCTGTTCTCCTCCGTTCTTGGAGTTACGTCATTTGTTAATGAAGCCCGACCGCCGTCCTGGGGTGAAGGCCAAGGAGTTCCTCGGCCCACCCGAGCGTTTTTGTAAGATGGTTTCCAGTATGAACGTTTTTGCATCGGTCGTAGGAATTAGGGAATAAAATCTCGTTGCACCCGTCATTAGGTTCGCACTTTTATCAATCGCGGCCCTCCTACATCCTCCCACTTCCAAAGACAGATGAAATTGAGTGTCAGATATCCGATAGGGCTCACTGCGCGGTCTCACGAATCCGAACGAGTCTGGAACGATCTCCGAGGAGAATCCATGGAGCTCGAGCCTAAAAATTCCGAGAGGAGCTTAGCGAATATCTTAGACTCGATGCGCAGCCTCTCTTTTCCGCTTCCACGTATATTTTAGCAATCCGCAATTCACCTGGGTAGCGGATCATGCATCATATTCGCGAATATGCGTGACGCTCAACGTTCCGCCAAAGTTCAGCCGAAAAGAACAGCGACCTCATGTCGACGATACGGACGAGCTAAGAAGTCGGAGACAAGGAGCGTTCCGAAGGCAAAGAGCGACGGAACCCTTCACAAAGTATGGAACGTTCATTCCGTCACGATGGCTTAAGACGACCTTTTATCCGGGAACAGGGAAAAGAGCGTGCGAGGCCTTTTCGACAATGAAGGCTCAGACTATGACTGTGGAATTTGAGAGAACATCTTGAAACGGTGCCAACGCGCCGCGGCACTCTCGCCCCTTAGTGCTTGAAACACGTGGAGGAAGGATCCGAAATATTTCGCTCCCAGTTTGGAACTCAAGCATGGCGTCACAATCCCGCTCCCCGCGACTGGGTACACGGAGCTCCGCCGAAGCAACGAAAGTCCCTCGGGATGACCATCAATTCACTGGTATTCCGGATCTGAGCTGCTTTCGCATACCTCATCCGTCAACCGATGCGAATGGAGCCTTTGGGCCGTTGGAGGGTCGAGTCGACTCACGGCTTTTAGTCAGCGTACGAGACATCGTCAGTGCGGTCATGGCATATCCGCAGATGAGGTGGAGATCGCCGTTGCTTTCCGGCGATATTTACGGCCTCTCGGTCTTCGTCGAGCTCCGTCATGCATCAATATTTCATCGATCGGTCGAAAATCGGATTGATCTCGGAAACAACTTCTGCGCTCCTCGGCGGAATCGAGAATTATATTCTATTCCATTAGATAATCGAGAAATTATCATCGGGAATGGTTTCCCTACCGGTCGAATCTGATTGTGAGATGTGAGCGAGCGTTTCTTGGGTGCAAAATCGAAACCACTCCCCAAGTACCAACTACCTTGTTCGCCTTCTAGTCTCTCGCCCCGTGTCGCTCGTCTCTAGTAGAGACTCTCTACCGCCGTCTCTCCCGTTCCATGAAAACACGTCTTCAGCCCAGCTGAGAGGCCGACTGTCCCTCTCTAAGTGCTTGCTCTGACCGTTGGAGCACCCGGTCGTGGTCGAAGGTGGGATCCACGGTGGGTCGGCCAGGATCTCAGGAAAATCCAATGACCGGACTACAGCTATCTCCTGCTTTACTGACCCCACACCGAATAAGTTTTGTCATAGTCTCCTGTGTACCCTGCTCATAGGAGCGGTGTTCAATAAGCGGTTTGCCCGCGAGCAGGGCCACCTTCAAGATCGAAACCGCCCTTCGTTGTGCACACTGCTGGTGTTCCATGGGTCCGGACTGTGAGCTTGATCGGCTGGGGCGATCGGGCGGCAAAGCGCTAGGTGCGGCAATGTCCTCCCACGCTCCAGTGGTTCTTGTCCATCTTGCCGTGAGATGCTCGGCCGACCTTTTTGTCGCGACTCTTCGTCTCCTTCCGCGCCGTGAGCAATTTGACAATATCCACGACGAGTTTATTGCAGTCGATATTCAGAGGAATGGGGCGCATGGCTGCCTTCCTGAGCACTCAGACATGGCCCGCAGGTACTGCCGTTCATGGCGTTTTCCAACGACCAGCGACGACAGAAATCGTCTCATTCTCGATCGAGCTTTCAATCGCCGATTAGTAGGCAGAGACTCAAATCGATGATTGCCATTATTTCCGCCGGCCCCGCGCCGGTCGCTCTCACTGCTCTTTTTTCGAATCAGGTCGAGTTCGCCTCCTTAGAGAAATAGCAGGAATGCTCCAGTCGACAACACCCACCCAGGCCCGAATCCGGGCTCCTTGCTCCCACCCCGCCCGGTCGCCCAACGCCTTGAGTCTTGATGTGGTCCTCGATCTGCTCCCGGGTGTCTCCGTTCGCTGATTGAGGTAATTTGTACGCGACGCCGACGTCCATTAATCCGGAGCTCTGATACCAGGGAGGAGTCGCTCCACCTCAGACGACTCTCACACTCACAATCGTCTTGTTTTCCCTCAACCTCCAAGTGTACAAGCACCCGTCGAGATTTGAAGTGGCTCCCGAAGGAGGACTCCTCCTCTTCAAGGGACCAGGGAAATACCTCGAGGAAGCTCATCCATGTGTTTCTAGACATCCTGGTGGACATTAGTATCGATGCCCTCATCCATTGGAGGTGATCCAAGATCTCTTAACAAGTGCGCCTAATGAATGCCGTTCTGTAAGGGAGCAATTCCGCCGTTGTGCATGCGGAGGTCCGCCATAATTGGAACGACGGTCCTGAAGAGCAATTAGCTTCATCCGCTCGTGGAATCGAACTTGGTCGACCACTCGCTCATGCACTCGACCGGTGAATGAGCTCCGCATGGCAATCAAGGACATTCATTTGGGAATGAGCTCCTCGGCGTGGACGAGGCCGCTTCCTCCGCCGTCCTCAGCCATCCCGCTCTGCCCGATTCCGCTCGCCTTTTCCGAATGAGTGAGGGCTGAGCGGGCATCTCACTATTGAGGAGGACCGAAGCGTGTCCATTGGTCGACGGAAGTCAAGTAGCTCTCTTGACAACGATATGATCATTGCGCCGAACTTGCTTCAATAAAGGCGATATATTTACTTAGGACCCGGATTCGATCGGCTTCTCACGAGGGAGCCCAGGTACCTCGGGCAATTCATCGGAACGTTTATCCCGGACGAAGGACGCAGGCTTCCCCAAGGGGCGACCTGCGCCTGTGATGAATCTCGCAGGACTCTCGACATCCTATTTTTTTCCTGGAAATTCGTTCATTACGCTGTCTCACTGGAAAACTCGTGAAATGAACAACGGCAAGACCGCCGGATCGCCGTGTTGCGGAACGTGGTCTGGGATTCCTCAGCTCTCTGCTGACGGAAACGGCGAGCTAGAATGAATGATCGGACGAAGGAAACGCAAGAGCTGGAATCCCGCAGGCGAGTCATCAAGCGGATTTCTCGGGGAGGGATTTTGTCCTCGGAAAATTCGATGGAAATTAGCGAACTCCGCTATCGAATCCTATTCCCGAGGCTAAACTCCGATGATGGTTTCGGCCTTCGCTGCGACGGAGAGAGCCAATTTGGAACGAAAATAGTTTGGATCTCGAAAGAACGACTCAGGTGCCTCAAAGTCTTTGTTTTCCCCCGAGGGCAATCTCTGCGGAAAGTTGAGAATTCAATTCTTTTCGGCTCCGCGAACCGATGTCGCCAGATCGGGATTTATCGCGTCGTTATGGCTGCAGGGTCTGAGAGCCTCGTTTGTCGCTGACGGGGGCAATGATGACCCTGGCGGTGCCAGTCGTCGTCGGCGACGTCATCATCATCATTGCGGAGTGGAGGATGAGAAGCTGGGGTGTCTCTCCTACGGTGAGCAGACGGACGGACGGACGACGGCACGATCGATAGATAACGCTTTCACTCCTGACGCGATCAATGCCAGCCAATGCCTAGCGTCCAGTGCTCGAGCTGCTTCCTGTGAGCAAGAAAAGCCTTCCCGTGATGGATAGCCACCGCGTTGGCCAAACCTGCTCACAAGAAGACGGGCACAGCGATCTAAGCGTCGACATTTCCCCCTGCACAAAAAAATCGTGGGCCGTCTGTTCCTCATGGAAAGCTTCCAGGATAATTCCAACAGCATGGCGACTGACCGCCGGGACGCGCACCGCATCCACTGAGTCGAAATAATCCACCCGGTTTTACGACTAGGCTGTCTTTCTTGAGTACGCTCGCCTGCCTCTAGTTTCCATTGTCGTTCGCCGCCGCCACCGCTGCTTCCCCTCGTCTTATATGTCGCACAGCTGCGATTCCTCCCACAAGGTTCCTTGTTCCTGCTGATTACGCTCTTTCCCAACGACCGCAGAGAAAAGAAGAAGATTCAGATGACATTTGAAATTCTCGCTTGAATACATTATGGGAATGAAAACGGCAATTTAATCAAGTCTCTGCCCGCTGCGCTCTGCTGAGTGCTGATTCTCATTCACTCATTCGGTTGGCGGGCCGGCCGGTTGGTTAACTGGTCGCTCGGCTGGCTCGCGAGTCCATCTATTTATCGACGAAAACAAAGAGACTGAGAGGGCCGGGCAAACAGAGAGGACGAGGGAGAGAACACCGCCGAAGCAATCGACAGACAAACTAGCGAACTAACCAAGGCTCCTACTGACGAGTCAGACTTCGAATCAACCTACAATCGAACGAACAGGGCCGAGAAAGCGAGCCAACTCTTTAGCCGCTTGTGCGCTGCATAATTCACGAGAAGGGAATAGTCGACGCCGCGTACGATTCGGCTTTGAGCGACTAATGATGTGGGTTATGAGGGGGTGTTCGATTCCCTATCGGTTCGTCTACGGTCTCTTCCCCGCTCCGTACCGCAAACTCAAATTATTTGGACCTGCTAGGGGAAACTCAATTTGATTGGGAAACCGTTCTGAGTATGACATTCTCATTAGACGCTTTTTTATATCAGCCCTCAACGCGGTGCACGGCGAGATGGCAGAGGCGGCTGAAGCAGCAGCAGCTGCGGCGGCGGCTCAAGGATGTAGCGGGAGGAATGGGCTGTGAATGGGGAAAAGAAGACGGTGCGGCAGGCACGTAGACGACCGAGCTGGCTCCGGGAACCCGAGTTTGGCTCACTCCCGCATACTTGGAGCAAGGTCAATGTGCTGACAAAAGCCGCGATTTCAATAAGGTCTTTCGGAACTCCTGATAGACGGTTTCGCCTGATGGTACGGACCGCTAGGGCGAAGACCACCGGACGATTTTCGTTCGCCGTCCGCCAGCTCGTCCAGCAGCAAGCCTTCAATCCTGGCTCCGATCCCTCCTTCGTCCTTCCGTCCATCGAAGCGACCGGTCGTCCATCGATCAGAGCTCCCTCATGGACATCGATTGTAGGAGCGGCAGGCAAGCCCTACGCTACCCTATAGTTGTGTTCCGGACTGATGTTCAACGAACGAGCACGCCGCGATCCTGCCGTTGTCTCTGAGCAGAGGTTCTCGTTCGGAGAAGCTTCAAACGACGCATCGATCACATCTGATGTGGCAGGGCGGTGCAACACCTACGTATGGCGAAATTATTATTTTAGCTCATCGCTGCCACGAGGAGCCGCGTCATCTTCGGCGCCATGGTGTCCAGATTCGATTATCAACGTTCCCTCCGCTGCCGTTTTGCGTCTCACCGTTTGTCCGCGGGATCTCAAGAAAGAGGGAAGGGACTTTCGAGACCTAGAGAGTTCCCCGATCGTTTCGACGGAGATATCGAGCGAATAAATCACGGTCACTGCATCGAATCGCTTCGAGTGAGTGTCTGCTCGATTTAATGAGTGTCCTCCCCGAGCGAGTCGGGGTGAAAGCTATCCGCTGAGCCTGCCGGATGCGCGCTTCAAAAGGGGCGAGAGCAGTGTATCAGGGCAACAGGGAAAACCGGTGGCGGCGACGTTCCCTTTTTATCGAGAATGGACGCATTTCCCGCCCCTTGTCATGTGCAGACGTCGAGTACGAGCCCACAGTACTCGGCAATCATCGCGAGCCGTCGCTGTTTGCAAACGCCTCGGAATTGGTTGCTCGACACTTGAATGCGTCTCGGACGGTCTCGTCTCCCGGTCCGGGCTTCGCCAATCGCACTCGAGCCGATGCGAGCTCATCGGACCCGGTACGCTAACGCCTAGTTAATGAAGCGTCGTTTCAAAGATACAGGGGAGTCATCATACGCGGCGGATACCTGCCGGGCCTTGCAACAACGTTTGACCTCTCCGAGAACACCGAGCGCTATCGTTCCGCTGTCCGATATGCGACTGGGCCATCTCGTTAATAGGGACCTTTATGGCGAGCTGAGCGCGTCTTTGTACATACATGAGTAATCTCGCTTCTTTGTCGCCACCGTTCTCTGGGGGCATTCATTCTGACACCGCGCCGTCCGTCCGTCCCTCGTCCGCCCATCGGTTCATTCATTCATTCTCTCGTTAGTGTAGCCAGTAGTGGAGCGGGCTCCTTCTTTTTTGTTTCCCTCACAGCGCCTCCGGCACAAAGACAGATCGAGGATTGTCTGCGGCCGACGCAGTCGTCCCGGCAGCTCCGAGAGGACTTTTGTCCCCCGAGAACGATAGGACAATATTGCGAACCATGGAATCGCATTTAGGTCCATATATGTATACGTACTTCTCTGGAGCGACTTCAACATTCTCTGGATGGCGGCCTGAGAACGCTCGCTCGACGGAGCCATCTCTCGAGAGCAGTAGAATACATGTATCGAAGATAAGTTGCTGTCACGAGTCGACGGCTCCCATTCGAGACCCGATGGGCAAGGTAGTACATACAAGAAGCGCAGAACTTCAGCTGGAATACGAAACGGGTATAGAAGGCAAAAATAATCGATTCGAGTGTGTACCAGGAATCTAGAAGTTCTGTACGGAGAATGCGACACCGGAGTTCCCGAGTACCGAATGGA
Source organism: Galendromus occidentalis (assembly GCF_000255335.2). Taxonomy (NCBI): domain Eukaryota; kingdom Metazoa; phylum Arthropoda; class Arachnida; order Mesostigmata; family Phytoseiidae; genus Galendromus; species Galendromus occidentalis. The sequence continues at coordinate 2,043,059 of NW_003805465.1, forward strand.
GCCCTCGATGATGCTTGACCATCGCTTGTGAAACTTGCGTACATGCCTCGTGGTACCCACGACTACGCGGCAATCGATGAAATTCTCTTCGACCAAATACGTTGATCCCCAGTGATCCATGTCTGGCTCTCTTCACTCAGTTGTAAGATTGTCTGCTATTTCTGAACGGAATTGAACGGTATGGCTACAGGAGTATTCTCGCGAGAGCAAACACCTTCAAACCGCATACTCTGCTCGGGATATCTCGAAAATTGGGATCCTGAATGCGTGCTATCGGGAGCTCGCTCCTTCAACTACACACAATCGCGGTCAGAATACGTTGGGAAGTTTTTGGTTTCGGCGCTGTTTCCGAAAAAATTGAGGCGGAACTCCCGGGAGGCTCTTTGTATCTATTCTGTTGCAAAACTTTCAGACCTCTATCCGTTTTACCGCCTGCCCTAGCAATCATGCCGAGCGAGCTGAGTGAATTTGCATTTTTTGTCCGTCCTCAGAGATGCAAGCTGCGAACGTTCCGCTCCATAGCTCGAGAACGATCTTCTAGGACAACAGAAGAGCATTCGCTCAAAGTACTCGGGACAGCTTCCATATGGAAATCTCGCAACGAATTCGCGATGGAAGATTTCATTGTCAGGGAATCGAACTACCCCTCTGAGAAGCCTATACATGGGGAGCTATTAAAAGGTCGCTGCCCGAGCTCGTCTTGAGAATCCGTCAACAGAAACCCCGATCGCGGTGCCCCCGGGGACCGAGGGAGCCGTATTTATTGCAACGCGTCCGCTTCTGTCGATGTACACAGAGCTCGTGCACGAGTGTGCGTATCTCCGGGATCTTGAAATCAAAGTTCGCTCATTCCCCTATAGAGTAAAGCAGTGAGGTCGGTCCGTCACAGTACCGAAAATCGGAGTTATCAGCGTGTCAAAGGACTTCAAATTACTTCGTGACGATGCAGCATACTTCTTGCTAGCGTGAGAAGAAGTTTTCCACTGGATCAATCTCGCACCGTTCTCAAGTTTTTTTTCGTTTCAATTTTTTTTTATATTCCGTCAGCAAGTTTTTCTCCGGTGTTCGCCGGATGTTTGTTCTCTCCACTAGCTCTCTCCTCATGATGCCCCGACCGTTTCGCCACGGCGCGATTCGAAAGACGACTCAGCAGCCCACTGAGTGAGCATGATCGGGGTGATTGAATGCTGATCAGGGTTATCAGAGGATCGAGAGCGTACCAATAAGTTCCATTCCCTCCAGCCTCAACGAGTCAGCATCGCTTGAGAGTCATGTTGTCATTCATGGTATCTCAACCGCCCGTGTCTGCGAACCTATGAGGACCGCTCGCTTTGTACATACTACCGACGAGCCGACAACTCTCGACAAACTCTCTCGGGGCTTAGAGAGCATCTCATCCAGCACGCGGGCAATTTCATGGCTAGTTCGTCATAATATTTCGTATATTCTATTTTTCTACGACATAATCGTCATAATAATATATCTCAAAAACGCCGACGTTTACCTCCCGTCGTCAGTCTCAATCCCTCCAAGTTCGGATAGATGTTGCAGAGAACTCCGTATTCGTTATGTATTCTTTCTCCAGAGATTTATCCATCATCAATGACAACGCAGCTGCAGCTTATCACAGACAAGAGACTGTCGATGGAGGACTAAGCGTCCATTCAAACTTCATTGAGGAGAGGATATGGATGCACGAGGTTCTTATTGCAATATTTCAAGGAAACCATCAGAGGTATTTCGTCCGCGCCGTCACAAACTCACCGCTTTCTTGATCATGCAATCATCGACGAGGTCGAGGGCTAGCGTAGGCTGAGCAAAATCTGTTTGACAATGCCATCGCCTTTTTCCACTGCGGAATGTGGAATTTTCAACTCCTTTCGAACACAGAGCTACCTTTCTGACTGTATCGAGCTCAGAGCAGGCCCTACCGACCGCAAAAGTTCAGCGAATCGCCTGTTGATCCGAAATAGGAACCGACTCTCGAACGAGATCCGCGGGAGAAGAGAAATTCACTCGATCGACATTTCCCCAGTGAGACGGTCTTAATTTGGGGCTTCGCTGTAGAGAGAGCTGTTCAATTTTCTCTTATCATCGAGCGATTGCGTTCCCGCAAGGAACCTATATGTCTTCCCCCTAAAATCGGATCGTGATTCTTTGCAATGCAGCGTACGACACGTGGGCCCGCTCCGCCATCCGAGCTGGACGCGAGCCTCTTCGGAGCTCCCTACGGCGAGTTACGCAATATTGCGACTCCGCATGTCTCCAAAGGCCGGACCTGATGCTTTTTCTCTGACCCTCCTAATGTACATTACCAGCTGCAGCAGAAGCCTCGCGTAGAGGATCGTTCCCGGAGTTGGGACGATTCAGTTCGTGATGTCCTTATCTGGTTGTCTCCCCGTTTAGCGGTTCGCTACGCGGTTTCTCTTCATACGCAGAAGGTCCAGATAATCAGATCGAGCATGACAATGCTGAGCGTGACAAAGGCGATGATGATTATGATTGTATAGTTATCTTCTCAGCTGGGACCGTCGGCTATTCATGCATATGATGGAGTGGGAGGAGAACATCGTTCGCAGCTGTCGGGCCTGTGCAGCGGCGGAATAGACGAAAGAGCGGGCGTGCGGATCTGTGTGTGAGGCCAACAGGCATCTACGCTAGCGTTTTAGATCAGGGAGAGCTCCGAACGTTTCGTTTTATTTGTGTACTCTAACGCTCCTACGCACTCCGTGCGGGCTGTTGGCCCCGACTGGGTCAGGCTCATCGCTCTGGGTGTCAGGGCCGAGCCTCCTGACGCTTCTCGCGCTGCGTGCATTTCTGGTTCAAGTCAACCGAGGTCTCAATGCTGCCGCTTACCCGAGTTCGGGTCTCGGCCGCACCATCGCCGACGCTGTTTCAGACAATAACTCGAAGATATGCATGCTGAACCGAGGATCACGCTCCCCCGATTAGCGATCTCCGCATTTTCGAGAGCTGATGCTAGTCCGGGACTATGACGGGTACATCCGAAGTCGAGCTCGAATACTTGGGTCACCCCAGAAAATTCTCCCTGAAAAACTGGGGGAAATTTTTTCCCAATACGCGGGCCTCTCATTGGACCGGGCTTGTGACCCCGCTGAAAACGACAGAAGAGAGTCACCTACGGTTGTCGTGTGTGTTCCGATTCTCCCGCACGTTTTCGTTGATTAAGCTCCGCATGCTACCGAAATTTCCGGCAATTAGGCTGGTAGACGTTTCCATCAGTCGTCTCGACCGAGCCTCGTTGGGAAACCGAGAAGTCCGGAGCTGTGCGCCCGGTTTGTCCTACGACACCAACGATCTGGCGCAGACATCTATATCTAGAATTTGTGATAATTGTGATCTGCATGACGATGTCACTCGCTTTTCAGATTTTCGACTTCTTGATCGAACGCGAGTCAATTAAAACTCACGAGTGAGCAATAAGGTAGCTGGGTATTCTTATCAATCTTCGCTCCGGTGAGAGGAGAATCTCATCAATGTACTAAGAATAGAGCTAATTACAAAACGTGCGGCATTTTGATGTGCGGGGAGAGTTCCGAGCGGATTATCTTCCAACCTCGTCGGGGAGCGCGAGTTGTTTTCCCGTACGACGATTCCGGAGCGAATCGAATGTTGGACAGAAACGGGGCGTAATCCTTGAGAAAGTGTCCCGGCTTTTCTGAGCTCGCCCTCCGTCGGAGCGAGCGAACTCTCGAGCCATCGCGGAACGAGAAGAAACGAAATTCGAGTCGAGCGGGAATCTGGAACATTTTATTGAGTCCTCGCGATCACAGTTTTTAAAAGTAGAATCAGATGCCGCAAACCTTACAGGAATTTAAGCAGGTTGACGGAGACTCAGAGATCACCCATGGATTCCCTCATGATCACATGTCGCGCTGTATTCGCTCCAGGCGAGCAGTGGGAGCGACGGCGAGATTCAGCGGATTGATCGACTCTTTCCTGTCGGCAGATTATCTAGCGGTCAAGTCCTCGACGAGATGTGCGTCTTCTTCAGAGCCCGGATGACATTCAGAGCTCCCTCGTTTAACGCGGGTAGCTTCAGCATCTGGTCTTCCGGAGTGTCTTTCAAACTGTTGAAAATATTCAAATACGGTTCGAATATGTAGGTTGGTATCAACGTCACGATTACAGCTCCTTTTTGAATAACCCGCTTGTACTTGATCAAGAAGTCCTCAACATCCTCATCGTACACGCCCGCTTCGATTACGCTATCGAGTCCTGCGAAAATTTCATCCTGATGGGCCTTGAAGCTCAAGTACAACTCTCTGGAAATGACAAAGATTCCTTCGACAATGTTCAGAAAACGAATCGAATTTTTTAGCACCAATGAATGCTAGCGGAAACACATGCTTACGTATAAGTGAGCTCAGCTGTCTGCAGCAAGTCGATGGGATACCCTAAGTCGACATAGTGTTGTGTTGCTTGAGAGAAAATTCGTTCAAAAATGTCACCGTCGAATGCGGAAGTCATCATTTCACTGGCCATGGGAATGTTTTCTGCGATTATCCACAATGGGGACTCTCGCCCTATCTGATAGCAGCGACGGATCACCGGTTTCCGCAGGTTGACGTTCGCTACCCACCATTCGACCGAGAACGGGTATTTGTAGTCAATGTCGGGGGTTCTCCCACAGGTACTGAGTCCGAGAAACGTGTGACAGGCACCGCTAGTCAGTTCAGCTAGTCCAATGAAGGCGACGAGCGGTGTGATCATATCGAGAAGAGACGAGAAAGGCTCGCCGATGAGCGATAAAGTACAGGTGTTCGTGAGTCGACTCTGTCTGATCTGTTGTCGTTCTGAGAGTCCTCTGGGAGAGCGGCTCCCGTCTGTCATGCTGACGAGGAACGCATGCCGAGCACTCTTTCTCCGACTCCGTTCACGATAACGTCTCGATTCGGCGCTTCCCTCGATCGACCTCTGAAACCTCCCGGGCTCCAGGGAGGACTATCGTACACTGGGATTATGTGCTCTGGCGACGGAGATTCGCGGGACGCGTGCCGAGTGGACTCTCGGAGTGGATCTCCAAGGGTGCGCTACGTGTACTACGGATGCGCGTGGGATGAGTGAGGACGAGCCTATCGGGAACTGGCTCAATGAACGCAATGAGTCTGGAATCAGCCTCTCTGACGAGGCGTACTGAGCACAGCTCTTGTGGTTTATCCATACATTATTCATCCATAGATATCTCCGTCAACCATTGATAATCCACAGAATTTGAGGAATGTCGAGGACCTTCGCGGTGCAAGGGGATTGTTTTGACAGACACCGAGTGAGGCTCGGACGCTCTCATGAGTTCGAGGGTCACGCAGATGCTGCGGTATCTCCGAATACTCGAGCTGTCAGATACGTCATGCGATATTGATTCCGTAATGTGGAAGCTATGAGCGATAGCTTCACAAGGTCGTATCTCGCCGATGAGGGTCCGAAAAATCATCGAGCGACGAGAAATACCTGAGGATGAATTTAAGATTTTGAGGGAGGGGCGACATCGATCAATCCCTAGCGACAGCGTCGAGACGTACGGCAGAATCGATCCCGAGGGAAGGATTTTCCAGAGTATCACCAGTCGCCCGAGAGTATCCTTCGAGTCAACGATGAAATGCCTGACGTCCGGCGTCAGAGCATCCTTTTCGCACAGAGAGTCCAGATAGGCGTAAATTTCATGGGAATGGATCTCGAAACAATTGTAGAGTTCACTGAAACGGTCAGCAATCATTTACCATGGAGAAGATCACCATATGAAATATTTCGTTCGACGCATGAAAGCTCAGGACACCCTTCGCTAATCAAACCGATCAACGGAGTCAGACGATTTGCTTCTTCCTCGGAAGAACCTCCGGATCGGCGTATGTGATCGGTGGCACGACGCAGAATAATTTGAGATAGAATTCCACCATCTATGCTTGTTAAAAAATCCCTCAGATGGGAACATCGGAGGCGTGAGCGCCTTCATTGACGTCGCCGTCGTTTACTCACTATGGATCGAGCTGGTTGTCGTAGAGCAGGCTCGTCTCCTCTCCGCTCGTTTGCATATGTTCCAAACATTGCTGCAAAAGCCTTTCGAGAGTCCTAGTCTCTACGGCATCGACGACTTTGCCATAAACGGGGAGCGCACCCACGACCGATCCCAGAGGACTTTCGTTTATGCCAGTCAGAACGTCGTTCATTCGTGACACTCGAGGTTGAAGGTTGGCGAAGAACCAGGGCACCGAGAAAGGATATTTTTTCGAAACGACCCCATCCAAACAAGTCGAGAAGCCGAGCATAGAGAAACACTTTGCCTCTGTAGGACAGAGTCTCAGTCCGACGCTTATGAAGAAAGTTGCGAGAACCAAAATGCCGGAGCATCCCGGCATGTCTGAGTGAGAAGCAAAGATCTCCACAACGGAAACTCGATGGCCGGGCATGTGACCGAACGTGGATGTCTCGTTGCGACCCGGAATCAGCATCCATGTATCATCTTTCCCTAAGCTGATGATAGTCCTTCCCCGACGCCTCCCATCTCTGGCATATTTCGTGCTCACTTCCACGATCGTAATTCTCCCTCGTTTCTCTGTTCAGACCGTACTTGCTCCATTCACTGACTCCGGATAGAGGACGTTCCGAATCTCCGGTCGTGCTCCGGAGACAATTCGCCTGTGAGAGTTTTCTGTGGTTTCGTCCGAGCCGCTCTCGTGGACAGTCACTTCCGAAAATACGAATCACTCGGTATGGGGCTCGATTGGAATTGATTGCGGTTCTCTGGGCAGCTCCGGCGTCGGTGAAGAACAAAACGGATACTTGTCCTTTGAGAAAATAATTGGCGGGAGAGGGAGATTCAAACGGGAGACTTTGGAGCGGTAATCTCACCGGAAAAATATTCGGGGTCCTGTGATGGAACCAGGACTCCGAGCTGTGAACTCAGCCTTCTTGCTGTGAGCGGCGTTGAGTTCTCGAGGCGAAACGTAATCAGAGGATCATTAGGGATTCAGTCCGCGGCGAGCGGTAAACCGCGTGGGCAAGGTAATCGTCGCTGCAATGAGCTTTATCCGTGCATCGTGTATGTATACAAATACCGAGCCCAGTCGAGCAATGGGAAACCGCAGGTCCTGGTCGGGAAGCGACATCCGAGCGTGGAGCAAATGAACGGGGAATTTACGAGAAGTGGAATTCAAAATTGTGAGGAGCGCACACTCGCTCCATGGTTTGAGGTTGTATCTCGATTGTCAGCGGGTGAGCACTCAAGCTCCGGCGATGCAGAACTACGTTGAACATAGAATAAGCGGAGCCGGGCCGTGGGCCGAAAACGAGGTTTCTTGATTATGCATGCGGCATGCCGGGAGGAAAGCAAAACGTGGGCAGGGTGAGGTTTGGTGAGGTTATGCTCCGTTAGAGACGAGTGAACAAAGCTTTACGCGGGAGGCCGGGTCACTCCGCGGGATATACGCGATGGTTACGACGAGAATAACGACGCAAGCTCGCCTACCATGGAGATTAGGGTTACGTGCAGCGGTGAATTTGTGGCGAAGCAACATCCAAGCCGCTACTTGTGCGAGATCTAATAAACTAGAAAATACCTCGGAATGATAACAGGTCATGCGGAACGTTCATTCATGGCGGGGAGGAATTGGAATAAGGCACGATGCGCACGTTCTTATCAAATATCCTGCGATTGTGGCCTCGTCTGCCCTGATGAATGAAAGGGGACAATCTTCTTAATTCGATAGACAATATGATTTCCCAAGGGTGCGTTATCTGAACGACAGTTTTCGATAGGAGAATTCTAAGTCACGCCGGCAGTTCATTGTTGCTGCCCGATGGAGCTCGATCAAAATTTGCACTATGCTCGCATAAGAGCTGAATGGCGGCGCTCGAAGCGAATTCTTCGGAGCACTCCACGGGTACATCGAGAATTGATTGCCTCTAAAATGGCGACGTCAGAAAGAAGACGGATGGGTCGACGACGACCGACACGACGGAAAAAAACGGATTTCATGAGCGTCAGCTGGTCGACCTTACCGCCATTGAACTCAGTCAGCAGGTTTTCGGAATGTGGTTCAGTGGCTGATCACAGATCAAAGGATACTCGAGGAGTCCGGTAGCTCTCTGGGGAGAGTTGCAATCGCTATGGCTCGACTAATGGATGATCTTCCCAGAAGTCACAGCCAGCTCGGACCTATATACCTATATATATATATGTGTGTGTGAGGAAGCTTCGGGAGGTTCGATTAGGCGGCTCAGCCTCGAATGTCGACGGCTCGCTCGAGGGAAAGTTCGAAAGTGACGGGGTTTCACGCTCTATGCCGGTGTAGCTAAGAAAATTAGAGTAGATTCCCTCGTATCCTTCGGGCCAGCTCCGGAGATTTCTCGTCGTTCGATGATATTTCGGACCCTTATTGGCAAGATGTCAGCTGAGAAAAACATCACGGCAACCTTTCGGGACTTGAATTTCTCGAGAAGAGAGAGGACAGGCCCGGTGTGATTCTCATGGGAGGATGCGATTTATTGGACCCGAGGAGCTCAATGCCAGAAGCACCTCGTGCTGAGGAACTGTCGGCATTACGATTTTTATATGAGCCATTTCTGAGAGGGCGACGCTCAGCCTCATCGGAAAGTCCCATGAATGTACTCGAAGGAACCCAAGCTGTTATGACTCCTTCAACGCGAAAATGGCTGGGATCGTGAGAATGTGAGCTGGCATTCCTGACTGACAAGCTGCAAGGCGACAAGTCCGTCTGCTCATCCGTCAGACAAATTGGGACGCACATGCGCAGTGGAGGTTTCGTGCACATACCGTATTTATTCTAATAGAATGGCATGCTCCAATTACCGGCATGCTCCAATAGAACGGCACCCGTATGAGATTTCGGAAAATAGAGCGGCATGCTCCAATAGTACGGCATGCTCTAATAGAACGGCAGGGGAAAATAACTTGAGGGAAGGTGGTATAAATTGTTAGATTCCGTGAAGATATCAAGGGTGTACAAAACGATTCATCGTAAGTGAAGGCAGAGATCGTTTGAATACTCATTTTTGGAAAAAACACGGGTAGGCTCCATCAGCTCTGATAGGGACCGCCCATCCGATGGGGGATCGAAAAATAGAGCGGCATGCTCCAATAGAACGGCATGCTCAAATAGACCGACGCCTGATGAGGGGATCGAAGAATAGAACGGCATGCCACTCTATTAGAATAAATACGGTAGGTGCCACAGCTGTACCATGCGTCAACGGGAGTCGATCGACTCGGATGACCAATCGATGTTCCGAGCGGGATTAGTGCCACTTGCTTACTGTGCTCAACAAGATCATAGCGAAGATTTTCGATCAGTTTTTGAATCAGCCCGTTTCCAAAAGCAGTCGAAAATTCGTATGGGGGTCTGAACTGGTCGAAAGAGAAAGCAGCTGGATACTTCAATGAAGGTTCCGTCTCTGGAGTCGACGACCTAGCTTTTGGAAGCTAGCAACTCATTTTATCTCCAAATAACCCTGTACGCAACATCGAAGACATCCGCCTTTTTCCCTCTCTCCGCTGGCTGTCACCTATCCTCACGGAATAGGTTTCCGGAAGGATATTGAACAAAGGTATATCGAAAGGATCTCTGGAACTCGGCGTGGAGGCTTGAATATTGACACGCGATCGATCCATTCTGTAACTCTTGGTATGCTTCAACGATTTTTTGAGCATACACCGCTCTTTTTAGCTCATTCCATGCCATGGGAGCAGCGTCTGCGTTTCCGCCCTCCCCCCCTATGTCGTTCCGCAAATATATTCATTCCAGGAACGAACGTCCCTCAATGGCCGGGAGCATTGCTGCTCAAACTCGGAACGGCCGTGAAGGCGCCGCCCTGCTTACTCCCCGAGAATCATATGTTGTGGTTTCGACGGAGTGGGAGTCAACCCGATTCGCACGAGTCGGCCCGATCGTCCACGTGCGACTTCTAAACCGGGACGGCAAAACCATCTCACTGGGACCATCGGATCGTTAGACACGGTCCATTGATTCTCCTTGTCGGTTCGACCGAAAAGTGGAGCCCGGTCTCATGAAGTGAGTGCAGCTCTGAACGAGTGGATGAACATGATTTAAGGGATGAATATGCTGGAGGGGGAACTTGGAATGACTCGGAATATACAGGTTCCCGTGATCTCCGCGACTTCATACTCGCGGCCCCCGGTCTATTTGTGTCGGGAAGATTCCTGAAGCGAGGATGCCACGGACTCCCGCTTTCTACTAAAAAAGGAAAAAAGATTTAGTAAGCTTTGTTGAAGCCTTATGAAGATAAGCCTTTCAGGGTGTGAGAAGGTGAAGTTCCCGGGAGCCTGGAGGGCGGAACCCGGTATGGCTCGTCTGCGAGAAGAATGAGGAACCTTCCATCGGTGCTCGGGAGAGGAGTCGGAGCAGAAGTTCCTCTATTGATATTGATACAAACCGATGGACGAGCCGAGGGTTGAAATCGAGCCCCCTGTTGAATTTACTGCACATCAATATCTGAATGACCACGGCTCCCTTCCGTTTCCTTCATTTCCGATCCCGACGTGCTGTCCCGATCTCCGGCGTCAGCATGGGCATTGGTTCGCTAAACCGAAGCCGAGATGGCCTCCCTCACAATGATTCTCGAAGTGAGCATGTCCGACGTTGAAAATATTGGAATTCTCTCCTTTCCGTTGTTGTCGTCGAGCACCTCGATCTGAATCTCTAGGCAGTTCGCCACGAAATTTGAGTTATCTCGGCCGCGACCGCTGATTGAGTGACACATGACTCGGATTCTGAGCGAAGCAGAACGTTTGCAGTGAGATGGGCGAGGGAACGCACCTTGGCGTCGTTTAATATTCCCCGCGGATCCCCGAAGGTGTTGGATGAACAGCTCGAACCTTATTCTGATTGACAGTGAGAAACGACGGAAGAGGATCTTTGTTGGGGAAATCCCCAGGACGAGAGTGAGAAGCGTAAATAGAGCGGGTTCTCCGTACGGATGGAACGATCCGGGAGAGCGGGCAACCCCTCGAACCGCTGACGCTTTATCCAGTGCTCCGCCTCCGGTACTCGGCTTTTCATCAGAATTCATAACACCCAGCAATTCCGGCAACGTAATGGAAGTCTTATAATCCGAAAATTCGACACAGAAATCAAGGAAGCGTGAAGGTCCCGGAGGCCAAAGGATTGGAAGCGGCTTCGTAAATCAAATGAAAGAACAAAGGGTCAGAAGGGGTAATGGCATGACCCAGGAGCTGACAATCGGATGAGACCCCAGGACCTTCTCGCCCCCGTTTCCCGCTTCTAGGCGTACGGGGGAGTGCCGCACCTCCATAACGTCATGTAGACGGCTGCCTCTCCCTTGAGCAAGCGGAGTCTCACTCCATCCGAGATTCCGACCGATGTCGATACGGTCGCCAAATCGAATCTTACGTTCTCTGCTCAGATGGTTGATCCACGGATGGGAGAAGGGGACCTTAGAGGCACCACAATCCCGACGTCGTCAGCGGCGCTCGTCGTTCTAGGCCGAGCCAAGTTACGAGCTGTAAGACGTTTCGTGGGCTGTAAAGTCAACGTCGAGCGTCCGTTAGAGCCTCCCTCCTCACAGCTCAGACACGGTGAGACGGTGCTACATAATCATTGACCTCGCGAGTCGCTCGACCATCGGAGCTGCTTATTTCACTCGCTCGTTCACTCTCTCTCTGCCTTGCTAAGTTTCTTCCCTGCCCTTTTACGACGTCGTCGCAAAGTACTTCTCCTCGTTCTGTTGAAGGTCGACTTCCATCCATAAAAAAAATATCCTCCGAACTTACACGCTGCGGATGCGAGAGACGCAGACGGCTGAATCTGATTCGGTCGCTCATCGTATTTTTTCTCTCCCTTGAACTGCTTCGAGGAGTCCGCCGCCAAACGGCTTCCGGTTGTCCATCATGCCATTCTGAGCCGGCATCTCGCTGTGAGAAAACTGCGAAGTCCGCTGCCCAGGAGGACAGGCGAAGAATGAGGCACCCGCTCTTGTCATTTTTCAACGTTGTCAAAGCTATCGCAGTCGTTGACTGTTCCCTGGTATGTGGATTCCGCACCTGCTGAGGCTCGAGATCACCATTTGGCGGGAAGGTTTTCGACTCAAATGGACGTTTCCCGCAGCTCGTGGATGTTCGTTTGGACAGTGGGAGTCCTTTCGTTATCCTGCCGCCCGTACGTTGCCGCTTCGAACGCGAGAGCGATTTCCATATGATCCGGGCGAACTTGTCCTGGGTCCCAAAACATTCCGAGGGAATATGAGCGTTTTGGAGGGGAACAACGGGAATTCGACTACCCTCTGTTCCGACGAGTTGTTTCTCGAGGATTCCCCCCTCACGCCCGGTGCGACCATATCCAGGCACCTTCCGTTCCCGAAACGCGTACAGGACGGCTGTAGTGTTTCGGGACTATTAATGTTTCGTTCAAAACAATCCTCCAACCCTTGCGTCCGCTTTTGCTCAAAGTCCGGGATGAGGACTCACACCTTTGTGGAAAATTCGGTATACCAGGATGAATCGGCGGGGCCTCGGAACATTTTGTGGAGGAATTTGATACAATGGGACGATCTGCATTCCTCAAGCACGAGGGTTTCTTCAGCATCGCCTTCTTCAAAGTGAACTCCTGCGGGGTCGAGTTCTGAGCTCTCAAATGACCGGTGGCCGCTCGATCCGCTCGGACCGCCACTGAATTTGTCGGGAGAATGTCCATTTATGACATGCAACTCGCCTGACCAGCTCAGTCGGCTCCTTCCAGAGTGGATTCGATCGCAGATTTCCGGGGAAGGATCAATGGTCGATGAAGGGTGCCGATCTGGCAAACTCGTTCGAGACATACAAGCCAGCTTCTCGACTTGTCAATACTGCGATCCCAAGCAGTCGGAGGACAGGAGAACAGCTGATCTACGATCAGCGAATCGGGAGCTGCTTCCGGGAAGACGACGACTGTATACAGCGGCTCGCAAGTCGTCAAACCACGGGGGGCTATCTCCGTCTGCGAGCTCTGTCGTCCGATCGCCCGCCGACTGAAGCGAATAGCGAAACAGACCGAGACGTAATATTTCGAGAGCAAGCTCAGACGAGCAAGAAGGAGGAGTAGAGAAAAATTGTTCGCCGCTCGTTCTTTTGAAGGACACTGCCGGAGATGCTGCTTTCCACTAGGCTGCTCTGGAGACATCTAGACAATGAAGGCTGAAGTGTTAGCCGTCCACAAAGGTTCGAGATATGATGGACTGGAGAAGACGGGGAAAAACGGATGGACGGACCGGCGAACGGACGAGCTAGGGGAGCGGGTGAAGAAAAAAGAGAGCCGCGTCTTAGGCCGCTATGTGACTCAGAAAGAGAGGAAGATAAATTTGGTCAGAAGAACTGAGGGAAGACGCATCTCGCCGGAAAGATGCAAAGACGTCCAGGACCGGGAGGTGTCGAAGAACGCTCGGTTGGCCATCGGGAGGAGCCCTGGACGAGGATTATTTACGTAGACCGAAACTCCTATGGGCTGAATCCAACCAGCGAAGTCGGTGCGGAAGAGGAAAGAACTAGAATGACGCTGGTTGCAGGTATCGGGGATCAGTCATCACTCATCACAATAGCCGATATTTCGACCGTCGATATGACCGGGGATTCAACGTCATGAACATTTACCAGGCATGGGCTTCTCCGGACTCTCTGTCAGCTCACCCGTGAGGTTTTCCGCCAGAAACTGCGATGGAAGTCGTCCGATCCCGCTCGCTGAAGGAGCATGCAGACCCCGAGGGAACGACGTCGCCTATATCTTGTATCTTAGGCCTACGACTGAGGCTTTCGACGAAGCTGAGAAACTTCCATTCACAATAATCGGGCCGAAGAGAATCCAGGCTCACTGTCCACCGAGACGCAGAATCGCAAGAGGAGTCGAACTGCAGTCTATTAGACGATAAGCGTTGGTCGGAAGACGACTTCCGGAAAGGCAGACGGCGCTGGATCGTCTCACGAGCGGTTTCGTTCTTCATTGTGGAACCCGATAGGTCTCTGTTTTTCCTCTTTGAGGTCGATGAGGCGGACGAGTCCCGTCGGGAGAACGATGGATCACCCTTCGACGGCGACGACGCACCGACAGGAATGACGGGTACGACAGAGACGTAGGCCCGCGCCGTCCTTGCAGAACAATCGACTACAGACCTGCTGACATTCAGCGGTCGCGGAAGCGGTCGGCGAATAAGGTGTGTGAGAGTCAGAAACTAGTCAAGACCGCGCTCCGGTGGAAACACCGCGGCGGAAGGAGCGACGAGCGCAGGCCTGCTGATCCAGTGAGAGATACGGAGCGTGAATTAGTCTGAGCAGGGAATTCGGCTCCTGGGGAAAATTGTTGTCCGAGACGAGAGCGATTCATCGAGCGGCGGAGGGAGGATGACTCGGGCCGACGCCAACGCTAGGGAACGAGGTCCCCGCCGGATGATGGTCGTTGATTGGAGCCAGTGGGAAGAAGAGTTCCTCAAATTCGATCCTTCGTGGTTTTGCAGCCGAGGTTTCCGGAAATTCCGAGAGACGACGACGCCGACGTCGTCGACTGCCAGAGGGGGGCAAAGCGAGATCCGGAGTGCGGACGAAGATAGTGAAAGGTTCAAAGGAGCGGGCCATTTAAAATTCACCATCGAAGGAGCGGAACGAAGAGAGGAGTGGAAATCGACGGAGTACAACAATCGAGGCTCGGGAGGAGCAGCGATTGTTCGGTCGTGCAGTCGTCAGCGAGAAGGAAAACGCAAACTCTTTGTAGAGAGCAGGGATCGCACGCCAAGTAGTGGTGTACGCGATGGAAAAGCAAAAACAGTGCGTGCGTCCCTTATCTCGGTGGATCGCTCCGGGAGTTTGTGCTTACAAACGGCGAAAAACGGAAGGGGATCCGCTTCCCTGAGATCTTGTAAACTCGTGTCCTCCGCATGGTCGGGAGCACCAACCCGGGGTCCGCATAGGAACTCAGAATCGTGGGTCGCGGCCATGAATTCTGAGACGGAGGAGCTCTTCCTCTCGACTCTCCATTCGTCTTATGGAGTCATCAGTTTCGACGGCACATGTGCGTGCGTATGTCGCGTTTCTTCGCGCAACAAGGAATTACGAGTCCGGCTAAGCCCCGGCGATTTGGACTTTCCGCCGCACCATAGTACGAAAAAATACCCTACTCGGTGGAATGGTCCGGCTTGGGGGCTCGGCTGGTTTTCGGTCTTGTTCAGGAGAAAGCTTTAATGAAGTTCAGAATGAGACGTCGCGTTGTCGACGGATGTCACTAGAGACGAACGTTCCGTCGGAAGTGAAGAAGTCGGTCGGAGGTAACGGAGGAGTCACTCGCTCTGGTCGATTCTTCCTATGTCCCCGTAGCTCTCCGCTCTGATCACAATCAGGAGCCGTCGGTTGGTTCCGCTTCGGCTCGATGAAGGCGTATAGGAGTCTGCCCGCGTTGACAAGGTGAGTATCCGGCCACCAGTCGGATCTGCTTCCGGAATCTTTGCGGAACAAGCGATCATAACTTTCGTTGGTGACACTCCACCTGTGTTTCGCTGTCAAAAGAATGAGGTATGTATTATGAATCTGACGGACTCACGTACGGGAGGGAGCTCGAGTCCCCATGAGGCACCACGGTTCTGGCTAGGTATTCTCCTGGCGAATCTGAGCGTGCAGCAGATTTCCCGCACCAATCAAGCCGCGAATCTGGTATCGGTTGAAGTTGAGGAGGGTATCGTTTCCTCCGGAGCCAGAAAAGGTTTCCCCTAAATAACTCTGGCTCGGTGTCTCCATCGATTGAGTGTTCACGGCTCGAGTCGCAGATTATAATCCCGCCTCTTTCCAGAAGTAGGTTATGTTTATAGAGAACAGGCGACTAGCGAACTTTATCATCGTGGACCACTTTCTTACGGGGCCGATTTCCACGGACACTGCGGGGACCAGAGTTAGGGGGGATAAGGAGAGAGGACCATCGGGACTGGAAGACCGCGAATCTCGAGGACGGGTCCCGACCCCGACTCGAGTTATCATTGTACATGCAAGTCCGGATCTTGGTACGTGGTTTTTGGGCTCCCTAATCATGATTTCTGGCGACGCATACTAATCATCTGGATCAAGCCGGATATGTCCGCTTCGAGCCAATCTCGCTCCGCCTTGATATTCTTTGTGCATTTTCCGAATGGGAAGCGGTCGGTATGCTGAAGGTAACGGATGTCTTCGAGTAACTCGGGCTCGACGCCTAGGAAGCACGCGTTACTGGCCGCCATCCCGGCGCGGCAGGGGCTCGGGCTGGGAGCTTTTCGCTGACTACCCACTGTTCTCCATAAGCGAAACCGCATTCAGGAGGCCATGACCGGCACAACGCCCCTGCTCAATCGTCGATATCGTTCCGACTTCATCGATCATTGGAATGGAATCGATCCGGTTGCAGATACCCATGTCCATACATATTCATCACAGGCTCGGAAAGATAATTTCTCCGAGACAGGGAAATGGACCGTCCGCTTCCTGGGAATCGTTCAATTCGGAGTAAACTAGTCTGAAAGAAACGATTTTTTTTGTACGTGTACAGTCTCCAGTTTCCCATCTCTCGCTGGAAGCCGCAAAAACAGCCGCTCGCGAGGGATCTCCGCCCGGCGATCGCTCGGGCGAGCTCGATCAATGAGTAGGAGCCCCGCTCGGAAACTTGAGTTGATCGCCATGAGCTTGGCTGTGATCAAGAGGTCCGAGTGACGACCCGACAGCTGAACAACTCCTCCGTTGCGTGATGCTTCACCAAAAGGAGCCTCGAGAATGTCCGAGACGCAATGTAGCAAAAACGATACAGTTGACTCGTCCGAGGCTCATCTACGTCGTCGTTGTGACGACCGGTAGAAACCCTCCGGCCGACTGAGTGAGACCTATCCGACGAGACCCATTCGTCGGGTCAAGACTTACGATTTGGTACCCGTCCCTGCTCCGCATCATTCATTAAGAGAAGGTACTCGTCAGATATGCATTCACTCGGGAACTGCCTTTCTTCTCGAGGAGCCCGAAACTACTTTTCCGAGCTGGCCGTACAGAGGCGCGATATTTGTCGGTCAAGAATTTCTCTCTGAAGAAAAGTGCCTCTGGATGACTCCAGCAATATTTCTAATCTAATACGATATAAAGACGGGCCATTGTTTGCATCCGCGAGAGTCTGAACTCGATAAGGGCACAATCGGATACTCCGAAATGATCTGACAGTCGCGTCAGGGCGACTCTTTCAGTTCATGATGCTTCCTCCTACTGACTGAGAAAAACTCCGCCGGTCCGGCAATGTCTTCGAGTTTTTTATGAAAGGAGCTCATGAGCGCCTCGTGAACCCTGCAACAAATGGAAATGATGGGAAGCCGCCACGTGTATAGAAGATTCAGCCTTCCCCATAGCTACTCGAGACGTCTGCTGAAATTTTCCGCTGATTACGCGATCGAATGCGGACAGACTAAGAGTCTGCGCCATGGGCCGGCCACTCTCGGTTCACTTTGGACGATATGATCATCCGGCATCGTCTTGGAGAGCATCTCGAACAAGAAAAATTCTACATGCTCAGTGATCCGAGCATCTGCTTCCGCGGCAGACCTCTGTACCTTTTCGCGGAGAAGAGGTGCGAAGTCTAATATTCACGTCAGACAAGGCCGTAGTGCCAATCTACTGCGGCACCTTGATCCGGCTTTTTCTTTGGGCCAATCGTATTATAGCAAGAGCGGAAAGAGTAAGCCCGGCACCACAGACCTGGCTGCCGAGTGTATTCGGCCGACAAAGCAATCTGTCGCTCAACGTGCGATACCTCTAATCAGATATGACATAGCGTCGGTCGAATGGGGAAATGGGGTATGAAGTTTACGAGCAACTCTTCTTCCCTCGATTCTAGATGACCGCGTCAGGGATAGAGAGAACCGGAAGAACAAAGCGATGATCCTGACACCGACGATATGAGGTAGGTATGAGTAACCCAAGGCTCAGTCGTTCACGTCGAATCCGCTCCTCCGTCAGATCCCTTGCATCTGCTCTCCGCTCAGCTCCACACGCGGAGTCGACTTCCTACAATCATTGTCCACGCTCGGGAGAATTCAGAGCTGGACGGAGGTCGGCAGAAAACTGGATTAAAAATTCAAACACAGAGATCCGGATGGGAACATGGCGTCCAAGGATGAATAGGTTCCGCTCTACGAGTCTCCAAGAGTGCTTGTGTTCTTCGGACTTTCCATTCTCCGGAGTGATGTCTGAGTCCCCTGTTCAACGCTGTTGTCGAACTTCTCCGTGCATCGAAGAGCGTCAAAATCTCCGGATTGACTCGATGCTTGAACTCCTGATTATCATCCCCCTACTAATAAATCGCGACTGTCCGTGATCGCAAAAGTCTTCAGACACTCTTCAAATTCTTCTCAAAACATCGATAGTCGAGATGGAGTCAGGGCAGCGTGCTCAGGTTGAGCACGCATCCGCCGAAATAACCCGCGGGGATCTACCTCGCCTCCCAATTGTGTCACTTCGCCCGTCGCGGCGGCCCGCCCGGCATCCCCAAACGTTCCCTCGGTCACAGATTAAGCGCTTATGCTGAAGCGTTATTCGCAGATGTTGAGAAAGTCCCTACAATCCTAGATTAGGCTCATCGATATCTATTGACAGGACAAATGTCATTCATAGTAGAGGGCGAACATATTTCTCTGTGCATCCGGTCTGAGTAAGGATAAGAAGCGCGGCCCTAGGCCGGGCTCCCCAGACTGGTCATACATACGGCTCGATCAGTCGAGGCGGCAGAGTGAATGTGCTCATCCTGTAAAGCTCGGCTGCTGCAGAAGCTGATAGGTGTTGCTCGCAGATCTCTCCAAGATAATGGATGATGAACACACTGTTCGGGAGAGTGAGTGAGAGAACGCGAGCGCCGGCGGAGTAATTCTCTTCCGCTATTCGGACAACGGGCAACGCAGAGTCGGCCTTGGGAACATATTGCGTTATCTTGTGTCAGCACTAAGATCGACAGACTTTGTTGCGCTCTGGCGTCGCCTCGAAGGGCGATCCTTCCCGTAGCGAGTATCCCGAGAAGGCGAGAGCTTGCCGGGGATAGTCTCCATCGTTGATTTCGAAACGCTCGCTGGTCGAGCTCTTCCACAGGCTTTCGTGTATCAGAGCAGTCTTGCCTTCGCTCTGTCGATTTTTCGTAACTTCAACTAGACGGTTAGTTCTGTATCGCACGATTCAGATTCGGAAGCGGTGGAGCCATCCGCTAAATTTCGAGCCATTATTCTCCATTACTCCGCCGAGGATAGGTTTCTTCGAAATCGGAGGCGGGAGAAGATCCCAATACCGAGCCACAATCAACGGACTAGGAGTCCTCCAGGGGAGAGGGAGGGGACGAGAGACGAGGGGAACAAGTGAGACCTTGCAATCAAGCATCCGCTCCCCTGATGATGTCGGATCCCCTCTGAAGGAATCCGTATTGCCGCTTTCCCTCTGTTTCCCATCGACAAAGGATTCATTGGGAGTAACACATTCGGTTCGAGATATCAACACGGTGCGAGAGCCAGGCGTCGCCAAAAAAAGGGCCAATCTTGATTTTGATCGGACTACGTGAGAACGTTCCCACGTCTGCTCTGATGCGGTTTCCCCCGTGAGGGTACCCGCCCAGCCTCATTCATCCGAAGAAGGCTCATGGGCTGCCGATACGCAGTTACGAACGATGGCTTCCGATTTCGAGCTATGATCTCACGTGTTGCTCTCGTTCTCCTCCTTGAAGCTGGAGGAGGGCGCCCTTCATTCGCAATCCGATGCCGGATATATTTTCGAGCTCCAGTTGTTCCTGTTTTTTTCCTCCCGTCATTCCCCCGTCTCGACGAGAGCCTTTCATTTCAACTCAGCGTTGGCGCCAGCAGAACCAACGACGCAGCATTCGACTTCAGAGCATTTCATACAATAGCGTTTCCACATCATTTCTCGCCGAGCCGCAGTGGAGGCGGTCGGCAACGACCACGGCAACGGAAGAGTTGTTGGAGATGTTGAACGATAGCGAGGGTCCCGAGGACGTTGAGGGTGGGATCGCGGAGAGAACAAGGGGCTCAGCGAGACTTCGGCTGGCCTCGCGGACGGCGTTCGGCAGGAATCGGAAAAATGATGCAGGAGTGTTCTGGCTAGGATTGCGAGGGTAATGACAAACTTGCTGCGGAAATTGAGGGCGATCGATGCGGAGAACTTCGTCCACGACTCAGAATCCGGAGGGGAGCGCCCGCAATCCAACCTGTACCGGGCTAAGATACCCTGGGACCCCCTCGAGAAAAAACCGGGAGCAGAATCGGGCACTTCCGGGGACCGAGGCTCGAGGGACTGAGCACGCCAATCAAGGGACAATAGAACGAGACGAACAGCCAAACGAGAAAGCAGTGCAGTCGTTCGAGAGCGATGACAGCCGGAGACGCTCGGCCGGCGACCATCAACGCGAAAATCGCGTCCCGACGGAGGTTGTTCCAGTTTGCCTCTCTGTTCGTCATCGTAATGCGGCTACGCTCCGCAGAAGCATTTCGACGATGGAATACCATCATCCAGGCCGATGATGATCTTGACGGACGTGTTATTACGCTCCCTACAGAAGACGAGGCTCTCGGAGCTCGCACATACGTATCATCTGAAACACCATCACTCAGACGGGCAAACTGGCGGATATCCGGGGAAAGCGAGCGCGCGAATGGAGGAATAACGATCCGCGCATTCTCCGAGTCTCCAAGAATGACTGGCGGGGCGCACAACTGGGCATTCCGATACGGAGGGGGATGGGGCGTCAACTGCGATCCATAAATTTTGGAAATCTGCGGCCGCTCCTAGCCCCAGCAGCGCTCCACGCGAGTCGAACTGCCATTTTCTAGGTTGATGGCGCACTCTCTGCCACTCAGTCGGTTCTACGATGCCAGGGGAGTGACCTCGACGACGGCTTCGAGTATACGAGGAACAACGATGTCAGAGTGTTCGTATCGATGAGTTCTACTTCAGTCACGATCGCCTCGGAGCCATGCAAGTCAAAGGAGCCGAATACGTGTCAGGAAGAGGGCGCTGTGAATCGCGGGAAAATCAAGAGCGTACGCCCCTCACGCGGAAAGCTCGCACGCGTCCGCCGAGCTCGGAAAAAAGTCGACAACCTATGGAATCTAATTGAAAAATTTGACGATGTCTCTCTAACGAGGAAGATATACAATATTTGGTCGAATGAATATGATATAGACATGCATACACTTTCGTACCGAGCTCCGGAGTATGTTGCGGCTCTCTTGAGATTCGATCTCGAGGTTGAATTCGACGCCAAAATTCTGGACATCGGTTGCGGCACCGGGCTGGTGGGTAAAGAGCTTACGAGCCTGCACTACGTGAATGTCCATGGCGTCGACATCGCTCCGAAGATGATTCTGCTGGCGCAGGCGAAGAATTGCTATCGATCGTGTCGACTTATCGAAGACTTGCGGTGCGTCCGAGACACGTACGATGTCGTGATAATGTGCTCCGTTTTTGGCAGGGGCCATGTTTCATTGGAGAGCGCGGGGCTAGTTCCCGATTTGATTCGCGATGGAGCTCGCATAATTATTGCTCAGCTCTCTCCAGAGACGGATCTTGAGAATAAAGAACTGCAGAACTTCGCAGAGGCTATCGCAACTCGATTGAAAGCCCAAGCTCCTCGCGTTGAGCCCATTGAGAGGTACATCTCGGAACGCTCGGGTATCCTAGCTATTGTCAGCGTCGGTACTCACAATCGATAGAGGCTGGGGAGGGAACAGGAAGATCACCCTCTCAAACTAAATCCGAATGATTCAATGTTCGTACAGTCAAATCATTCAAGGGCCCAGAGCCAAGTAATATATTTTGCTCCTCCCAAATGACTCCTTGACTCGGACGAGCGAAGCCGGGACGGAGTTTTTCATTTGTGATCTCAACTCGCAGGCTTTCCCGTCCAAGTTTCAAGAACATGCCCTTCACGTGTATTCGTCGTCAGCCCGCATGCTTCTCACTTTCCACGCTAGAGACTTATGGTTTCGTACGATACAGATCCATGGCTGGTGAGATAGCAGCCTCTGAAGGCGAATAGGATGAAACTTCGCGACTAAAGTGAGGCACTCGATCATTATTAGTTGATCCTCGAAGTATGCTTTATCGGATTATTCCCTGGGAACTAATTGAGTTTGTTGGTGCAAAGTTTCAATCTAACAACCCTAATCTCAGAGCTCCCGATCCCGGTCCATAATAATAGTCCGTTCCACGACGACGCCGCCGAACCATACATCACCCCTCAAAAAAATGTCCATCCCCACGGATGAACCCACAAAAATATCAGGATCGGAGCTCACGGCACCGTCCTGAATACATCCGGGAATTTTCCCATGAGTTCCTAGATGGGGGAGTTTCTGGTCAAGCAACTAGCCCCGGCCCTCGAGTATCTCTGGACTCTGGACATGGTATCTCATTTGTCTTCATTTCTTCATGATATAACCTTTTACGAAATATTGTCTGCGGTGCTGTGCGAAATGACACACCGGGATGCCATCGGAGGAGCTTTCGCCCCACGAGACTGCGACGAGTCTTCTGTGTCATGAACTCGTTGCTCTGTTACCTCTGATCGATATTTTCACGGATGAACCCTCCGATGCGCCTTCGTTCCCTCTCTCCTCCCCCTTCTCTCCTCCGCTCCGAATTTCCCATTGGGGAAGCTCATCATTTCATCATTCGAAACCTCCACTCACTAATTTGATCGACTAGAAAAGCGAACATTACGCTGGAAGCCTCGAGGCCATCGAGACTTGAGCTGCTACGGGCAGTATGAGCTGTATGTCGAGCGTTTAACCGTAAATTGGCGCATCCAGGTTTGGGGCGTTCGCTGAGCGGGTTCGAACTCCATATGCGAGGAACTCGGAGGTTGAGGCTAATCGAGAGAGGCAGGGAATTAACCCAAGACCTGTCGCTGCCCCGATCGGGGGCGAATCATTCGTGCGATGAACCCAGGTTTGAACTCTGTCCCGAGACGGTTGGTCTGCACGGGGGCTCCCTGGATGGCGCAAAAATCGTCTGACCCTCGCTCGGCGTCGCAGGGGGCGAGCTCCCGCCCCAGATGTTGGTCCGCATGCCAGAGCCTTAGTTTTCCCATGGGACGTGCATGTCCAACTGGTGGAGCTGTCCTTTGCCCCCCCCCCTCGGGGCGGGGCTCTCTCATATGTCTCCTACTGTGCCCTCCACTCCTGCGCCTCCGGCTTATCTCATGCATCGTTGACCAACTTGTCTGTTTTCCCCATCTGGTATGTACTGCCGCTCACGCATTTTCGACAAGATCTCTTCCCCTCTCAAAAAGCAGTTGTGGAAATTCGCCCTCTGTCTCGCTTGACCCCCTGCACGGTCCCGCGAGCGACCCCACTGTGTTCATCTCCTAGTTGAATCTACTCCGCGCCGCAGTGCGGGTCTCGGGCGAGTGCCTGGGGTCTCGATTCCTAGACCCGACGTTGTTCCGGGCACGTCTCTGCGAGTCACCGCTGCCTCGTGCCAACCACGTTTTCGTACGCTCTCGTCCCTCTTCGGCCGTTCCGTCCCGCAGTGGGTCCGCTTTGCTCTAACGAGTGAGCTTTGAGCGCCGGCCGTCGCCGCCGACTCACAGAAAACCGCTCGTTTACTCGGTCTTGGAACGGTTTCGGAAACTTTCCGAAAGACGGCCTCTGGGGCGCCGGCGTTATTACTCGCCCTCCCATTCTGAGCTCGGAGAGGAACGCGAACGTTGTCCGACATCATGGACGACCCTAAAAGTATTTTTGCAACATTGCAAGGAGACAGAAAGGCTTCCCGTTTTCTCGAATGTCTCCCCTCCCCGCTCGAAGTCATTGAAGAGCCCTGGCATGGTCGCGCCACGCTGCTCCGTGAGCGGAGCTTGATGCTGTCCAACGGTTCAGGGCGTAGCAACAAATTTAAAAGAGTGAGACACATCCAGAGTGTCACACGGGATGTCGGTCCTTGCGGTGAGTGAGAGCTCTGGATTTTCGACCGGCATCCTTGGAGAGCGTTCTCAAAGCACGGAGCAGTTCAGAAATATTCGTGATAGGTGGGGAAACTGTCCGCTCCACGTTCGTATTCCCTTCGTAGTCTGTTCGCGCTTCATTCCAGATTTCACTCAACGCTCCTTACAATTTCTTCTGAATTTCATTCCCCGCTATTTGGGAATATTCCAATTCCTTCCGAGAAACTTTCAACAGCTCCTGTTGTTGAGACTTCCGCTATTTCTACCTCTCGAGAAGCAGGCCCTCTATAATTTATAGACTGCGCGGAAGCGCAGGGAAAGATTCCGAGAGTTCACCGGCGGAAAGCGTTTCATAAACTGGTGCTTTCCACCCACTTAAACGCTCCACCAGCTTCTCCCAGAGAACAGGTTCAGTGAAAAAAGCTGAGAGCACTTGCTTATTCCTCCTTCAAAGAAGAACGCTCTTCACACAGCTCGAGGAGTGTGCTTACGATTTGCCGGAGGTTGGCCGCGCCTCATTTTTTCAGCCAGACGGCCCCGGACACGATACCGTACCTGCTAGGCCACAATGACTAATGGGGTTCCATAGGATATTCGATGATTAGGCGTTAAATATTCCGCTCGATAAGTCAGCAGCCTCGTGATCGTCTGAGATGTGTGAGATGTGTCGACCACCAGTAGTCCCCTGTGTGAGCGAAAATGAGCGCAATAATTAATTGAAAATATAGAAGAGAGAAATCGTCTCGAGAGGATCTATTGAGGACCTCGAGGAACGAACTGACGACAGTACACGGAATTATTTCTCCTGGGACGAGATGCCCAAAAAAGCAGTCCGTCGTGTGTCGCTGAGGTCGGCTCTTCGTCCCCTCCACCGTCTGATCGTTTCTTCGTTTCTGCTTATCGCGCGTTACTCCGATGGTGGCTCCAACGTATTCGATCGTAAGTTCCTCCCTGCATGAAGTCGGTTTACTACTGGACAGAGGAGACTCGGGTCGACTACTGAGCTTGTCGTGTCAGGAATAGAATCACTGACGAGATAAGGAAATACGCATGGCATACGTATGTACAGCGACAGCGGGAGGAAACAAGTCGATACGGGCGAGTGCCAACACAGCTCCCCATCGACTTTCTCTCATGCCCTCTGAGAAGCTGCGGGTCGTTCGGCCAAGACTCTAGACCGCTGGAGAATGGCTTGCCGAAGTGTCTCGCCGCGTGTTACGTGTGTATCACAGGGGTCGATTCCGAGAGCTGCGGCGGATGCCGACGGATGAATCGATAAATCTCCGCCTACCCTTATCCGACGACAATCTACGCTGGAATTCGGTACAAGAAAAGGAACGGCGGGACATCCAAGAACTGCCTCGGAGCGAAAGATAGCCTCGCTTGATCGAATAAAACGGCCAGACGGTCGATGCGAGAGAATTCAAGAAACGGGGTAGAATCGAAAGAAGCGGCAAACCCTACCGAGTGCGGAACAGACCATATTCGAAATTCAGTCTCGGATGCCTCTAATCGATTGAGGACGATGGCAGTAAGCCAAGAGAGAGAAATGACTCAGAAAACGTGGAGCGCAATTGGAGTGGTCGGATATCGACTTCTGTCGGTCTTGCTGCTCGTCTCTGTACGAGACTCGGTAGTACGTGAACTTGTCCTCATGAGTCTCGCCACGGCGGACTGAGAGAGGAAAATCATTCACGGGTCTCGGGATCTGTCTTGAGATTTGACGCTCTCCCGATCCTCTCGATGAGGAAAGCTCAGTCGCGCGGGAAATCCCGGGCACAGATACGCCAGGCTCTCGACTCCAAGTTTCCGAAGTTCCATGAAGGGACCAGGTGTCTCTGGGAAGCCTCATTCGACCATAATTAGGCGTCTCATCGCCGCTCCTCCCATTCTACGGAAATGCCGAGTCGCCTTGCTCCGAGCCGATCAAAGTTCGACTGCTCGAAGTTCTCGCCTTGAGTCACGTTAGTGGACAAAAAAAGTCCCGTGGAAACACGCGAACGTGATTTTATTCCAGGCACGAACTCGCGCCCGTGTTCCGGTCTCGCGAGGGTAGCCGCGTCCGCCAACGAAGCGAGGCAGGCCTAATTTGCCGCATCTCTCGATTCTAGGGGAGAACTGGAGAAAAGGAAGAGCCTCACTATCGGTTATTGAGGTTTTCTTGCCTCCATCAGTGACTCTTAGTTTGTGATCTTAGACACACAGCAGTCCCTCGGATCGATGGATTGGTTCGGGTCGATTCCTAGGCGTTTTTCCCAGAAGAAACGCGCCTGCCCTTGAGGGCTTCTCCGTAGGAGAATTCAGGAGGAATGCCTTATCGTTCGTCGCCGTGCCGACCGGTCCCTGTTGACTGCTCCCGGACATCGGGAAAAAAGCCTCCTAGGAGGCGGAACGCTGTCTGCACCCGTCGTCAACACAAAGTCGTTGTTGTTGTTCTGCTTCTGGGACAAACATGCAACACGCGGCTGGAACGCTGCAAAAAGATCCGGCGAAGTAGAAACGAGGTTCTCCCGAGTGGAAAAGTATAGGGCGGAGCTCGAACCGATATTTGTCCCTCTCCCCGACTACACAAAACACATCCACTGCTTTCATTTCCCTCACGGATAGTTCAAATATAGACGATTGTGGACGTTTTCTGTCTCTTTTCAAGGCTCGGAAGCAGAAGAATTTTCGTCCTTGAGAGTTCAGCTCTCTACTATGGGACGTGCGAGCGGCGCGTTCTCGACAAAAATATTCTTCTGATATCTGCAACTGATAGAACATGGATCGGAGATACCGGCGGAGGAGCACAGGACTTGCTCCGGGCTCCCGAGGAACGAGTCGGGAAAGGAGATTTTTCTCAAGACATTTCCTGGGAAGCTGACGGGAAGCGATGCAGTCCACTGCTCCAGAGCTGCGGCATACGACACTGCGTCCCCTATCACACGGAACGGAGCAACTTGACCGGAGAAGATCCCCTCCGAGTTTGAGTACTTACAGGCTGTAGGATCTTGATCTGCGTACTCTCGGAGCGTTCCGCCTACAGCCGAAGTCCGTTCCGATGAAGTAGGGATTCGGGATTTACGATCGAGAACGGGCGATCTGGGAGGGGCTTTCCATGCGCTTTTTTTCCCTGATCGGTTTGTTCGCTCCTTGCGCCTCCTCTCGCTTCAGTCGTGAGTTTTTCCGGTTCTTCGTGTCGCCGGTTCAATGTCGTATGGTCTTCGGAAATAAGCCCGCGAAAGTCAATAGTGTGTCGACGGAGCGATCGCTTATACCTACTCGTTGGCCGATTGTCTGAGCTGGCATTGGGACGACAAGATGGCTTTCGCAGACAGGCTCGCCAGCCGAGTAGAGTGAGGCTTCGCAGACTGCCTCTCTGCGTAAAGCACAAAGATTCGAATGAGCTCGGACCGATCGGGGAATGCTGCGGCGAATTCGAGGAGCAGGGAAGTAATTGGGAATTGTCAGCGCCTCCGTCACTCGACGTTCGTCGCTAGCCATTCCGTGTCTGAACGACCGACCGGCACCTGCTTGCCAGCCCACCTGCGCCGAGGAAGGACTCGGGTTGCTTGGCCGGCTCAGTCGCTTCCCGTGTACGCGTAGTCCCGTAGTCCGTCAGTAATTCGTCCGTTCGAAAGTCGCTCCCCACAACGAACCGTCTACCATTTTCCGCGCGAGACTGCGAGCGTCTCTCGGACGATCACTGCAAAAGCAATCGCTGCAGAACTGCTCTCAATGAAAAGCCTATTCTTTGTAGAAGAATATTTCCCGCAATGACGATGCTTCTAGGGTCCTAGCCGTGAGCCGCGGACGCTCCTTGGGAGGACATCAATTCCCGTAGAAACATCCACCTAGGTTTTCAGCTCGCTTTCAGTGAGATTCTTTCTCGCGACTCATTGTTGGTCAAACGCCAGCGCTCGCTTGTCCGTCGGGATGTTCTGTACGGGGCACCTTCCGAGCCATTTAACTCGTCAGCCCGATAATTCCGTCGAGCGGAAGGCGGCTCTCCGCTGATACATTGCCTTTGTTCGTTAACGCGTTCATCTGACGTTCTTCCAGCGTTGTTTCCTGGTATGCGGAACAACTGCCGCGTACCCTTTGCATCCCTTAGTTAACGAGCCCCCTGCCTGGAGCGAACCCGAGTGGGGGAAACATGCAAATGATGCCGGAGGGGGACTAGCAACCTCGCGGAACAAGCCGCTCCGATTCCGCCAGAAGGCTTTCAGAGAAGGGAACGTGTTCAATAGTTCCCCAGGTGATGTTCCGACTGGAAGGGCGCCTGCCAATTATTGATCCTCTGGGAATAGCTCGGGGAAACACGACAAATAACATTTGGAAACGGGATGAACAACATTTCTGTCATTCACTTATGTCATCTCTCCGGAAAAGAACTCACTTTTCTGAATTTCCCCTCTGCAAACGCCCATGGTGCAAACATGGTTCGAGATCGCGCTCCCAGTCGATGTTTGACAGTCCGTAGCAGTTTCCCTGCGGCCGCGGACCGGCGTACTCTGCTCTTAATCCTCTCGGCTCGGAACTTTGTCCCTACTTTCGGAGGAGACTGTTGCAAAACTCGAGCTCACCGATTCTCCGGCATACACTGTGTTACGAAGTCAGCTGGACGAGTGAGCTAATGGACTCAGACATCCGTGGGTCGACCCAGCTATGGAAATGGGCAACCTCGTTCAGTATTTCTCCCGACTCGGGATGCCTGTTTCTGACTGCCATATCTATCCGTCATCATTCCTGAGAGTGATGACTAGGGCTGGGAATCCAGCGTGGTCACGCCGAAAGCCGAGAATTTCCACGAGATTCCACGCGATCCTCGATAGAAAGTTCATTGGGGATCGAAGATGTTGTGGAATTTCGAGGAAAGTTCCGCGAATGATTCCCAGCTTCAGTGAGTGCCATACATGCACGAAATTGAATCGCGATCAGGGCTTCTGATTCGCACTCTGGTTGTGCAGGTTACAGCGTTGATCATACCGGTGGTTCGCCACTCGGATCCGTCCAGCCCGCGATCTTCGGCTGATGCGAGTGAAGTAAGGAAGTCGAGGTCTTGTCGACTTCGAAGTAGTTCAGCTGAGATAAGAGCTATGCGTCGCGTCGTCGGACACTTCACCGGACCGAGGCCAAGGTCCGCGCGGGACAGCGATGCCGCTGCCAGGCTACTGAATTTCCGTAGGAGTCCGAACCTCAGAACGGCCAGCGAGTCGCACGCTGATCGATCGCATACGACCAAGGGCTCAGAAGATCTCCGAAGGTGCCACGAGAGTTCCAAGGGAGGGAGTCACCGCGGGGCTCAGTGGGAGGAAACCACCGGGCCGACGGGTTCGGGAAGCATCGAGACAGCGCGAAAAACATCGCTCGTAGTCATGAGCCGTTGTTGTCTAATTTTTCAAATAAACGAAGGTCGTGCCAGATGTAGCTCGAGCGACTGCCTGTACACCTTCCTTCCCGCTACGCCATCCTGCAACCGACGCTCGACACTGGTGCCGTCATCCTCTTTACCGACGGATCAGAATGGTGGTTGCGTTGCCGCTTTGCGGGATTCCGTTCCGTTCGGCGGGCGACGCTACCTACTACGCCGCAAATTTAATTCCAGACCTATTGTGGTTCAGTGTCGCGGCTTTACCGCTACAATCGAGTATAGGGAGCTTCCGATGAAAACCTGCGCCCCAGCGCAGATTGGCCGAAATAGATTCCCGAGGGGAACATCTGAGAGGGGGAAACGGCTGCGGCGACGGCTGGCACGACGACTTACGGTGGAGCGGGAATGACAAAGCACGCGTTCCATCAGACTTGCAGATGCGAGAGCTAGCGAAAAAGATCGGAAACGGACGATCGAGGTAGCGCGCATTCTGATTCGGGGTTAGGCGCTGACGATGCACCGCTCGTTCTCCCAAGGTCGATGACGCAAAACTCGGGAGCAGGTTCGATGCATTAGCATAGTTAACATCATTCCCCTGAAAGCTTTATTTCGACGTTTGGCATCCATATTCGCATTGTTTCCTATCAGTTCCTCGCTTGCTTTCCATCCCGTCTTAAGGCGGATGGACCTTAGCGTACCCGCAGCTCGTGATGCTTTTCGCGGAGCCGCTCCTCCAGCTACCTCGTTCCTCGCGTCTGCACTGTGGCGCCGATCGTTTGATGTCTGGAGAAGGAGCTCCGCCGGCATAGAGTTCATCTTTTCGGCTAATACGAGAGCGGTGTTAGTGATTGGCCCACCAGCGAGCCCATGCCAGGCGTAAATTATTCCTTCGCATTTTCGGAGCGCAGACTCTCCCGCGGACTATCAAACAAATTGCGGCAGTCGCGATCCGCCTCGTGGCCCGGTGGAGATGTGTTCCAATCGCTTTGAAAATCAGTGCAGTCCGGCGCAATGTAGCACCGGTTCAAGCAGATGGACGGAGGATCATCGGTCTTCCTAATGAATAAATAAATGGAGTACTTGTACACATCACTCAAACATCTTTCCGGAGCTCCCGACAGAAATCTGAACCCCGCTCAGCCAGAAAATCGTTCCAGACGCTTTCGTTGGCGGAAAGAGAACGGCTCCACGATATTATCCCGGTCAAAGACTCTCGGACTGCTCGTGACTCTCAGACCTACGGCGAATCATCGTCTGCCCTCGGAGTACTTCATACACACATTGAAGCTCAATTGCTGCGACTGGGAGAGAAGCCCACTTCTCAGGCAAGTTTAGCGGCGTGAAAAGGAGAATGATCTCCGATGCTACACGCGAACAACTCATCGGTCGATCCGATGGCATCGGCAGTAGGTACGTCAAATGTTTCCGAGCCCTCACATCGGATAAACTGGCCGAGACAATGCGGCGAGTTTGGCTTTGGAATACGGATGGATAGCATACGGAAGGTTCCGTTGAACTGGATCGTTTGAGGTCTGAGCGAAGGAATAGCCTCCTCAGCCCGGTCGTGGCTGACGAAGACAGTCGAGAGAACTCCGGGCAGCGTATCTCGCCGGCAACGCCGATCGACAGCTCAGCCCGCGCAACTAAATTGAATCAGTAGATAAATCGAACGAGGCGACAGGCGAGTTATTTGTGGCCTGCCGCATCTCTACTCGATATTCGCCGAACACGGTGCTGCTTCGGTGTGGATATTCGCCGTTTGTTCCCCCAAGAACGGCTCCGAACTTCCTGTTTTCGGCGGGATTCGCCTTTTGACGTTATTCCCGTCGATGTCGATCTGATGCGAGCGACCCGTTCACCCGCGACGATTCACCGAGGAAATGCGATCCGAGCCAGACCTCAAACATTCCGATAAAATTTCCCATCCCAGCCTCGATACTCGGACCCGGCAAGGAATCGAATCTGACAGCTTTTGCGAGCGGTGTTATGTTCAATTCGGGCCGAATCAAAATCGATGGTGGGCTGCTGAAGGCAGCTACCGTCTCACGTATCTGGCATGCTTGCTTTGTGATATTGAAAGGTGCGCAGAAGACGTCTCCTGACCCTGACGAGAGCTTGCGACGACTGCGGACGGGCTGGAAACGGAAAAGATATTGATTATGCAGGACCTCAATCCCTACGCCGGACCAAGATCTGGAAAACTTCCAGCGCGGTATTCCCCGAAAAGCAGCTTCTCGGAGTTTCACGGATTGTACGAATTTGCACGACAGGGCGGCGAGGATTCTTGATGCTGCAAAGCCGTGCTTCTTAAACGAGCCACCTGCAGGCTCCCAGGGGATTGTTCGGTATTTTTTTTATCACCTCGCTCCTCGTAAAAGCTGCTCGAGGATTGCTCGGCAGGGGACAGTACTGAGTAATGAGGAGCCAGCTATCTCTCGACAGCAGTCGCTGCATCTAAGCCGATGTGCTGGTGGAGTGTCAGATTCGATCAGTAACAAACAAGCCGGCAGAGAGAATCCAGATCGTTTCGGAACGCCGTGTGTCTAGACGCAAGCTACGTGCAACAAATTCATGCCTGGTCTTCCCGGTGCTATAATCGGATATATCGACCGAGACAGCTCCGTTCCATGCCGATTTGAGCCGCAACGCTCTCGATTCGTTCTCCGCGTCTACGAAGGCCCGTATACCTACGAGATCATACCGACGGGCGGCAACGTCGAGAAAATCTGGAAAACTTGTTCAGGGGAGACACTGCGGCAGCCCACACTTACGAGGGAGCCTGTAGCTCTTCTCTTCGACAACAGCAGCCGATGGGCTACCGACCCGCACCAGGACACGCCCGTCGATTTTCCCGCAGGGCGGCGTGATGGTGAATAGATTGGAACTCCAAGGGATTTCTTTGGGACTTAATGTTTTTTTCTCCGGGAAGCTCCATCAACCAACGACGTCCTACACTTCCTCAACTTGAATTTTACGCGCAGCTGTGCCGATTCGACGTCTTTGTCTACGAGCCTTTCACGCCTCAACGGCCCTCCTCGACTGGCTCGAGTTTTCGACTCATGCGGAGCCCCGCGCTCTTGTCGACAACGTGCGCTTCCATTTCTGATCTGCGTCTCCACACCGGAGGGAACCCATGAGATTCCGGAGATAAGGCGGACATCGGCATGGCTTCTCGCAGTCGGGAAATCAGCAGGACCAGCTCTGGGAACCCAGACGCAGAAGGAAGGAACCCGGGCGAAAGCTGCCTTCAGACAGAAGCAAGACTACAGTGCCGGGAGAACGTGGGCATCCGGCACCTGGCGCTCCGCCTCCGTCTACACGGGAGAAAAATTCGCAGGAGTAGGTCCTCGCGTCAGATAGCGAGCAGGTCGTTATTTCTTTCGAAGTCCAATCTCATTGAGTGCAGGGGGTCGCAATCGGCCCTCGAGGGTCCCCTGCCCGTCCATGACCGGTAGTTGGTGTATAGGTTCTCCTTTCCCTCACCCAGTCTCAGACCGGATATTTGAGCTTCCACCACGCCCCCGCGCTCATCCGACGGTAGTTTGCGGAAACGGAGCCAGCCAGCAGAAGTTTCGGCGAAGTTTCCGTGAGGACTCCAG
This sequence comes from Galendromus occidentalis, assembly GCF_000255335.2. Classification (NCBI taxonomy): domain Eukaryota; kingdom Metazoa; phylum Arthropoda; class Arachnida; order Mesostigmata; family Phytoseiidae; genus Galendromus; species Galendromus occidentalis. The sequence goes on from NW_003805465.1 coordinate 2,075,980, forward strand.
GCTGATGTTTCAACCGAGGTTGGCTGAGTTCCTCATCATCGAATACAGATACACGCGGCTTGTTAGGAGATCAACGGCTTATCGGACCGACGCGACGGGAGATCGACGGCGCGACCGGCAGTCGTCGGTTCTGAGCGACGAGCTGAATAACTGGATGATTAATTCGCTTGTAACGTACGGCCTAGAGCACGAAGATCATTCGATTCAGTGAGGGGCGCCTCATTTCCAAATCCGTCCCCGGGCATGATATGTCTAATTAGAACGAAAGATCATCAGACGCGTCACGAAAAAAATTCGCGCCGCCGGAAAACTCATTAGGCACTCGGCAACAAACGAGCGTGTTAGTCACTCCCGCATTCTGATGGCAGACACACTCGCTTTCGTTTGCTCGGTTGCGTGGTAACTCGCTAAGCATGATGGTGAGCTCGAAAGCAAACTAGTGGGCCAATCGGCGTGACAACCTTTGAGGTCCGGCGGCATCGAGCGCCCTCGAATACAAACACCGCCGAGCTCGGGTCAAGGGCGAACTCTGTGCTGGAGCGAACTCGGAAGCTAGTCTTCCGCTCCGTGCACCGACTACTGGGAACCTTGTCCTGCGCCAATCGAAAGTTTTTCCGTCGTCAAAGTCCTTATTCTGGCTTAATTGCCAACATAGTCCACGCTTCAGCATTGCACTGCTCGACAAAGATCGGGTGCTCTCTGATCAGCCCACCATTCCCCGAGAGTTCACGAGTACGAGTAGAATCTAGCGTGTCGGACGGAGGCGTCACGAAAATCGCCGAGATCATAGGGATGAAGCTCCACATGAACTTCCTCTCGGAGAATCCCCTTTTTTGTGGGAACAAATAACTGCGTGCTCGATCGCTGTTGGATCTCTCCTCTGCGGCGCTTCCCGCTCCGGCAAACGCCCGCAGCTTTTCCCAGTGACCACGATGATGGCGCCGAACTTCATCCTTTCCCCGATTCGGAATTAGCTTGTTGTTCGCAGTCACTCCCCTAGGATGAATCAGAGATCGAGGTATCGTTGATTTGCGACGCGCTACTCTCCAGATCGACGAACATTCGGCAGGAATTACTAGTTTTCCCGTCAGCTCCGTTGATAGCTTGGCGGGACCGCATCTCGTCCGCAGAGACTTTAGCCTGCTGGCTCATCGGGCGGAACGAGGTCTTCAATGTCGGAGCTTCGGACTCGTCAGCGAGGAGATGAGCCCTCGGGGGGAAGGAGTCGAGTCGAAACTTTTCCGACTCGAGATGATTGGTCTGCCTCTCGTCCGTCTTGTCTAAGGCTGTCTCAGTGAGAAACGAATTTGGCACGCTTCTCTGGATCGGAATGCGGCATTTTTCCATTTCTCTCGCGTCTATTGTGCTGTTCGAATGACATCTCGTACTCCGAGGCAGACAAGTTTCCCGAGAAACTCTCCCGTCCGACTGAACGACGGCTCCGCCGCTCGGTTCCCATGCGGGAAACTCGAGGATCGATGGGAATCTTCACGGGAAAACTTCTCACCTACACGCACTCCGAGATTCGTCTCGTATACAGTGTACGGGAAGATCGATTCCCTCTGCGGACTAACGCCTTTACGGAAACGGAGGAATTCATCTCGAAACCTCCAGACCGTGGATAATAATCCGAAGAACAAGATTCTCCAAAAGTATTCCTACCGTCCCAGTTTTTCAGACTTCAAGCTGCGCCCTCGCTCCGGTGTCTCTCCTCTTGACAGTGCCAGACCTTCCTTGAAGCTCACCCCTCACTAAGGACTTACATATGTCTCGCTAATGGATCAGAATGGATGAATTTCTTCGCTATTCATAATTGCATGGAGCCGAGCTTGCTCTGCCGAGAATATTACGGTGAACAGTTGCGTACGCGATGGAGTCTTTATCCGTTATCATGCGCACGGCATTCTCCCACAGCGGATAGTACATCAAGACTTCAGCTAATGCTGCTCGGTGGCTCAGATGACATACACGGCACGTAAGTTCGGCGTTACACGTGAGTGACCATCTCAATTTCGCTGCTGCGGCCGACATAATGCGGCCCCGGAGGAGGAGGAGGTCTCACGGCGCGGTGGAACTCCCTTCCCAATCGATATTCATCGGCGATGAAGCGGCAATACGAGCCATCGCCCCATGAATGCGATTCCGTTCCGGAATTCGCGAACAGGACGGGGAGAGGGTCTCAGGATCTAGGGGAAAAGTTTGTTCCTGGAAAAAGGCGGAGAAATATGTTCGGGACGGCTCATGGAAAGTGTTTCGGAATACTCACTGATGTGTCTGAAGTCGTCATCGTATCTGACGCCGCCTCAGCGGAAGCCGGCTCCCCTCAACCGGAGAGTGTCCATTTGCCGTCAATCCGACTCCCTCTTATCCCGGAAAGGGAGCGCTTACGGGAACTCGATGGACGCGCATGAGCGCGGGGAGTCTCTACTCAGAGCACAATGGATGAACGAGGGAGACGGAAGAATGCGGAATTAGCTCGGAACGAGTACCCGAACTTGTCGCTCGGCTCGATTGACAGACACCTCATTAATTAGCGGCATTATCGTTGTCGTCGTCGTTGTCATTGTCACTACCGGTGCCGTCGACGACGATGGTGCTGCTGCTTCCGTTGTTGTTGCTTCTGAACTTTTTGAAAGACACAGTGTCACAGGGTAAGGGAAGACACGCAGCGCGTGCCGTGCACTTTACCGTGTTTACACGGGAGTCGACATCCTCGGGATATAGCGCCAGTGCACGAACCGGGCTTCGTTGACGAGCAAGTCTCGCACGGCGTGGAACGAGGAGCGATGAGAGTACGCCATTCTGTTATTCCCGCACGTTGAGGAATGAAATCGAGGGAGGTCTTCGGGGAAAGAGCCTCTCAGTTCTTCTCTCAAATCTCGATGCGAATGAGAAGAAAATAAGTCTTTCGACTCGGAGCCGAAGGTCTGCTCTCTGCCGAAAATTTCGGCTCCTCCAGCCCCTAGCGACTTCCTTATCTCGTGCTTCTGCCATTCGGAAGACAGCCCTCCCAACGGAACGGCGCGGGGTGGTCCGCTCTTCCGGCACACCGAACGACGCCGGGAAACCCGGGTAGAACAAAGGAAAACTCGAGTAGAAAAGCTACGTCCAAACACAGCTTCCCTCCACTGAAAAACCGAACGGTCGATCTACCGGGCGGCTGTGGGTCAGGGAACACACTGCTTGCAAACATGCCACTCGCCCTAGGAAACGAAAAAAGAAAAGTTCTCACAATATTTGGCCTCTATCCAGTTTGACCTCCGGCCACAAAAACAGCACCGGTGGTGGTGGCTGCGAACGCGCTACGAAAGTTTGAACAAAAACTGGACGCTGGATCTGACTGTTCAGATAGGACCAACGATTGATCGGTGCTGTCAGAGGGGCGGATTATTGGCTGCTTAAGACTGAATTTCTGAGTATCTAAGTCACATGAGTAAATCAAGTTTACTTCGTCTGTTACGTGAATTTTTCGATCAGCGTCCTGCCAGGAATCGAAGATTGCGTCTCGAAAGACAACTTTTCCCCACTTTGGAGATGCGCTTCATGTATTTCCGGACCAACATCGCGGCGGGGCTTCGAAACTCGTAATCAGAAATACAGTAGACCCGCTTTGGGAGCTCCCGAGGTCTGGTATTGTTCTCTGAAGCAGAATTCGGCGCTATAGTGATTCCACAGACTTCCTCCCGGCTGGGACTCCATTTTGGACGCCGGGGACTCGACAACAATACGGGTCGACATTACGAAGAGTATCTTCCTATTTCGATGGGGAGCGAAAATATGTCCACCCTCCCGGGCAAAGCGAGATCAAAAAGAAACACGCTATCGATCTGGGCGGTTCGAGAGTAATGTGCAGGACAACATTTTCAGCATCGACATTCGTCTTTCTCTCTGGGAAATTAAGAAAACATTCCAGACATTCCTGGAAATTCCCTTATCGAGCGCGAATCAAGATCACGGAGAACCCCACTTTCGCACAATTTCTCAAAATAAAGCGTTACTCGGGAGGGACGGAAGTCATTTTAATCAACGGGTGAATCCAATCCAAGGTCACGCTCAAGCAAGCGTTCATTCTCGAAGGTTCGGAACGACCTACTGAAGGAGATAGAAATAATCACTGTCGAGGAAAACAGCATGAGGCCCCCGACGGGGAGAGCTCGGTCGGCATGAATCACCAGCGATACTGCGGATGCGATCGTGGCGATGGTCAGATAGAGAGAGGAAACGGATCCACCGTGCGTATCGCAGAAGCGATATGACGGAGCCAGACTACTTTCCAGTATTCTCTGTCTCTGGTCGAATCTTGATTACGCGTGCTGAGCGTTGTCCAATGACCTCAGCGACTCCATTTTCATTATTAGCGAGTCTTGTCATCGTCTTCTTCCTCTCGCATATATTGACTCCTAATGAAGAGCTACATCTATCAAGAACATCATTGGACCCACCTCTGTCGCCCTTCATTGAATCAACAGCTGAATAGATCTGCGGTATCAGAAAATCGCCGTCGTGCTGTTTTGCTCTCCGTAGGCCATCAGTGAGCCTGAATGGGGAAGATCGATAACCCGAATGAGGACGTTGTTACAGTTTCCCGTTAAAAGTCTTGATCGCTATAGAGACGGTGTCGTCTCTCCCTTGAGTACTGAGAGAGGACTTGGAGAGGAACATCTTCGCAACTCTCGAACGAGTATTCTCGGTGAGATTGGCGCGGGAATATGAACGGCTCGATCTGTGAGTACGAAACTGAGTTCCGGTGATCAAGCGAGCTTGGGATCCTAGTTCGGCGGTTTCTAAGACTCCATGTGAGATGCATGATCCGCTATACAGAGAGTGGAGACTGAATGAACCAGGACGGTGATGGTGAGCTGCCCATGGCTCGCGAAGTAACGACTCGTTCAAGATTGCCACCGCAAATTCTTCTTTTCGAAGGCAGTGGGAGAGTTATTCCGGCCAGATGACTTTCTGTGAGCAGGGGCGTACCAAGTATTTTTCCCCGGGGGAAGGGGGCTGATTTCTGATCTGTATGGGGCTAGGAATCCAGAATGGCGACCCGCTCCTATACTTCATCATAAAGAGACAATGTCCTGGGGGAGGGAAGCTATAGGCCCATACAGCCCCGAGATGGATACGCTACTGTCTCTGAGGCGATCGCCGAGGATGTGATGACGCAGATTCAATGTAGTCGTGTCTCCCAGCCATAATTTCTGTATACTAGACATTGTTACCGACGATGAGAGGATACTTCGTAGTTCAGAGTAAAAGTAAGAAGGATCTAGGGCTTGGACTTGGCCTTCGAGAGGTGCGGGAATTCGGACGAATCGCTCTGCGAGTACAAGAAGGAAGGCTGATGATCGAACTCAAGATATTCGCTTGGCGACTCCTGAGGATTTCATGTCAAGGAAATTCTATGTTGTGACTCGCTCCTCCAAGAACATGATTTCCAGTTTCAGCATTGTTGGTGTTGACCGCGAAAGTAAGTTTCGCATCCTCCGACGTCCCAGGAGGGGACTTGCTGCAGCGCAGATGTCGGGGAATGCTATACAAGGATGCTTTCTCGAACTTGATCAACCCGGTGAACCGGAAATCTTGTGCTTTCTTCGCTGGACAAGACGCCTATCTTCCGTACGAGCTCAAAATTGAAGCCGGAGACAGCGGAACAAAGCTAATTGGGAACGTATCGGGAGTTGGGAGTTACGAAGCTTCGATGGTGACCTGCGGGACGGATTCGCGCTGTCTGCGGATCGAGAAGAGTCCCGGAGACAAAATCAACGGCGCTTACATGTTCTACTCGAACGCTGCCATCGAACTCTCAGACGACAAGGTATGCGATCTCTGTCTTCAAAAACTAGACTTTTTGAGCTCTACCACCTACCCTGACAATATTTGCGAATATGACGGTCGGTTCTGACACGACCGGCTAGGGACAGAGACCATCGGAAGGAGCCGACGAGCGAGAGCCTTAACCTTCGGACAATGGCCGGTCATTTGTCTCGTACCCTTCGATTTATCCCTCGAAGCTCAATTCGTTTAATCGTCTCCGTCGTTCCTCACACAGAATGCCGACGTCAGCTACGTCGCATCGCTGGATTGCAATAATGGAGAACCCGGACTCGTATATTTCGAAATAAGACGGGAGCTTTCACAGGAGGAAATAATGAGCATCAAGCAATTCTACGGGATCTCGCTGGACTCGGCGAAACTTTCCGACTGCCTGAGGAGCAGTGCGAGCGATTCTCCGTAATGAAACCATGTACCAGCTGATGTGAAATAAAAGAGAGTCGAGCTCTGCTCTCCTTATGAAATCTCTCCGTGATGTCTGTTCTCATTCGGAGCACGGGGGTCATTGGAGTCGGCGAGGCGGTGTTACAGGCTTTCCGAGAGAACGGCGGACAGCCGGCAAACTAAGACGTCTGGTAGTCTACAGCTATTCAATTAGAGTGTATAACTCTCATTATTAAGGTCCAGCGGACGTGGTAACCCGAGGAAGCGAGAACGCGCGGGGACTGATTGATGTGACAGACGGAAAAACGAATGAGCGCACCGAGCGACGCGACGGCCATCCGGCTGTCGAAGCGACTGGATACAACAAGAACTCCAGCTACGAATCGAGTTACCGTCTCAAAGTCGAGTCGAATGCTTAGACGCTTTTGACAGAAAATGCGGGACAGAGATACGAATATCCTCGGAACCAGTGATCGGAAAAGCTTGGCTCGACACAATAACAATAATCAATAATAAATAATATGATAATCAATCAATGCGAATATTCACGACTTCCGGATCTCCTCCATCGGTTTCCGCTCGTCTCGGCTTCCCGGCCACACAGCTCGTGGTGCGCGCGTCGCATATGTACCCGGACAGATTTAATCGAATCCGAATCTTTTGACGTGAAAACGTCCTTAAAATGTCTCCAGTAGCTTAGTCAAAGAAACGCCGTCCTCCATGCAACGAAATCTAGTCCGCTTTTGCGGGGCTGGATCTCCACTGATAGAAATCGGATTATCACGAGGATTGGATCGGAAGATTGTAAATTCACGGGACATTGTTCCAATGAATTTTCGTCCGGAACCGAGCTGAGAAAGAGGTCCCATTAGACAATTTCTGTCGACCCACGAAAACCTCTATTCAGTCGCATAAATAATTGTTTTCCAGAATAGGGGAAGAATGGTCGGCTCAAGCAATTGAATGGAAGTAAGACTCTGATGTATATCGGCGACGACACGGACTTTAAGTGACTCAAGACTGCTTGTCCGGGGAATAATCTAACTCGTAGGGATACCTGTCCCTTGCTCTGGTGGAGAAAACCGCAGCGGCTATGCAGGTTTTCTTTATCTACTTTCAGACCGCATATCAAAAAAGTTTCTTGCACTTGGGATTCTGATCGGAGGAGGATCTTGAATCGAACAGGGTTACGAGTGGAGATTAGCTCGTCTATCCGCAATTGGAAACGGAGGTTTCGCCGAGATTCGATAGATTATACCGAAGTGTGCAGCTGAGTCTCCCAAGAGGACTTCATTCCTTGGTGTTCGCCATGAGACCGAAGACAAGTAGCATCATGCGAATGAAGCGGAAAGCAACAGCAGCTGAAAATATAGGGCAGTCTAAAGCAGCTGCGAAACGGCCGAAGACATCAACGGAAAGATCCCGCGAAAATCGTGCTCGTCGTCGTGCAATGGCCCAGTCACCAGAGGTCAAAACGGGAGATCTTGGTGCGCTGAGTTCGATCCCTGAAGATGGAAATTTGAGTCAGCAAGAATCGGTACATTTCATGCGTCAGGATAGCGATAGTCGAAACGAGCTGGGTGTCCTCAGAAATAATGCTGCGAATTTCGATGGAGGTACCGAATGCACGAGGGATGCGGCTTACGAATATAGGTAGAAAAGGGCGACGCAGCGATTCAAAAATATGTTCCTTCACAACGAGTTCGGGCATAAATGCGATGTCTGCGATCGCCTCTGGTTTCTCCGCGATCTCGAAACAGTGAATCCTAGTATGGCGATGTTTCTGCGAGACCATTATTTCGAGAACGAGGATACCACGGGCTATGCGGTAATTGTTTCAGAGTGTGTCGGAAATTTAAAATCCCGCCTCTCAGTAAGACCAATGGATATCAATATCCAGCGAAGCCGACGTACTTGCTGAAATTAGATCCTCTATCGGAACGTCTCGTGTCACCGCGGATACCATACATGCAGATCCGTCGTTTACATCGTAATGGTTGCTACGGCATAGTCGGGCAAGTCATAAACGTGCCCGTCGATGTGAATACCATGGTTCTGTCATTGCCACGGTCACTTGATGACGACTACGCTTTTAACGTGAATTTCAAAAAGAACATCATTCACAAGTCTTCGTATTTGAGTGGCTTCGTGAAAAAATCACCCGTGGAATCTTGGCTTCAGTTCCTGATTGACCAACCGCTATACAGATACTATGGTATAACTGCAGATTTCTCGAAGCTCAATGAGTCTGTCCTCTCTGCCGAGTCTGCCCATGTTTCGGCAACTGATTTAGATATCGGTTCCGACGCTGACATACGCCAATGCGGAACTAGCCTCGAGGAACCAAAGAGCGCTGAATGCTCACTTCGAAAAGACGCAGATGTCTGCGGGTCGATGGGCTCTGGGCATTGCGGGATACAAGGTAGCCAACGAGTTCATCCAGGAAGAAATAGACTGGTCATCATTCGAGGCAAGAGAAGCTCAGAGCAGGATCCGGTATTTCACTAGGATAAGTTCAATGGAGGCACATAGATGGCCGAGAGCGATCCTGTCAATGATGGCACTGACCGACACATACACCGAGGCAGTCAAACGTTTGAAGATCCTACGTAAAAAATACCTTGATGGGGGAATACCCGTGGTATACACTAACGAAGGACGTCCACTTCTAAGTAAATTTTACAAGGAAGTGAAACTAAAAGTCCGGGAAACGCAGGACAAGGCATGGAGGGAAGGGAT